>NC_053153.1:70586373-70908039 GCF_016808335.1 Panicum virgatum
CAGGAGGCGGTCCTGGAGGCGGTCCGGAAGCACCAGGAGGACTAGAGCGTCGGGGCCCGGCAGATCGCTGACTGGAGGACCGAGGCGAGCCTAGCACTGGTGCCACTTGGAATGAGCCCAATCCAAGTGGCGGAGCCGCCAGCTTCGATAGCTGATGCCCTCCCAGTGCTGAACTCTGCTTCGGATAAGCTCCGGCGTCTGGAGCCGGTCCTTGCTGGCCAGCTCGAAGCTGAGGGCCGCGAGCTGATCCGGATGGTGGCGGAGCACATCCTGACCTGCCTCCGGAGCCACGACCTGGCCATCTCGCTGACGCCCGTGGTCGATGGCCCCGTAGCGGAGATGGAGGCCGCCGCTCGGGACAGCGTGCGGGAGGTCGTCGACTTCATCGCCGCCTACTTCAAGCGGGAGCCTGCAGACCCTTGAGCTGGGCATTGTATCTTTTTCCTTTTGCGTTATGTAACAAACATTGTACCAGTTGAAAATTTGAAATAGAAGAAAACTTCAACTTAGCTGTTTGTCAGTTGCAATTGCTGGTTTGCAGTACACAGCACCCCGGCCCCCTGGCCCCTTGGCGGATAGGTTCAGTTGTTTGGACCTGTCTGCCACCTGAGCCGTAGAGATACCTTGGGCATAGGTGCCGCATAGTTTGCAAGCTGAGCGAGCGTCTTATGCCCTTCCCTGCGTAGCAGAAAAAACTACAGAGAGAAGAAACAACTCGTTCGCATGGTAGTAATGACACCGCGACTTAGCTGTTTGACGTATGCAGATGCCGTGGCCCAAAGCGAATGCCCCGGCCCCCTGGGAGACAGTCTCAGATGTTTTTGAGTCTGTCTACCACCGAGATTGGACCTCGATCTGCATGAAACTTTAAAGCAGATGACGGGACCCCCTGGTAGGTAGGCTCAATGCTTGAGGCTGGCTACCACCATTCAAGGTTTAGCCTGTGTACCACTTCAAAGTTACAGCTTAGTAGCAGGCCTGTGCGACTTATTCTGGACGGGCCCCCCAGGCTAGTACAAGGTCCGGAGCTCTAGACATACAGGTCCGGGCAATTCAGTGTTTGTTATAGAGTGGTGGAGTGTGTAGGCTTAGGGTGCGAGACCAGGCTAAGACGCTGCACAGGGCTCCGGACCACTCCAGGAAACAACACGAGTTCTCCGGACCTGTTTCTGATGCTCCAGACCCTTCCTAGCAGTGGGTGAGGTCACTCTATCGTATTTGACCCTTTGAGATATGGAGCTGGACATGCCGTGTAGGACTTAGGAAGCCAACTCTTGAGCTAGAAGGAGGTCCGAGACCCTAACTACCCGGCTCCAGGTACTAGAGCACTCGTTACAGGGCGGTGGAGTGTGTAGGCTTTTGGGTGCGGAACCGGCTAAGCGGCTACACAGGACCCCGGGCCACCCCAGGAAACGAGCACCCCCTCTCCAGAGCAGGTCCCTAGGGGTTCGGACCCCTCCCCAGCAGCAAGATGGTCCGGTATCTGTACGGCAGTCCAGCAACTCAATACAGATCTTTAGTTGTAGCGACAAGAGTGGAAGTCCGCACAGGGGTTAGAAGAATAAAATTTCGAGAATCAGAATGCGAAATTAAATTTTGACACAAAGACAGAACTAGGAGAAAATCTTTCCTTTGCAACCTTGATATACATGGCTTTGCGCGATGGATGCCAGAGGCCGGGTTCACAAGGTCGGACCTCTACCGCTCTGAGTCGCGCGTTAGCCGACGGTGCGATGGATGCCAGAGGTCGGGTTTACGAGGGTGGCCCCCAACCGCTCTGGGCCGCACGTTAACTCTATCTTATTACAAAGGAAAAGTTTATTTCCCTGCTCTGCCTAGGTGTAAAACTTACGTAGATGCTCTATGTTCCATGGGTTGGGCAGCGGCACTCCATCTCCTGTGGCGAGGCGAACGCATCCGGGCCGGCATACCTCTGTGACCTTGAAGGGCCCCTCCCAGCTGGGGGAGAGTTTGTGGAGCCCTGCTCGATTCAGGATCCGTCTGAGGACGAGGTCGCCAGCCCGGAGCTCCCTACTGTGCACGAACCGTTGATGATAGCGCCGGAGCGCCTGGTTGTAGCGTGCATTTCGGATTGCTGCTTGCCACCTTCGCTCGTCAACGAAGTCCACGTCGTCACGCCACAGCTGCTCCTGCATGGATTCGTCAAAAGCTTGGACCCGTGGTGAGCCCAGGTGAATTTCTGGGGGAAGGCATGCTTCAGCCCCATAGACCAGGAAGAATGGAGTCTCCCCGGTGGCTCGGCTGGGTGTGGTCCGGTTGCCCCATAGTACGCACGGAAGCTCATCGATCCATTTGGCATCATGCTTCTTCAAGCAGTTGTAGGTGCGGGTCTTGAGTCCCCTGAGGATCTCTGCATTTGCTCTCTCAACTTGCCCATTGTTGCGGGGATGTGCCACGGACGCAAAGCATAGCTGGATGCCGATGGCCTCGCAGTACTCTTGGAAGAGTCTGCTTTTGAATTGGGTCCCGTTGTCCGCAATAATGCGGTTTGGGACGCCAAATCTGCACACAATGGACTTGAGGAATGTGACTGCTGACTTTTTAGTGATGTTTACCATAGGGGTAACCTCCGGCCACTTTGTGAACTTGTCGATGGCGACGTAGAGGAACCGGTACCCGCCGACTGCCCGGGGGAACGGCCCCAGGATATCCACACCCCACACGGCAAATGGCCATGAGGGTGGAATCATCTGCAGAGCTTGAGCCGGTGTGTGTATTTGCTTTGCATGGAACTGACATGCTTTGCAGGATTTTACCAGCTCAGCCGCATCCTGGAGTGCTGTTGGCCAGTAGAAACCGTGCCGAAAGGCCTTGCCAACAAGCGTGCGGGATGAGGAATGACTTCCACACTCGCCTCCATTGATCTCCGCAAGCAGCTCGCGGCCCTCTTCCTGGGAAATGCACCGCATGAGGACACCATTGGCGCCACGCTGGTAGAGATCCCCTTCTACCACCGCGTAGCATTTAGCCAATCGGACTATGCGCTCAGCGGACACATCATCATCAGGAAGGATGTTATCTTTCAGATAGCCCTGGATCTCAGAGATCCATGCATCGGGAGCTCCCTGAGTAGGTGGGGGTGGCTCTATGAGGTCTCCAGGATCCTCAACAGAGCACACGGCCCAGGCTGGACACCATAGGTGGAATGCCGCCGGGACTGCTAGCTTCGAGGTGCTAGCTCGATCCGCTTCACCCAGTTCGGCAGGCTGGGCGGTAGGTCTCAGCAGCCGTCTTTCGAAGACGCCTCGGGCACGGGTGCCCAGGTAGATGCTCTCGCGGAGAGATCATCTGCTGCTGAGTTGAGTTCGCGGGGAACATGTTGCAGTTCCAAGGCGTCGAAGTCCTTCTCGAGCTTCCTCACGTGGATGAGGTATGCCGCGAGCTGGGGATTGTTACAGCTACAATCCCCCCGGACCTGGTTGATGATTAGCTGAGAATCGCCCTTCACCAGAAGCTGCCGGACCCCCAGGGTGAGGGCTTGCGTCAGGTCGAAGATCAAGGCCTCGTACTCCGCCATGTTGTTGGTGGCCTTGAACTCAAGGTGCACCATGTACTTCAGTTGATCTCCGCTTGGGTCGATGAGGACCACACCAGCTCCGGCCCACTTCTCGCGGGCGGACCCGTCGAAGAAGAGTGTCCAGTGGGGCTCGGTGAAGACTGGTGTCCTGATTTCCGGCTCCGGGGCTCCGGCGTTGAAGTCCGGACCCCCAGAATTGCTTGGGGAAGGAGTCCACTCCGCTATGAAATCAGCTAGGACCTGGCTCTTGACCGCATGGCGAGGTTGAAAGTCCAGCTGGAACTCAGCCAGCTCTGCCGCCCACTTGGCGATGTTGCCCGTGGCGTTGGAGTTTTGTAGTATCGCTCTTAGTAGGTAAGAGGTCACTACGACAACTCGATGTGCCTGAAACTAGTGGCGTAGTTTCCTGGAAGCAATAAGTATCGCATAGATAAGCTTATGTGTCTCAAGATACCTGGCCTTTGCCTCGTGAAGGACTTCGCTGACGTAGTAGACTGGCTTTTGGACGGTCCGGACCCTGGTGGCCGGGTCCGGCTCACCCTTGTCCGCTTTGTCAGGTCCTTGGGCCCCCAGCGGTTCTGGGTTCCCACTGGCACAAGGCTCCTCCGGACCTCCTTGGTCGGGTTCCGGAGCTTCAGGCAGAGGTGAGGCTGACGGGCCCCCGTGTCCGGGGTCCGGCTCACCATCTTTGGCTGGGGAGACCCTGGTGTCCCCCCGGCGAGCTTGCTCCGTCCTTTCGACGACTAGCACCATGCTGACCGCCTCCGCAGACGCAGCTAGATACATAAACAATGGCTCACCGGGCACTGGAGCCACCAATACTGGCAGTGAGGTGAGGTGCTGCTTCAGTTCCTGGAAGGCCTGTTCAGCCTCTTCGGTCCAAAAAATGGACCGGACCTCCTCAATAGCTTGAAGAAGGGGAGGGCTCTCTCAGCCAGCCTCGATATGAAGCGGCTAAGAGCAGCGAGAGATCCAGTAAGCTTTTGGACGTCCTTGATGCGGCCAGGAGGCCTCATCGCTTCGATCGCCTTGATCTTGGCTGGGTTTGCCTCGATGCCTCGATGTGAGACCAGGAAACCCAGTAGCTTCCCTGCGGAGACGCCGAAGATGCACTTCTCGGGGTTCAGCTTTGCGCGCGTGGCGCGGAGCCGGTCGAAGACGAGGGACAGGTCCTCCACTAGTGTTGACCCTACCTTAGTCTTGACTACAATGTCATCGACATAAACCTCAATAATATCTCTAATTAGATTACAGAAGGTTTTGTTCATAGCTCGTACAAACGTGGGTAAGGCATTCCGTAGACCATATGGCATGACAATATAGCAATAGAGCCCATCTACTGTTACAAAAGCAGTATGCTTCCTATCCTCTCTAGACATCTGAATTTGGTGAAAACCAGAGTATGCATCTAGGAAAGACAAAAGGTCACACCCGGAGGTGGAGTCCACGATCTGATCGATACGTGGAAGAGGATAGGGGTCTCTAGGACATGCCTTGTTGAGGCTGGTGTAGTCGATGCACATCCGAAGCTTCCTGTTGGCCTTTGGGACGACGACCGGGTTGGCCAACCACTCAGGGTGGTGGACCTCCTCGATGAAGCCAGCATGTAGGAGCTTGCGGACTTCTTCATGGATGAAGTTCTGTCACTCCACAGACTGCTTCCGAGGCTTTTGGCGCACCGGCGTGGCGTCAGGGTAGATCCTCAGATTGTGCTCGATCACTTCCCTGGGGATCCCGGGCATTTGTGACGGTTCCCAGGCGAACACGTCAACATTTGCACGGAGGAAAGCAATGAGCGTGTCTTCCTATTTCTCCTCCAGGTTCCCCGTGATGCGGGTGGTCCTGGCGGAGTCCGCTCCAATTTGCACCGTCTTCACGGGAACATGGTACGGGTCAGACGGTTGGACCTTGGGAGCCTTTGCAGGCGCCCTGGGTTGCGAGGTGGATGGATCCTCCTCGGAACGTGCAGCCTCTGCCGCCAGAGCATGCAGTCTCTCAACTGCAGCGACGGCAGCGGTGCGGTCTCCCTGCACGGTGAGGACACTGGCAGGGGAAGGCATCTTCAAGACCAAATACCCATAATGAGCAATGGCCATGAAGCGGTAGAGTGCCGGTCGGCCAATGATGGCGTTGAACGGGAGGTTCACCTCCGCAACTGTAGGATCAAGAACACCGACTAGAGGGGGGGTGAATAGGCGGTTTAAAATCTAAAACCAATAACACTAGAGAAATTTAATTAGTAACAAAGGAAAGCCCTATGTCATGCTATTACTATCTCTAGATGGGTTTGCAACCTAGGGTGACAAGACACAAATCAAGCTCTAGTAAAGTAAATTGCTCAAAGTAAAGACAAGAATAAAAGAGAGCAAGAGTAGTAACCGAGCTTGACACAAGAATATATCCCGTGGTGTCGATGACTTGCCGGTCACCCCTAATCCACGTTGAGGTGGATTCCAAGAATCAACCGCTCCTCTATCAAGAACCTCTTGATCTTGAGCCGGCTTGAATCAAGGAACCGCTCCACACCTCGATTCCACTAGAGTTGCTCTTCACCACTCCGGTGAGGTGAGCACAAGACCTCTCACAACCGAAATCGGGGCTCCTCAACAATCTCCTTGGAGGTGCTCCACGAAATCCACTTCTCCAAGCCGTCTAGGGAGCGGCAACTCCCAAGAGTAACAAGTTGATGACGCTTGCTTGAAGTTTCCCTAATGCCACAAAGCTCAAACTCTTGATGCAATGCACTAGGAAGCTCTCACACTCTTAAAAATGCAATCTCTAAGCAAGTGTGTGTGAGAGAGGGATGCCTTAGCTCTAATGTGTCAAGAATGCTATCCAAATGGCCAAGAGACCCTCCCAATGGCCGGGCATTGGGTATATAGACACCCCTCAAAAAACTAGCCGTTACACTCTTTTCTGCGAAGTCGCGGACCGTCCGCGTTTCAAAAACCGGACTGTCCGCCGTTATAAACCAGTGAGTCAGAGTGCAATAAATGCATGTCAGAACTAGCCGTTAAGCCCTGGCGGACCGTCCGCGTCCCAGTGGCGGACTGTCCGCAGTTAAGAGTTCCAACCCACCAGAGACTAACAACGTCTCTGGAACAAACTTGAGTTTAGCCTGCGGACCGTCCGCGCCTCAGGAGCGGACCGTCCGCAGTTTAACTTTTGACCCCAAACCAGAGAAACATTCTCTCTGGTACATATTTGAAAAACAGTGGCGGACCGTCCGCCCACCTGGGCCGGACCGTCCGCGAGCCCACCAGAGACACTGCAAGCTCTCTGGAATGGTCGCGGACTGTCCGCCGCTATTGGCCGGACTGTCCGCCAGCCCACCAGAGTCTCTGCAAGCTCTCTGGAACGGGCGCGGACTGTCCGCCCCACAGAAGCGGACTGTCCGCAGTTACTCAGTAAGCTCTCGAACTTAGTCTATTTCAAAACTTTTCAAAACGCCGTTAGCCCTCATGCATGCAACTAGACATTTTGAGCAAAATGGCACTAAAGACCCGTCAAGCATGAGTACACAACCCCTCTTGATAGTACGGCTAACTATCCAACAAATCCGGTCACTTTTCATCCACTAAACGCCTTGTGACCGGTAAAATGTAAAAGCCCTATTTTATACCTTTGCCTTGAGCCCGAGCTTTGCTCATCATCTCCAAAACTCCATACGTTCACAACCAAATATCTTTCATCCGTGAATCAACCTATACTCATCTTCTCAAATGAAATCGTTAATCCACAAACCGTTGTCATTAATTATCAAAACTCGAATTAGGGGCCTAGATGCTTTCAATCTCCCCCTTTTTGGTAATTGATGACAACACTAAATTTTGGAGTGATAAAAGTTTTCAAGTCAACTTTATACACTAGGCATAAGGTGGACTTGGAATTGAACTTTGGAAGAACTTACTCATTTTCTTGAAAATTTCAGAATATGGTATGAATAAATTCACCAAGTTCGATGAGTAGAGAGAACTCCCCCTTGATATGTGCATATAAATTTTCATGAATACCAAGAGCACACACATATATATATATATATATGAGAATTTTGACAGAGTTTTCCCTACAAGTGGAAATCGAGGCATACAAGATACAATAGATATATGATATGAAAGTTTAGCATGGTTAGCACAACCTCACAACCACAAGATGAACATAAATAGATAAGAGTAGCACAAACTAACATAGTTCATCACACATTACAAACCAAGGTTCAAATCCAAACACAAGTCTCAAATAGAGTTCATGAAAGACACAAATAAAACATGAGAGGCAAGCGGAAGCCGAAAACGAATGATCTCCATAAGAAGTCCATGAGCTCCCCCTAGATCCAAGCACTCCAAAGCTCCTTCTCCCCCTTTGGCATCAATTGCCAAGAAAGTCAAACGGCTGGTGGAGGAGGTGGCGGTGGGTAGAACGGCTGGTGCGGATAGAACTCTGGAGGCGGCACTGGAGCTGGAAACACTGAGTAGAAGTGGTCAGTAAACCCTGTGAAAGCTGTGCTGAAGACATCAAAGCGTTGCTCTAGCTGCTCCTGTCTCTGCTCAAGCTGCTCAAACTGCTCAGAAGAGGGCAAATCCTCAAAACGTGAGTCAAGAGCTGCTATATCCGAGTGTAAACTCTCATGAAACCCCTGCATCTGAGCCATCATAGGCTGGAACATTTGCTGCTGCATGTTCTGAAAGTTGAGGTTCATCTGATTCTGCATCTGACTAGCCAACCCCGCAATCTGAGAGGACATGCTCTCCTGCATTGATGCAAAGTATGGGTCAAAATAGCCAGCTGGAGGAGCCCACTGCTGCTGTGCTGGATGATGCGGTGGTGGCATGGCATGCTGAGGTGCAGCTGCTCCCATATGAGCATCATCATCACTATCATCTTGCCCCTGTGCTTCATCATTCATATCATCTCCAGGGAAAGGAGTCAGAGGCCTCAAGAGAAAAGCATTGTCATTCTTGAATGGCCTGAAAGGTGTGTGTTTGCTTTCGCATAACCCTCTGAAACTAGTCTTAACCTTGATGATGGACATAATATATGGAGCAAAATATAAGTTCATTTCCATGTTTAGCCTCAAATCTGCAAGCTGATCCATGATAAGAGCAATGACATTGATTCTATTTCCATTCATGACATGAGATATCACATTCCAATAGTGTCCTCTAATCTTGTCCTTGTTGCCACTCTTAGGCATGAATGTGACTCTAGCAATCTTATTGATCACTGCAGGATGATGCCTCAGACCCTGAGTGCCCCCAAAAGTTCTAGCAATTCCAAGATGTGCAGGCTCATAGAACATGGGGTAGTCATTTTCATCTAGTGGGTTTTCTAACACAACATTCATGCTTTGCTCACTATTGATGAAATTATAATCCAATTGATTTGCCTCAGCAAACTGTGCAAATGTAGCACCATAGGTTCTTTTCCCAGTTGTCCACCTAAAAGTTTCCTCAACCATGTTGATCTCTAGGGTGGCATAGAACTGGCGTATCACAGTTTCATTCCAATCACACCTATGCTGCAGAAAATTAGCTAACCCCATTTGCTGAAATCTATCTACTAGATCAGTCATGACTTGTTGTTGTCTCATGTAGCCTATGTCAATGGTCTGATGTTTGAATACATTTTTCTTAACTAGATGACCAAAGTAAACATCTTTTTGTACCTCGGTTTTGAAGAAAAGAATGTTGGTGTCACGAGGTAAGCTGAATTGATCCACTGCTCTTGCATTGGCATAGCTCTCTGCAGTCCACTGACGGCTAGGTAGATCTAGCCCCATTAAATCTGTAATATCATCATCAACCCCTTCAGTCTCTTCCTCTGAAGACTCATCACCTGCATCTCCTACTGAAGAAGCTGCAGCCATCTCACTGACATTTGGAGCATAGTCCACATCATCCGAGTCATCACTGTCTCTTTGTCTTTTGGAAGACATAGCCTTCTTGATTTTAGAAGCTACCTTGATGATCTTCCGGGGTGGCCTGAGATCAAGATTTAACCATAAGAACAATTACTAAAGCAATAGAATGAATCCTTAATGATATAACTCAATTCAGCACTGATCTGAAAAATCTGATACTAGCAGACCGTCCGCACTTCTGAACGCGGACCGTCCGCGGTTCATGAACTACCACGGCGGACCGTCCGCGTCCAGCAGGCGGACTGTCCGCGACCCATCTGTTCTGCGCAGGAACACAAAATCGCCCTCATCTTTGATTCACCCACATTTTGAGTTTCGATTCAAATCCACCAACCAAAATTAAACTATAGCATCTCCTCATCACTAGGAATAAGATCCCCCAAGTATTTTCAAGAATCCATGGCCAAAAAATAGATCGGAGCATCTAACCCTAACTCTTTCCAATTAAGAAATCCAAGAACAAGAGTTAGGGATTCATTGAATACCGCGAGGACATGATGCACTATCTTGAGAAGAGTCCGGGGATGTGCTCGGACCGTCCGGGAATCACTCCAAAAGGGCTTGACCTTGTCGTCTTCCCCACAAGCTTGAGAGAGAAAGAGAGAGACACTTTTGGAGTATGTGTTCGGTTTGGTGGGGGATGTGAGGGGGACGTCCAATATAAGTAAGTCTGGCCGACCCCACAATTCTGTCCAGTCGCGGACTGTCCGCGGTAATCTTGCGGACCGTCCGCCTTTGAAAATTTTTACACTGTAACTAACTGGAACTGCCTCTGCCCAACATGTGCGGACCGTCCGCGGTCTTTTGGCGGACTGTCCGCAATGAATTTTTGCGGTTGACAACTTCTCTGCAGAGCCTCTGGTAAACAATTCTCATGAACGGCGGACTGTCCGCCCATAACTCGCGGACTGTCCGCGCTACCAAAAATCTGACAAGTCTGAATTCTGCCAAATTTCTCAATTCTAACTCCAATTTGGGATCATTGCTCATATAAAAAAAACTAAGAATCTCAAATCTTGCATGAAAACATTCAAACACCTTATATGAGCAAGTTTCAACTAGAATTCAAAAATAAATCGAGTAGAATCATGAAAACTCATAAATGGCTCAAAAATACCTCAAAAAATCATAAAAAAGAAACAAGAAGTGCATTAAAGAACCATATGCTACATGTGCTAGTTTTCAAGCCACATTTGAGAAGTCAATGATATTTAACTCATTTCTCAACTTGCAAAACCGAGATTCATCCAAAGGCTTGGTGAAGATATCGGCTAATTGATCATTCGTGCCAATACCATCAATCTTGATATCACCCTTGTTCACATGATCTCTAAGAAAATGATGGCGGATATCAATATGCTTGGTTCTTGAATGTTGAACCGGATTAGAGGCAATCTTCACGGCACTTTCATTATCACACAACAATAGAATTTCATCAAATTTCACACCATAATCTAGAAGAGTTTGCTTCATCCATAACAATTGAGCACAACAACTTCCGGCCGAGATATATTCCGCTTCGGCGGTTGAAAGAGCCACGGAATTTTGCTTCTTTGATGACCATGATACAAGAGATCTTCCAAGAAATTGACAACCACCGGAAGTGCTCTTCCTATCAACCTTGCACCCCGCATAATCCGAATCCGAGAATCCAACCAAATCAAAATGAGCACCCTTGGGATACCACAAACCAATATTAGGAGAATATTTCAAGTATCTCAAGATCCTTTTGACGGCGGTCAAATGACATTCTCTAGGTGCGGCTTGAAATCGTGCACACATGCAAACACTAAACATGATGTCGGGCCTAGATGCGGTCAAATAAAGCAAACTACCAATCATAGAACGATAAAGCTTTTGGTCAACCGGGTTACCTCCCTCATCTAGGTCGAGATGCCCATTTGTGGCCATAGGAGTCTTGATTGGTTTTGCATCTTCCATTCCAAATTTCTTCAAGATATCCTTCACATATTTTGATTGACACACAAAGGTGCCTTCCTTGAGTTGCTTGATTTGAAGTCCAAGAAAGAAACTCAATTCACCAATCATGGACATCTCAAATTCCCTAGACATCATTTCACCAAATTCCTCACAAAAACTTGGGTTAGTTGAACCAAAGATAATATCATCGACATAAATTTGACAAACAAACAAGTCTTTACCAATATCTTTAGTGAACAAGGTAGTATCAACCTTACCAATTTTGAAGCCCTTAGAGATAAGAAAATCCCTCAATCTTTCATACCAAGCTCGTGGAGCTTGCTTAAGACCATAAAGAGCTTTAGAGAGCTTGTATACATGATTTGGCTTCTTGGGATCTTCAAAACCGGGAGGTTGCTCAACAAAAACAAGTTCACTAATCTTGCCATTTAAAAAAGCACTTTTCACATCCATTTGAAAAAGTTTTATGTTGTGAGAGCAAGCATAAGCTAATAAAATTCTAATAGCTTCTAATCTAGCAACGGGAGCAAAAGTTTCACCGAAATCCAAACCTTCGACTTGAGTGAAGCCTTGAGCGACCAATCTTGCCTTGTTTCTCACAACCATTCCATCTTCATTTTGCTTGTTTCTAAAGACCCATTTAGTGCCAATAACATTATAATTATTGGGCCTTTCAACTAAATCCCAAACTTGATTCCGGGTGAAATTATTTAATTCTTCATGCATAGCATTCACCCAATCCGGATCTTTCAATGCTTCATCTACACGGTTAGGTTCAAGAAAAGATACAAAAGAATAATGTTCACAAAATGAAGCAATGCGAGATCGAGTTTGGACACCCTTACTAATATCACCCATGATTTGATCCACCGGATGATCCTTTGCAAGAACATGATGAATTCTTTGAGGAACAATGGGTTCTTGAGTTGATGAAGAAGGTGCACTAGATGAACCAACTTGATCTTGTACTTGAGAATCATCATTACTTGAATCTTGTACAATTTGTTGTGCTTGATCATTTGAGATTGAAGTTGAAGGATTAACTCTAATAGAGATAGAAGAACCATCTTCATCTTCATCTTCTTCTCTTGGTCTAACATCACCAATTGACATGTTTTTCATTGCATTTCTCAAACCATCACTTCTCACATCATCAAGATTTTCTTGTTCATTGTGTGACCCATTGGTTTCATCAAACTCAACATCATATGCTTCTTCAACAATGCCATGTGTTTTGTTGTAGACCCGATAAGCCTTGCTATTAGATGAATATCCAAGAAGAAAACCCTCATCACATTTGCTTTGAAACTTTGATAACCGAGTTCCCTTCTTGAGAATATAGCATTTGCAACCAAACACTCTAAAATATGATATATTTGGCTTCCTTCCAATGAGCAACTCATATGGGGTCTTGTTATGAAATCTATGGCAATACAATCTATTAGAGGCATGACAAGCCGTGTTGATTGCTTCGGCCCAAAAGCTATCCGAAACATTATACTCGGAGAGCATTGATCTTGCCATATCAATCAAGGTTCTATTTTTCCTCTCAACAAGACCATTTTGTTCCGGAGTGTACTTGGTTGAGAATTCATGCTTGATTCCTTTCTCATCACACCATTCCTCAACTCTTGTGTTTCTAAACTCACTTCCATTGTCACTCCTTACTTTCTTCACCTTAAGCTCAAATTCATTTTCGGCCCTTGTAAAGAATTTCTTGAAAGTGTCATATGTATCGGCCTTGTCATGAAGAAAGAAAACCCATGTATATCTTGAGTAATCATCTACTACCACAAGACAATAGCAATTTCCACCAATACTTCTATATGTTGTAGGACCAAATAAATCCATATGCAATAATTCCAATGGCCTCTCGGTTGACATGACACTCTTAGTGGGATGAGTATTTGCAACTTGCTTTCCGGCTTGACATGCACTACAAAGTTTATCTTTATCAAATTTCACATTCTTCAAGCCAACTACTAAATCATGCTTCAAAAAGACGGTTGAGTTGCTTCATGCCAACATGACCAAGCCTTCTATGCCATAACCAACCCAAGGATGATTGAGTGAATAAGCAAGTGGACAAGTTTGCCTCTTTAGTAGCAAAATCCACAAGATATACATCCTCATGTCTAAATCCCGTAAAGATGTGATCTTTTCCATCCAAGCTAGTCACTACAACATCATCTTTAGTGAAACTACACTTATATCCAAAATCACAAAGTTGAGTGACCGCTAAGAGATTAAACTTGAGAGAATCAACCAACAATACTTTTGAAAGAGAATGATTGCTTGAGATAGGAATTGTACCAACTCCTTTGACTTTGCCCCGGCTATTGTCACCAAAGATGATGTCACTATAGCCACCCACATTCTCATCTAGAGAGGAAAACATCATTTGATCTCCGGTCATATGTTGAGTGCATCCACTATCAAGCACCCAATGTCTTCCTCCGGACTTGTAATTCACCTACAAAGAGGAAGTAACTCTTTTAGGTACCCAAACTTTCTTGGGTCCTTGAACGTTAGTGACCACATTAGTGACCAAGACTTTTGGCACCCAAATGGCATTCTTTTTAGCACCATTTATAGGTATCCCAACAAATTTTGCACTAACATTGCCATTTGAATTTTTCATAAGCATGTAACTTGAATCAAAGGATATGACTTTCTTGTTGGTGCAATTCTTCTCAACATGGCCAACCTTCTTGCATTTTTCACAATATGGCTTGCCACTACTCTTCACAAAGGTAGTTTTGGTTTGCACAAAAGCCTTCTTCCCTTTCTTAGGAATATATCCAAACCCTTGCTTGTTCAAGGTGAACTTTTGGCTTGCCCAACAATGATTAAATTTTGCTCTACTATCATAGCATTTTCTCAAATCATTAGTCAAGCAAGTAACCTCTTTCTTTAACAAATCATTTTCCATAATGAGAGATTTATTGCAATATGAGTTGTCTAGTTTGGTGCACAAAGAACTAGTAGAGCTAGAGCCACAAGATTTATCATCAATTAAATCACAACTAACACCAATGCTCAATGTTGCTTTTCTTTCATGACTAAGCAAGGTATTGTGAGCTTCCTCAAGCTTCTCATGAGTTTCTTTGAGATTCTCATGAGAAGTCTTTAGCTCCTCATAGGAATCTTGAAGAGAAGTAAACTTCAACTTCAAGTCCCTCAACTTAGCCTTTTCCTTTGTCATGAATTCATCGGCATCATTAAGCATTTCAACAAGATCATCATATGAAAGTTCATCAAGTTCACCATCTTGTTGTACCTTTGCACCACCCTTTGCCATAAGACAATGTGGCGTAGAGAAGAGTGATGGAGCCTCCTTGATGGCGATCCCGGCAACTCCCTTAGATGGCTTATCATCATCATCATCATCATCATCGGAGCTTGCATCGGAATCCCATTCAACAAAATATGCTTGGCCATTCTTTTTCTTCTTGATGAACTTCTTCTTCTTCTTTTCATCATTTTTCTTGTCCTTTTTCTTGTTTGGACAATTTACAATGATATGACCTACTTCACCACAATTGAAGCAAGTCTTGTCCACAAAAGGATTTTTTCTTGATGATTGACCTCTCTTGCCAAAGTTCTTCTTGCTCATCATTCTATTGAATCTCTTGACAAAGAGAGCCATCTCCTCATCCGATTCTTCTTCTTGGCACCCACTTTCTTCTTCATTTTTGCTATCTTGAGCTTTGAATGCCACACTTTTCTTTTTCACATCAATTTCTCCACCATGAGCTTCATCTTGAGACTTCTTGAACATGTCATGGGTGAGAATTTCTCCCAATATTTGTGTGGGAGTTGCGGTCTTCACATTTGACCTTACAAGTAAGGTCACAATTGTGTCATATCTTTCCGGAAGACATCTAAGAAACTTGTGGTTGAAATCCCCATCCGGTACCTCAAATCCAAGTCCCTTGATGTCATTCACAATGTCATTTAGCCGGTTGAACATCTCGGCTATACTCTCATCCTTCTTCATGGTGAATTCACTAAAATTCCCTTTGAGCAAATATAACTTGGCCTCCTTCACGGTTGATGTGCCCTCATGAATTTCCATGAGCTTCTTCCATATGTCATTTGCATTTGTGAGACTCTTGACTCTATTAAATTCATTCACATCAAGAGCACTAAAGAGCACATTAACCCCTTGATCATTTAATGTCTCATTTTCCTCATCTAGGGGTGTCAAACTCTTTGGGTCCAAAATGACATATCCATCATTTACTACTCTCCATAGCTTTCTACTCATGGCTTTGAGATGAGCCGACATCCTAGTCTTCCAATAATCATAGTTGTTCCCATCAAAGAATGGTGGCTTCCCAACATGAATCCCATGATCACTAGTCATTGTTCTACTCCAAGATGGTTAAATCCGCAATTAAAGGAGTACTTAGCTCTGGTACCACTTGTAGGATCAAGAACACCGACTAGAGGGGGGGTGAATAGGCGGTTTAAAATCTAAAACCAATAACACTAGAGAAATTTAATTAGTAACAAAGGAAAGCCCTATGTCATGCTATTACTATCTCTAGATGGGTTTGCAACCTAGGGTGACAAGACACAAATCAAGCTCTAGTAAAGTAAATTGCTCAAAGTAAAGACAAGAATAAAAGAGAGCAAGAGTAGTAACCGAGCTTGACACAAGAATATATCCCGTGGTGTCGATGACTTGCCGGTCACCCCTAATCCACGTTGAGGTGGATTCCAAGAATCAACCGCTCCTCTATCAAGAACCTCTTGATCTTGAGCCGGCTTGAATCAAGGAACCGCTCCACACCTCGATTCCACTAGAGTTGCTCTTCACCACTCCGGTGAGGTGAGCACAAGACCTCTCACAACCGAAATCGGGGCTCCTCAACAATCTCCTTGGAGGTGCTCCACGAAATCCACTTCTCCAAGCCGTCTAGGGAGCGGCAACTCCCAAGAGTAACAAGTTGATGACGCTTGCTTGAAGTTTCCCTAATGCCACAAAGCTCAAACTCTTGATGCAATGCACTAGGAAGCTCTCACACTCTTAAAAATGCAATCTCTAAGCAAGTGTGTGTGAGAGAGGGATGCCTTAGCTCTAATGTGTCAAGAATGCTATCCAAATGGCCAAGAGACCCTCCCAATGGCCGGGCATTGGGTATATATAGACACCCCTCAAAAAACTAGCCGTTACACTCTTTTCTGCGAAGTCGCGGACCGTCCGCGTTTCAAAAACCGGACTGTCCGCCGTTATAAACCAGTGAGTCAGAGTGCAATAAATGCATGTCAGAACTAGCCGTTAAGGCCTGGCGGACCGTCCGCGCCCCAGTGGCGGACCGTCCGCAGTTAAGAGTTCCAACCCACCAGAGACTAACAACGTCTCTGGAACAAACTTGAGTTTAGCCTGCGGACCGTCCGCGCCTCAGGAGCGGACCGTCCGCAGTTTAACTTTTGACCCCAAACCAGAGAAACATTCTCTCTGGTACATATTTGAAAAACAGTGGCGGACCGTCTGCCCACCTGGGCCGGACCGTCCGCGAGCCCACCAGAGACACTGCAAGCTCTCTGGAACGGTCGCGGACTGTCCGCCGCTATTGGCCGGACTGTCCGCCAGCCCACCAGAGTCTCTGCAAGCTCTCTGGAACGGGCGCGGACTGTCCGCCCCACAGAAGCGGACTGTCCGCAGTTACTCAGTAAGCTCTCGAACTTAGTCTATTTCAAAACTTTTCAAAACGCCGTTAGCCCTCATGCATGCAACTAGACATTTTGAGCAAAATGGCACTAAAGACCCGTCAAGCATGAGTACACAACCCCTCTTGATAGTACGGCTAACTATCCAACAAATCCGGTCACTTTTCATCCACTAAACGCCTTGTGACCGGTAAAATGTAAAAGCCCTATTTTATACCTTTGCCTTGAGCCCGAGCTTTGCTCATCATCTCCAAAACTCCATACGTTCACAACCAAATATCTTTCATCCGTGAATCAACCTATACTCATCTTCTCAAATGAAATCGTTAATCCACAAACCGTTGTCATTAATTATCAAAACTCGAATTAGGGGCCTAGATGCTTTCAATCTCCCCCTTTTTGGTAATTGATGACAACACTAAATTTTGGAGTGATAAAAGTTTTCAAGTCAACTTTATACACTAGGCATAAGGTGGACTTGGAATTGAACTTTGGAAGAACTTACTCATTTTCTTGAAAATTTCAGAATATGGTATGAATAAATTCACCAAGTTCGATGAGTAGAGAGAACTCCCCCTTGATATGTGCATATAAATTTTCATGAATACCAAGAGCACACACACATATATATATATATATATATATATATATATATATATATGAGAATTTTGACAGAGTTTTCCCTACAAGTGGAAATCGAGGCATACAAGATACAATAGATATATGATATGAAAGTTTAGCATGGTTAGCACAACCTCACAACCACAAGATGAACATAAATAGATAAGAGTAGCACAAACTAACATAGTTCATCACACATTACAAACCAAGGTTCAAATCCAAACACAAGTCTCAAATAGAGTTCATGAAAGACACAAATAAAACATGAGAGGCAAGCGGAAGCCGAAAACGAATGATCTCCATAAGAAGTCCATGAGCTCCCCCTAGATCCAAGCACTCCAAAGCTCCTTCTCCCCCTTTGGCATCAATTGCCAAGAAAGTCAAACGGCTGGTGGAGGAGGTGGCGGTGGGTAGAACGGCTGGTGCGGATAGAACTCTGGAGGCGGCACTGGAGCTGGAAACACTGAGTAGAAGTGGTCAGTAAACCCTGTGAAAGCTGTGCTGAAGACATCAAAGCGCTGCTCTAGCTGCTCCTGTCTCTGCTCAAGCTGCTCAAACTGCTCAGAAGAGGGCAAATCCTCAAAACGTGAGTCAAGAGCTGCTATATCCGAGTGTAAACTCTCATGAAACCCCTGCATCTGAGCCATCATAGGCTGGAACATTTGCTGCTGCATGTTCTGAAAGTTGAGGTTCATCTGATTCTGCATCTGACTAGCCAACCCCGCAATCTGAGAGGACATGCTCTCCTGCATTGATGCAAAGTATGGGTCAAAATAGCCAGCTGGAGGAGCCCACTGCTGCTGTGCTGGATGATGCGGTGGTGGCATGGCATGCTGAGGTGCAGCTGCTCCCATATGAGCATCATCATCACTATCATCTTGCCCCTGTGCTTCATCATTCATATCATCTCCAGGGAAAGGAGTCAGAGGCCTCAAGAGAAAAGCATTGTCATTCTTGAATGGCCTGAAAGGTGTGTGTTTGCTTTCGCATAACCCTCTGAAACTAGTCTTAACCTTGATGATGGACATAATATATGGAGCAAAATATAAGTTCATTTCCATGTTTAGCCTCAAATCTGCAAGCTGATCCATGATAAGAGCAATGACATTGATTCTATTTCCATTCATGACATGAGATATCACATTCCAATAGTGTCCTCTAATCTTGTCCTTGTTGCCACTCTTAGGCATGAATGTGACTCTAGCAATCTTATTGATCACTGTAGGATGATGCCTCAGACCCTGAGTGCCCCCAAAAGTTCTAGCAATTCCAAGATGTGCAGGCTCATAGAACATGGGGTAGTCATTTTCATCTAGTGGGTTTTCTAACACAACATTCATGCTTTGCTCACTATTGATGAAATTATAATCCAATTGATTTGCCTCAGCAAACTGTGCAAATGTAGCACCATAGGTTCTTTTCCCAGTTGTCCACCTAAAAGTTTCCTCAACCATGTTGATCTCTAGGGTGGCATAGAACTGGCGTATCACAGTTTCATTCCAATCACACCTATGCTGCAGAAAATTAGCTAACCCCATTTGCTGAAATCTATCTACTAGATCAGTCATGACTTGTTGTTGTCTCATGTAGCCTATGTCAATGGTCTGATGTTTGAATACATTTTTCTTAACTAGATGACCAAAGTAAACATCTTTTTGTACCTCGGTTTTGAAGAAAAGAATGTTGGTGTCACGAGGTAAGCTGAATTGATCCACTGCTCTTGCATTGGCATAGCTCTCTGCAGTCCACTGACGGCTAGGTAGATCTAGCCCCATTAAATCTGTAATATCATCATCAACCCCTTCAGTCTCTTCCTCTGAAGACTCATCACCTGCATCTCCTACTGAAGAAGCTGCAGCCATCTCACTGACATTTGGAGCATAGTCCACATCATCCGAGTCATCACTGTCTCTTTGTCTTTTGGAAGACATAGCCTTCTTGATTTTAGAAGCTACCTTGATGATCTTCCGGGGTGGCCTGAGATCAAGATTTAACCATAAGAACAATTACTAAAGCAATAGAATGAATCCTTAATGATATAACTCAATTCAGCACTGATCTGAAAAATCTGATACTAGCAGACCGTCCGCACTTCTGAACGCGGACCGTCCGCGGTTCATGAACTACCACGGCGGACCGTCCGCGTCCAGCAGGCGGACTGTCCGCGACCCATCTGTTCTGCGCAGGAACACAAAATCGCCCTCATCTTTGATTCACCCACATTTTGAGTTTCGATTCAAATCCACCAACCAAAATTAAACTATAGCATCTCCTCATCACTAGGAATAAGATCCCCCAAGTATTTTCAAGAATCCATGGCCAAAAAATAGATCGGAGCATCTAACCCTAACTCTTTCCAATTAAGAAATCCAAGAACAAGAGTTAGGGATTCATTGAATACCGCGAGGACATGATGCACTATCTTGAGAAGAGTCCGGGGATGTGCTCGGACCGTCCGGGAATCACTCCAAAAGGGCTTGACCTTGTCGTCTTCCCCACAAGCTTGAGAGAGAAAGAGAGAGACACTTTTGGAGTATGTGTTCGGTTTGGTGGGGGATGTGAGGGGGACGTCCAATATAAGTAAGTCTGGCCGACCCCACAATTCTGTCCAGTCGCGGACTGTCCGCGGTAATCTTGCGGACCGTCCGCCTTTGAAAATTTTTACACTGTAACTAACTGGAACTGCCTCTGCCCAACATGTGCGGACCGTCCGCGGTCTTTTGGCGGACTGTCCGCAATGAATTTTTGCGGTTGACAACTTCTCTGCAGAGCCTCTGGTAAACAATTCTCATGAACGGCGGACTGTCCGCCCATAACTCGCGGACTGTCCGCGCTACCAAAAATCTGACAAGTCTGAATTCTGCCAAATTTCTCAATTCTAACTCCAATTTGGGATCATTGCTCATATAAAAAAAACTAAAAATCTCAAATCTTGCATGAAAACCTTCAAACACCTTATATGAGCAAGTTTCAACTAGAATTCAAAAATAAATCGAGTAGAATCATGAAAACTCATAAATGGCTCAAAAATACCTCAAAAAATCATAAAAAAGAAACAAGAAGTGCATTAAAGAACCATATGCTACATGTGCTAGTTTTCAAGCCACATTTGAGAAGTCAATGATATTTAACTCATTTCTCAACTTGCAAAACCGAGATTCATCCAAAGGCTTGGTGAAGATATCGGCTAATTGATCATTCGTGCCAATACCATCAATCTTGATATCACCCTTGTTCACATGATCTCTAAGAAAATGATGGTGGATATCAATATGCTTGGTTCTTGAATGTTGAACCGGATTAGAGGCAATCTTCACGGCACTTTCATTATCACACAACAATAGAATTTCATCAAATTTCACACCATAATCTAGAAGAGTTTGTTTCATCCATAACAATTGAGCACAACAACTTCCGGCCGAGATATATTCCGCTTCGGCGGTTGAAAGAGCCACAGAATTTTGCTTCTTTGATGACCATGATACAAGAGATCTTCCAAGAAATTGATAACCACCGGAAGTGCTCTTCCTATCAACCTTGCACCCCGCATAATCCGAATCCGAGAATCCAACCAAATCAAAATGAGCACCCTTGGGATACCACAAACCAATATTAGGAGAATATTTCAAGTATCTCAAGATCCTTTTGACGGCGGTCAAATGACATTCTCTAGGTGCGGCTTGAAATCGTGCACACATGCAAACACTAAACATGATGTCGGGCCTAGATGCGGTCAAATAAAGCAAACTACCAATCATAGAACGATAAAGCTTTTGGTCAACCGGGTTACCTCCCTCATCTAGGTCGAGATGCCCATTTGTGGCCATAGGAGTCTTGATTGGTTTTGCATCTTCCATTCCAAATTTCTTCAAGATATCCTTCACATATTTTGATTGACACACAAAGGTGCCTTCCTTGAGTTGCTTGATTTGAAGTCCAAGAAAGAAACTCAATTCACCAATCATGGACATCTCAAATTCCCTAGACATCATTTCACCAAATTCCTCACAAAAACTTGGGTTAGTTGAACCAAAGATAATATCATCGACATAAATTTGACAAACAAACAAGTCTTTACCAATATCTTTAGTGAACAAGGTAGTATCAACCTTACCAATTTTGAAGCCCTTAGAGATAAGAAAATCCCTCAATCTTTCATACCAAGCTCGTGGAGCTTGCTTAAGACCATAAAGAGCTTTAGAGAGCTTGTATACATGATTTGGCTTCTTGGGATCTTCAAAACCGGGAGGTTGCTCAACAAAAACAAGTTCACTAATCTTGCCATTTAAAAAAGCACTTTTCACATCCATTTGAAAAAGTTTTATGTTGTGAGAGCAAGCATAAGCTAATAAAATTCTAATAGCTTCTAATCTAGCAACGGGAGCAAAAGTTTCACCGAAATCCAAACCTTCGACTTGAGTGAAGCCTTGAGCGACCAATCTTGCCTTGTTTCTCACAACCATTCCATCTTCATTTTGCTTGTTTCTAAAGACCCATTTAGTGCCAATAACATTATAATTCTTGGGCCTTTCAACTAAATCCCAAACTTGATTCCGGGTGAAATTATTTAATTCTTCATGCATAGCATTCACCCAATCCGGATCTTTCAATGCTTCATCTACACGGTTAGGTTCAAGAAAAGATACAAAAGAATAATGTTCACAAAATGAAGTAATGCGAGATCGAGTTTGGACACCCTTACTAATATCACCCATGATTTGATCCACCGGATGATCCTTTGCAAGAACATGATGAATTCTTTGAGGAACAATGGGTTCTTGAGTTGATGAAGAAGGTGCACTAGATGAACCAACTTGATCTTGTACTTGAGAATCATCATTACTTGAATCTTGTACAATTTGTTGTGCTTGATCATTTGAGATTGAAGTTGAAGGATTAACTCTAATAGAGATAGAAGAACCATCTTCATCTTCATCTTCTTCTCTTGGTCTAACATCACCAATTGACATGTTTTTCATTGCATTTCTCAAACCATCACTTCTCACATCATCAAGATTTTCTTGTTCATTGTGTGACCCATTGGTTTCATCAAACTCAACATCATATGCTTCTTCAACAATGCCATGTGTTTTGTTGTAGACCCGATAAGCCTTGCTATTAGATGAATATCCAAGAAGAAAACCCTCATCACATTTGCTTTGAAACTTTGATAACCGAGTTCCCTTCTTGAGAATATAGCATTTGCAACCAAACACTCTAAAATATGATATATTTGGCTTCCTTCCAATGAGCAACTCATATGGGGTCTTGTTATGAAATCTATGGCAATACAATCTATTAGAGGCATGACAAGCCGTGTTGATTGCTTCGGCCCAAAAGCTATCCGAAACATTATACTCGGAGAGCATTGATCTTGCCATATCAATCAAGGTTCTATTTTTCCTCTCAACAAGACCATTTTGTTCCGGAGTGTACTTGGTTGAGAATTCATGCTTGATTCCTTTCTCATCACACCATTCCTCAACTCTTGTGTTTCTAAACTCACTTCCATTGTCACTCCTTACTTTCTTCACCTTAAGCTCAAATTCATTTTCGGCCCTTGTAAAGAATTTCTTGAAAGTGTCATATGTATCGGCCTTGTCATGAAGAAAGAAAACCCATGTATATCTTGAGTAATCATCTACTACCACAAGACAATAGCAATTTCCACCAATACTTCTATATGTTGTAGGACCAAATAAATCCATATGCAATAATTCCAATGGCCTCTCGGTTGACATGACACTCTTAGTGGGATGAGTATTTGCAACTTGCTTTCCGGCTTGACATGCACTACAAAGTTTATCTTTATCAAATTTCACATTCTTCAAGCCAACTACTAAATCATGCTTCAAAAAGACGGTTGAGTTGCTTCATGCCAACATGACCAAGCCTTCTATGCCATAACCAACCCAAGGATGATTGAGTGAATAAGCAAGTGGACAAGTTTGCCTCTTTAGTAGCAAAATCCACAAGATATACATCCTCATGTCTAAATCCCGTAAAGATGTGATCTTTTCCATCCAAGCTAGTCACTACAACATCATCTTTAGTGAAACTACACTTATATCCAAAATCACAAAGTTGAGTGACCGCTAAGAGATTAAACTTGAGAGAATCAACCAACAATACTTTTGAAAGAGAATGATTGCTTGAGATAGGAATTGTACCAACTCCTTTGACTTTGCCCCGGCTATTGTCACCAAAGATGATGTCACTATAGCCACCCACATTCTCATCTAGAGAGGAAAACATCATTTGATCTCCGGTCATATGTTGAGTGCATCCACTATCAAGCACCCAATGTCTTCCTCCGGACTTGTAATTCACCTACAAAGAGGAAGTAACTCTTTTAGGTACCCAAACTTTCTTGGGTCCTTGAACGTTAGTGACCACATTAGTGACCAAGACTTTTGGCACCCAAATGGCATTCTTTTTAGCACCATTTATAGGTATCCCAACAAATTTTGCACTAACATTGCCATTTGAATTTTTCATAAGCATGTAACTTGAATCAAAGGATATGACTTTCTTGTTGGTGCAATTCTTCTCAACATGGCCAACCTTCTTGCATTTTTCACAATATGGCTTGCCACTACTCTTCACAAAGGTAGTTTTGGTTTGCACAAAAGCCTTCTTCCCTTTCTTAGGAATATATCCAAACCCTTGCTTGTTCAAGGTGAACTTTTGGCTTGCCCAACAATGATTAAATTTTGCTCTACTATCATAGCATTTTCTCAAATCATTAGTCAAGCAAGTAACCTCTTTCTTTAACAAATCATTTTCCATAATGAGAGATTTATTGCAATATGAGTTGTCTAGTTTGGTGCACAAAGAACTAGTAGAGCTAGAGCCACAAGATTTATCATCAATTAAATCACAACTAACACCAATGCTCAATGTTGCTTTTCTTTCATGACTAAGCAAGGTATTGTGAGCTTCCTCAAGCTTCTCATGAGTTTCTTTGAGATTCTCATGAGAAGTCTTTAGCTCCTCATAGGAATCTTGAAGAGAAGTAAACTTCAACTTCAAGTCCCTCAACTTAGCCTTTTCCTTTGTCATGAATTCATCGGCATCATTAAGCATTTCAACAAGATCATCATATGAAAGTTCATCAAGTTCACCATCTTGTTGTACCTTTGCACCACCCTTTGCCATAAGACAATGTGGCGTAGAGAAGAGTGATGGAGCCTCCTTGATGGCGATCCCGGCAACTCCCTTAGATGGCTTATCATCATCATCATCATCATCATCGGAGCTTGCATCGGAATCCCATTCAACAAAATATGCTTGGCCATTCTTTTTCTTCTTGATGAACTTCTTCTTCTTCTTTTCATCATTTTTCTTGTCCTTTTTCTTGTTTGGACAATTTACAATGATATGACCTACTTCACCACAATTGAAGCAAGTCTTGTCCACAAAAGGATTTTTTTCTTGATGATTGACCTCTCTTGCCAAAATTCTTCTTGCTCATCATTCTATTGAATCTCTTGACAAAGAGAGCCATCTCCTCATCCGATTCTTCTTCTTGGCACCCACTTTCTTCTTCATTTTTGCTATCTTGAGCTTTGAATGCCACACTTTTCTTTTTCACATCAATTTCTCCACCATGAGCTTCATCTTGAGACTTCTTGAACATGTCATGGGTGAGAATTTCTCCCAATATTTGTGTGGGAGTTGCGGTCTTCACATTTGACCTTACAAGTAAGGTCACAATTGTGTCATATCTTTCCGGAAGACATCTAAGAAACTTGTGGTTGAAATCCCCATCCGGTACCTCAAATCCAAGTCCCTTGAGGTCATTCACAATGTCATTTAGCCGGTTGAACATCTCGGCTATACTCTCATCCTTCTTCATGGTGAATTCACTAAAATTCCCTTTGAGCAAATATAACTTGGCCTCCTTCACGGTTGATGTGCCCTCATGAATTTCCATGAGCTTCTTCCATATGTCATTTGCATTTGTGAGACTCTTGACTCTATTAAATTCATTCACATCAAGAGCACTAAAGAGCACATTAACCCCTTGATCATTTAATGTCTCATTTTCCTCATCTAGGGGTGTCAAACTCTTTGGGTCCAAAATGACATATCCATCATTTACTACTCTCCATAGCTTTCTACTCATGGCTTTGAGATGAGCCGACATCCTAGTCTTCCAATAATCATAGTTGTTCCCATCAAAGAATGGTGGCTTCCCAACATGAATCCCATGATCACTAGTCATTGTTCTACTCCAAGATGGTTAAATCCGCAATTAAAGGAGTACTTAGCTCTGGTACCACTTGTAGGATCAAGAACACCGACTAGAGGGGGGGTGAATAGGCGGTTTAAAATCTAAAACCAATAACACTAGAGAAATTTAATTAGTAACAAAGGAAAGCCCTATGTCATGCTATTACTATCTCTAGATGGGTTTGCAACCTAGGGTGACAAGACACAAATCAAGCTCTAGTAAAGTAAATTGCTCAAAGTAAAGACAAGAATAAAAGAGAGCAAGAGTAGTAACCGAGCTTGACACAAGAATATATCCCGTGGTGTCGATGACTTGCCGGTCACCCCTAATCCACGTTGAGGTGGATTCCAAGAATCAACCGCTCCTCTATCAAGAACCTCTTGATCTTGAGCCGGCTTGAATCAAGGAACCGCTCCACACCTCGATTCCACTAGAGTTGCTCTTCACCACTCCGGTGAGGTGAGCACAAGACCTCTCACAACCGAAATCGGGGCTCCTCAACAATCTCCTTGGAGGTGCTCCACGAAATCCACTTCTCCAAGCCGTCTAGGGAGCGGCAACTCCCAAGAGTAACAAGTTGATGACGCTTGCTTGAAGTTTCCCTAATGCCACAAAGCTCAAACTCTTGATGCAATGCACTAGGAAGCTCTCACACTCTTAAAAATGCAATCTCTAAGCAAGTGTGTGTGAGAGAGGGATGCCTTAGCTCTAATGTGTCAAGAATGCTATCCAAATGGACAAGAGACCCTCCCAATGGCCGGGCATTGGGTATATATAGACACCCCTCAAAAAACTAGCCGTTACACTCTTTTCTGCGAAGTCGCGGACCGTCCGCGTTTCAAAAACCGGACTGTCCGCCGTTATAAACCAGTGAGTCAGAGTGCAATAAATGCATGTCAGAACTAGCCGTTAAGGCCTGGCGGACCGTCCGCGCCCCAGTGGCGGACCGTCCGCAGTTAAGAGTTCCAACCCACCAGAGACTAACAACGTCTCTGGAACAAACTTGAGTTTAGCCTGCGGACCGTCCGCGCCTCAGGAGTGGACCGTCCGCAGTTTAACTTTTGACCCCAAACCAGAGAAACATTCTCTCTGGTACATATTTGAAAAACAGTGGCGGACCGTCCGCCCACCTGGGCCGGACCGTCCGCGAGCCCACCAGAGACACTGCAAGCTCTCTGGAACGGTCGCGGACTGTCCGCCGCTATTGGCCGGACTGTCCGCCAGCCCACCAGAGTCTCTGCAAGCTCTCTGGAACGGGCGCGGACTGTCCGCCCCACAGAAGCGGACTGTCCGCAGTTACTCAGTAAGCTCTCGAACTTAGTCTATTTCAAAACTTTTCAAAACGCCGTTAGCCCTCATGCATGCAACTAGACATTTTGAGCAAAATGGCACTAAAGACCCGTCAAGCATGAGTACACAACCCCTCTTGATAGTACGGCTAACTATCCAACAAATCCGGTCACTTTTCATCCACTAAACGCCTTGTGACCGGTAAAATGTAAAAGCCCTATTTTATACCTTTGCCTTGAGCCCGAGCTTTGCTCATCATCTCCAAAACTCCATACGTTCACAACCAAATATCTTTCATCCGTGAATCAACCTATACTCATCTTCTCAAATGAAATCGTTAATCCACAAACCGTTGTCATTAATTATCAAAACTCGAATTAGGGGCCTAGATGCTTTCAGCAACATCGAACAGAACGCTCTCTGTGCGGAAGTTCTCCTCGGTCCCGAACGTGACCGGCAATGTGATGCTCCCCAGAGGGAACACCAGATGTGGGCCCACTCCGGAGAATGGGTGAGAGGGAGTCAGCTTGGACTCCGGGATCTGCAGCTGCTTGAATGCTGCATAGCTGATGACGTTGAGGCCAGCCCCTCCGTCGATCAGCACGTGATAGAGCCTCACGTTGGATATGACAGGAGCGGTGACTAGAGGTAGTACACCAGCTCCGGCCATATTCTCTGGGCAGTTTGATGGCCCGAAAGAGATGGTAGTGTTCATCCACCTCTGGTGCGGCGACGCCTTTGGGACCCCCGGCTTCACCGAGAGGACCTCTCGACGAATGGTCTTCACGTCCCGCTGGGAGACAAGCTCCCAGCTTCCGCCGTACATTACGTACAGCCTCTTGCGGCGGTCGCCGTTGTCGGAATCGGAGTCGTCGTCGTGGTAGACGCCCTTCAGCTCCCGAGCGGGGGATTGGTACCCCAGCTCCTTTTCCCTAGCCGCGGCCCCCCTGTCGGAGGCCTTCTCCTTGCCGGGCCACTGGCGAGGAGGAGGTGAGCCGTCCTTGGAGGACTGCTCACGCCGCCCACTGACCCGCTTCGCGAGCTTCTGGATCTCGCGGCAGTCAGCGGCGCTGTGGCGAGCGGTGGGATGCACCGGGCATGATCCTCCGCGGCCACCTTGCGGGCGTGGACGCTTGCCATGCGCGTTCTGGCCCCCAGCCGCTGCCGCTGTAGCTGGTGCCACAGTAGCAGGTGCCGCTACGGCCACGACTGGTCCGCCAGGCTGCGACTCCCCGCGACTCCGGTTCTTGTTTTTCTTCTTCTTGCCACCGCCCTGAGCGGTAGCAGCGGAGCCACCAGCCTTGGCATCTCCGTCTTGGGGGGCTGAGTGCCATGCGCGGCCCTCGGCGGCCCTGGCACACTTGTCTGCCAGGGAGAAAAGCGTGGTAACACTTTCCACCTCGTGCGTCGCGAGCTTCTCGAGCATCTTCTCGTCACGTACCCCCTGTCGGAAAGCAGTGATAATAGATGCATCAGAGATACGAGGAATGGTACCCCGTACCTTGGTGAAGCGCGAGATGAAGGCCCGGAGCGTCTCCCCGGGTTTCTGCCTCACAACGTGGAGGTGAGCCTCCACACCATGCTGCTGGTACGCACTGGCGAAGTTCGCAGTGAACCTCGCACAGAGCTCCTCCCAGGACTGGATAGTCCCTGGAGTAAGGTTCATGAGCCAAGTCCGGGCTGGCCCAGTCAAGGCTACATGAAAGTAGCTGGCCATGACGGCGCCGTTACCACCAGCCGGTGTGATGGCGGTAACGTACACCTGCAGGAATTCCGACGGGTTAGTGGTACCGTCGTACTTCTCTGGCAGGTGCGGGCGGAACTTAGACGGCCATGCCACTACGCGGACGTGATCCGCGAGCGCAGCACAGCCTACCCCAGCCACCGGGGCGCCCGACTGTATCCGGGCATTCACCGGAGGCTTGGGTGCTACCGCGTCCAGATCAGCGTTGAGGTTGCGACCCTCGATGTTGAGACGGCGCTCTCGCGCCCTCTCCACGGAGATGCGGGCATCCTCTCCCGCGCGCCGGCGGTTGAGCTCCGCCCGCAAGTCTTCTGTTCGTGCACCCCTCACGGTGGGGGAGCGCACGGACGCCGACGCACCGCCCTGATGCTGGTGGTAAGGTACCACTGCATTGCCGGGCGGAGGTCGTTGCCCAGTCCTTGCAGAACTGGGGGAGGCCTGTGCCAGGTGGAGGAGACTGTCAACGTCGTCCCGCCACTGCCTCAGGGCGTCTGGCGAAGCTGCAGCAGCCGGGGGGTTGCGAAGCAACTCCCTAGCCGCCGCCAGCGCTCCGCCGCTCGCAGCTTGCGAGGGGGCCCTTGATGGGCGCCCTGACTCTTGCTGGCGAGCAGCGCGCGCCGCCGCCGACGGTGGCTGCTCCACAGGCACAGTTGCCCCTGGAGCAGGAACGCGAGAGGCGTGTGGCGCGGAGGACGCCACACCCTCCGTCATCTCTACATCGTCCACACAAACCATGAGGACGAAGAAGAGATGAACTGCGACCAGTGAAATGACCCCTACCTGGCGCGCCAAATGTCGTGGTGCTGCAAACCACAGCCGGGTGGCGGAAGGCACCCGCCTAAGCCCAGAGGGTGTGAACTCGGGGGTTAGCTAGTCCTAGTTCGATCTCGCTCAAGAACACGATGAACACCAAGGATTTAGAGTGGTTCGGGCCGCCGGAGCGTAATAACCTACGTCCACTATGTGTTGTATTGTCTTGCCTCCAGAGAGTCTGCGAGTGCTTGGGCGAGCCTGTGTGTGTTCTAGTTTGCTTGATCTGTACAGCGAGCGCTTCCCTTTTATATCTCAAGGGAGGCGCGTACATACTGCTGGGACCCCGACAGGTGGGCCCAGCGAAGTAGTATAACATAACGTATTGTTCATACATTATGGCATCGCAGGCAAAGGAGATCTTTCTCCAGATATTTTTGCCTGCTCTTGGAGTCCCCTGTTCAGCGTGTCCAGGCGCTGTCTTGTCGGAATGGCGCCAGGCGTAGCTAGCGGCGTCGCCTGCCACGCAGCTGAACGGGTTGTGTAGCTTGCGGCGTAGGTGGCATGATGAAAAAGTGTCGTGCCGTCGTATCCAATTAATGCGGCAGACGGGCTCTGCGCGGGTGCGGCTCCACTGTGTATCTTGGTAATACGCGATGCACAGTGGGGCCTGACAAAGGCTGCCCCGCGTGCCGTGGTGGCAGAGCACGCCTCAACTACCAGCATTGAATGCGGTAGGCGGGCGAGTCTTCCAGCAGAAGGCTCGCGCTCGTACTCGTTCCTCCGGGACACGTTGCGGCTCCGGACCCCCACGCAGTATGGGAGGTCCGGATGGACGCAGGAGGTCCCGGACCCCTGCGGGGGTCCGGGGCCTCGGCTGTCTGCTCGGAGCTTCCCTTCCTTATGGACACGTGGCGTCTCCGGACCCATCCCCAGACGGGGAACAGGTCCGGGGCCGTTGGTCTGGTGAGGAAAGGGCCCGACCCGTGGGGCCTGATTGCTCCGTCCTTTACGCGTAGTTACGAATAACTACACGGGTCCTGCCCTGCTGCAGTAGGAGTGGGTATCCCTGCTACAGGGTGCTGACCCGCTCCATGAGGGGGTTCACCATCCACAGTTGTTCAACACCCAGGTTGTGGAGGAGAGACTCAGTATGCAGGCCAATGAAAGCCCAAAAGTTATTGCTGCGAGAACAGGAGAGGAATAAATGGAAGCAGTCCTCCTCAGCGCTGCAGAATGGACATTGCCCAGTTGGGTGCATGTTACAGTGGCTCAGTCTTGAATTCGTGCTAAGCCTTTGTTTGTGAAGTAACCAAAGGATTTGTGGGGCGTAGCTCTTCCAAATTGTTGCAGAGAAAGGATCATCTGGAGTAGAATTAAAAGAGAGGAGATAGTGGTCACGCGCCGTGGGTGTTTTCCCATTGCAACGGAGAACACGCTTATCTGCAGTATCGGGGTCGAGGGTGACTGACGCCATTAGTGATTGAAGTTCCACGAGTTCCATCGTTGCCACATTGGAGAGCCGAGGCCTTAGGGAGAGACATAATTCAGGTACCGATAGGACTCGGGCAACCGCGGCATTAGGTCGGAGCGTGTGCGAAAATAATGCAGGAAAAGTTAGAGCTAGCGTCTGAGACCCACACCAAAGGTCAGACCAAAAGGATGTCATTTGCCCGCTGCCAATAAAAACTTTAGTTTTATCTCGAAAGGAAGGAAGGAGAGCGTAAATGTCTTTCCAAATGGGAGTAATTTCGGTAGTAGCATCACCAAAGTCGAAATTCTCATTCCATCCATAGCTTTGTCGAAGCCAATCAATCCACGGAGCAGAGGGGGCGCAGTGAAATTTGAACAAGAACTTCTTAAGAAGGCTTGTATTCCGTTTACTCAGGTTTGGAATGCCAAGTCCACCTTTATTTTTTGGAAGGCTGACTTCATCCCAAGCAACTTTACATTGACTTCCTTTGCACTTATTCTCTCCAGTCCAAAGGAACGCACGATGTTTTTTAACTAAGGATTCAATAGTCCCTTTGAGCAACAGGAGAGAGCTCATAGTGTAGACCGAGTGAGACGCAAGGACTGAGGTTACAAGGACAGTTCTTCCCATTTCACTTAACAGGTGCCCCCTCCAACCTGCTAGGTATTTGTCCGAAGCGTCAATCATAGGGAGAAAATCCGAAGAAGAAAGTTTGGAAGTAGAGAGTGGCAAACCCAAGTAGGGTTGCGGAAATGAGGAGATGGGGCACCCAAGGATTGATGCAAGGGAGCTGGCACGATCATGGTCAATGCAAATAGGCAAGAAGGTGCTTTTGTCAAAGTTAATATAAAGCCCAGTTGCTGCGGAGAAAGGAGGATCTCCTTGAGGGCACGAATTTGCTGTTCTTCACCTTTAAGAATGATGAGCGTATCATCAGCGTATTGCAAAACTGGACAGGGAGCATCACGACTGACGGGGTGCTCAAGTGTGCCATTTGCAGCAGCGCCAGTGATAAGTTGTTGAAGGACGTCAGCAACTAAAATGAACAGGTAAGGAGAAAGAGGATCTCCCCGCCGAAGTCCTTTTTTACAATTAATCCATCTGCCAGGGGTACCGTTAAGAACCGCAGTTTGACTTGTCGTCAAAATGTTCAGAACCCATTCCCTCTATTTTAGAGGAAAATTTTTTGCTTCAAGGATAGCATCAAGCGCTGACCACTCAATTGAGTCAAAAGCTTTTCGGAAATCCAGTTTTAATGCAACAGCGGGAATCCGTCGTTTGTAGCAGGTTTGCACAAGTTCGGCAGCGTAGGTGAAGTTTTCCAAGATGCTTCTCCCTTTAATGAATCCCGTTTGATCAAGGGGGACAAGGGAAGGAATGAGGGGCTACAATCGAGCAGTGAGAACTTTAGAAACGATTTTTAAAGGGCAGTTTTGGAGGGAGATGGGCCTGAAATGTTCAGGTCTAGGGACACCAATTTTTTTAGGAATAAGAACTATGTAGGATTTATTTATTCTACAGAGACGAGTCCAGGCGAGGCAGCACCGGGAACACCCCGGCACTAGCAGCAGATCGCCCGGGAGCCTGCAGACGAGTTCTGACCGTCGGAGAAGTAATCAGATCAGCCGTCTCAGTCCGTGTTTAGTTCCGTTGCAAAAAAAAAATTTACAAAAGAATCTTATTAATTTGAAGTATTAAATAAAGTCTATTTATAAAACTTTTTGCACAGATGGGTTGTAAATCGCGAGACGAATCTAATGATGCTAATTAATCTATGATTAATCAATAATTAACGGATAGTTACTGTAGCATCACTGTTGCAAATCACAGATTAAGTAGACTCATTAGATTCGTCTCGCGATTTACAGCCCATCCATGCAAAAAGTTTTGTAAATAGACTTCATTTAGTACTCCATGTATGTGTCGAAATATTCGATGTGACATTTTTTGTTGTGTTTACGGAGTTTACGGGGTCGGATCTAAACAGGGGCTCAGAGAAGGAGATCTCGTCGAGACGGTCCACAGTTCCAGAAGCAGCCAGGGCCACCAAGGAGCCAGTAAGCTTCTGAGGCCCGACAGTGAAGTGATCATCAATGACACCAACCGAGCATTTGAGCAGGTCAACAACAATCAGCCCACGGTCACCAGTATGTCTCCAGGGTTGGAGGGGAGCGTTTTTTTCATTTCTATATTAGAAAAAAATCAAAAATATATGTTGTTTTTGTAAAATTTCAAAAATGGGGGCATGTCGCCCGAGTAGAGGGCGACAGACCCCCTGTCGCCTGTGTAATAGGCGACAGGACCTATCTGTAAAATTTTTTTACAGACAGGTCCCTGTGCAGAAACGTTGCGCTGTGGGGGACCGGTCGCCCCCCCCCTCCCGCGGGCGACAGGGGGCCGGTCGCCCCCCTTGCGGGGGACACGGGGGCCGGTCGCCCCCCACAACGGCGACAGGAGCTTCGGGGGCCGGTCGCCCCCCACAACGGCGACAGGAGCTTGCCCCCCCCCCCCCGCGCGGGCGACGGGGAGGCCGGTCGCCCCCACACTGGGCAACCGCCTCCCCCTTTTCTATATAATCCGTGAGCCCCCTTCTCCCCTCATTTGAGCCCAAAAAATCCACCAAAAATTCAGAAAAAAATAGAGGGGTGAGGAGAAGTGAAATGACGAGGCCCTGCAGGTAAGTATAATTTTTTGAGTAGTTAAATATAGAATTATAAATTCTGAATTTCACTCCTTTATTGATATTACAGCATAAGCCAATGGATGCCTCCAATTCTGGAGGATTTTTATGGACCGAAGAAAAATCTAGTATAATACTTGAAATTATGACACATCTTGTACTGAAGAAGAAGTTTGATCCATTAGCGGATGGTACGATAGATTTAGTAGTGTCCAAAGTATGAGATTTTAAAGATTTGACATTGTTTTGAGGTATAACAACGCAAGATGTGAAGGGACACCTGCTAGAACACCGTAAGATATACATGAGAGTATGTGAACTTGCGAATCATCCTAATGTTATCGGGTTCATACAAAGTGATTCGAAGATATGAATGCAGTCCGAGGTGTATGATATGCACATCAAGGTAACTCTCATTCATGTCTAATCTTTATAGTTATTTGGAAAATATATATAGCAAACTCTCAAATTGTTGTGTAATTATATGCAAGGATTACCCCGACGATACGGAAGTGATTAACAAATCAATACCAAATTTCCGTAAATTGGTATGTATCTTCGGTGGAGTTATGCCGCAAACTAGACGAAGGAGGTCGAGAAGATCTTCGGGTTATAGTACTTGGCATCCGCATGAACAGAGAACCGAAGGTTCGTCGAGTCATTCAGCACCACCTCCAGCACCTACTTCTGTTAACTGGGATGACGACCTAGATAATTTCATGCCCCCCCCAAACCATAGCCGCCAACATTTGATGTACCTCCCTCTGTACATGAACCTAGAACCCAAAAAGAGAGGAAGGGAAAGTCGCGAGGTTCTTCAAGGCATACTACACCACCTGCTGCACCATTATCTGTCGACTGGGATGACGACCTAGATGATTTCATGCCATGATCTATAGCATATTGTCTAGATTGTCGCTAGAAGATTCTCTGTATTGTCCATAGAAGATTATCTAAGATGTATTTGCATTTAGTATTGTTAATGTTATACTATTTGTTCGTATAACTAACTGTAAATTCGGGCATTCAATGTCGGCAATTCGTACGTAATAGAAAATACGAGAGAGAATAGATGCGTAAGCATGAAAAGTAATTGGTAACAATAAGAAGTCAATATAGGTGCAATCTCGGTACAAATAAACATCAGAAATACAAATATCTTATACATCTAACCACTCCTACGCTGTCGGACCCTCTTCATCCTCTGCTGGGCATGGACATGGTCCTGAGAGTAGGTGTGACGATCCGGAGACCTCACGTGTCGTTCAGGACGCAAAGAGGGTTGTGGTGTCTGGTGCTGGGAGTACCCAAGTGGTGCTGATCCTAGCTGTGAAGGCCCCGAGATATCGGGATCACCTAGCTCGCTAGGTGATTCTGAAGTCAAGTTGTTGAGTTCCTCTAAGGTCACGCCAGCGTTATCTGGAACGAACGCGTCCGAGACGAACCCTGCGTAACATATAAAAGTAAACCAACATATTTTTTGTTAAAAATATAGTGAGTGTATTGAGAGATTGTTTTGTACCAGGTCGTAAGGAGGAGGAAGGTCCGACGCCCGCATCTGGATAGAATCCTACGATTGAAATTAGGATATTAGCGTATACTCCTATCACTCATCATAACATGTAGAAAGTAAAATATGAAATATAAACTAACACATCCCCTGTTGTGGAACGAACTGGGATCCTTGCTCGCCCAAATGGCCAGTATGGCCGAATGCAAAAGAGGGACCATATCCTGTTTGTGATATTAGTAAATCTATATCATCAATTCATTTGATTGAAAAGAGGTATATACGTTACCTCCAGTACTGAAGTACTGGTGTGGCAGATCTGGCTGAAAGGTCGTCTCGTGCGTGGAAGCTGGACACTGGAACGACGACGAGGCCTGGGACGATCCGTGACTCTCTTCATACTGCACACGGCTCCCCAAGTTGTGCAGTACTGAACGCATATGGTCTCGAGTCCTCGACCATGCATCTGCCTGCTCAGTCTGGGTCATAGCGGATCTGTGACGTACCCTCGTCAGTTAACTCGTGCAGTCCGCCTCCATAATGTTGCAAAGATGAAACTGCGAACGATATAGTAAAGGGACATTTACTGCCACATGAATTATCTTATGAATTATGTATAAGGAAACATGACGAATAAACTCACCACGCCTGCTAGTGCCTCTGCGTGTTGATGGGCATAGCCATCCTGAGGACTCGTCTCGTGTGCCTGCGGGTTAGTGTCAACATAAACCATACGAGCCCGAGTTCGCGGTAAGTACCAAGTCAGGTATGCCCTAAATGAGCTGTCTGTGTGTGGTCCTATCGGATCGATCAAGTGCTCATCTGCATGCACCCATTCGTCCACCCACGGCTCCATCATGGTGAGCCAAATGGCTGAGCACGGCATGCCACTTCTTGACAACCTGCAAATGTTGTTGATGAAGAAATGTTAGATTCGATACAAATATATGATCCAAGTACGTTCAGAAATACCTGTGGTCGTGGCGACTAACACGCTCCAACGCGGTGGGCACCGGAAACTCCTGGCGCTGCCCAAACTGTCTCATGACTCTCTGGGGGCAATGCGCCTCAACCGCTATGTCGTATACCAGGACGGCTGTAGTAAGCCACATGCCCGCATTTGCGGAGCAGTGCGAAGACAGGCCTCCTGGTTCACGGGTGGCCACAGCGTCTGGGCTGTACGGTTCCCAGACAACGTCCTCTGGCGTCAGCATGTCGAGCTCCTGAACAAACTCAGGATATGCGCGTCTAACCTGCGCATGCACCGATGACCTGTGCACAACCAAAAGATAATAGTAAAATATGCTTAATGTATGGTGTACCAATGCATAAGAAAAGAAGAATTTTGACGAACGTACCTGATGCCAGAGCCAGAGAGTCCCCATCGTGATAAGGCGCGTGGCTGACGATTGGGCGACCATTTCTCCTTTAGTGTATCTCGAATCCATTGTGAAAATGGCTTCTCAATTGAAGCCCTTTCCTCTGCAGACTGACGGCTGCTGCTCCCTGCAACCCTAGCCCTTACTTGCTCTGCAGTCAACTGATCAAGCATCTGCCATAGAGCATTAAAGTTCCTCTATTGATTCTGGATGCACAACCTCTTAAACATGTTCATAAGGTCCTTGTTCTTGAAGTGGTCATAGAAGTTTGCACCCATATACCAAACACACCACCTGTTTCGAACATCGTGCCAAATAGGAGGCGTTGTCCCGGTTCCGCCTTGTAATTTCAGTATTGCTTGTAGTAGACCGGCGTGCCTATCGCTAATGAGGCAAACATCTGGACGTGCAGCAACAATGTGAACCTTCACTCGTTCATGGAACCAATACCAACTATCTAAGTTCTCATTTTCAATAAAAGCAAATGCAATCGGAAGTATTTGTTTGTTGCAATCTATCCCGATTGCGGTGAGTATCTGACTTTTATATTTTCCAGTCAAAAATGTGCCATCAATGTATATCACCGGAAGACAGTACTGAAATGCTCTTACACAAGCACCAAGGCAAAAGAAGACTCGTTACAGAATGCTTTGTCCCCTAGTCATAGTTGGTATGAGACTTGTGCCATAAAAGCTCCCAGGATTCCTAGCTGCAACTTGGGACAACATGCGATGCAGGTTATCGTATGATGCCTCATATGTGCCAAACCTCATCTCGAACACCTTTTGTTTAGCCCGCCATGCCTTCAAATAACTGATGGTGTATTGGTAAGTTTGCTCAATATGTCGAACAATCATTTTTGGCTCATAATTTAGGTTATCCATAATCACCCCATACATTTGTTTTGCCACAAAGTCAGATGAAATGTTGCGATGCGATTGCTGAACTTCTGAAATCAAACATGTATGCTCTGTCACAATAGAACATTTCCAGTTCGACTTCCATTACCCCTTGAATGCATGTACTCGCCATGGGCAGCCATCGTTGACACACTTGACCTCATATTCTTTACGGCCTGACTTCACGACTCTAAATTCTCTATTCAAAGATACGGCCCATAGTTTGACAGCATCTTTAACAGCTTCAATGTTAGGATAGGTAGCACCATGCACTGTCTCATTGTTTCTGTACTCCCACTCCCGATGTCGTACATCTTCTACAACAGGCACGCCAAAACCATGCTCCGTCCACTATTTTGGCAGTAAGTACTGCTCGTCGTCAGATGAGCAATCATATTCTTCCATCTCCATTGCGGCCTAGTCTTCTGCCTCCATCTCATCAACGATGCTATGTATCCGCTCTCCCTCATCAGCGAGGCCCTGTGGTCTGATGTTATGGTTCACTAAGTCTTCTGACGTATGTTCGTCAACATAAACTGCCTCTCGTTGTGTACTCAGAGTTGCTTCATCTTCACCATGTTGGGTTTGATGTTGTGCTTTCCCTCGAGTCTGAACCAAAAGGGTCAGAGGCCACCCACGCTCTAAAGCTGCTTCCATATACTTCCGCCAGTCATGTGTGCTGTTTATCATCATCAATTCCCATAATTCACCTTCGACCTCCCAGTTCACAGGAGCCTAGACGGTCATCACATGTGACTCTGGATCAACACGGAAACCACGCTGCAGCCACTTATATATAGAACCAAAACTCCTCTCTAGAGGTTTATTTATGCCGCTAGATGTGGACTTAAAGGCAGAAAGATCTACTCCATTTCGTCCATACAAAACATTGTAGTCACCAAAAAACACTTGAAACTGCATCTTGCTCGACATATCTGTACATCACCGAATACTTATCGAGTCATATTCTTTATTTCACTACATTGTCCACTAATCTGTACAAACTAAGTACGGATTTTAGCTACAACATATAAATATTCATAACTAAGTGATGACACTCAAATTCGTCGAAACCAAGATTCAATTTATGCACCGCTTCGTATAGAAAAATATACGAGGTATGCGATCCTAAAATACTTCTATTCTAATTCATAACTACTTTACAAATACATCTCGAATAGTACTTAAATTATAATAATAAACGTGTGCAATTAGATTCAAAATCTAATTCGGCGAAACTAAGATTCAATTTATCGACCGCTCCGTATAGAAAAATATACGAGGTATGCGATGTAAAAATATTTCAACTCTAATTCATAACTACTTTAGAAATACTTCGCTAATAGTACTTAAATTATAATAATAAACATGAACAATTAGATTCCAAATCTAATTCATCTCTAATAGTTTTTAAATTATATTTCGTAATTAAATGGTTCTAGTATAACACTAATTAAATCATATTACTCTACAATAGCAATGGAACAATACATAAGCTAAATCGAACAAAACATAACTCAAATTTACTCACCGGAAGATGAAAAGGCCGCAATCCGGCAGGGCTTCGCCGCTTCACTTCTCCTCACCCCTCTCTTTTTTTTCTGGATTTTTGGTGGATTTTTTGGGCTGAAATGAGGGGAGAAGGGGGCCTCACGGCTTATATAGAGGAGGGGGAGGCGGTCACCCGGTGGGGGGCGACCGGCCTCCCTGTCGCCCGCGGGGAGGGAGGGGGGACGACCAGCCCCTCCTGTCGCCGTTGTGGGGGGGGGGACGGGCCCCCGAAGCTCCTGTCGCCGTTGTGGGGGGCGACCGGCCCCCTATCGCTCGCGCGGAGGGGGGGAGGCGACCGGTCCCCCCACAGCGCAACATTTCTCCACAGGGACCTATCTATAAAAAAAATTTACTGATAGGTCCTGTCGCCTACTACACGGGCGACAGGGGGCCTGTCGCCCCCTACCAGGGCGACAGACCCCCATATTTGAAATTTTACAAAAAACAACATATATTTTTGAATTTTTTTATTTTTTAATATAGAAATGAAAAAACGCTGGAGGGGAACCCTGAAGAAAGCAGCCTCATTGTTGAGTCCATTAACATTGATTTCCACAAAGCCATTGTCCAATTTGAAATCCACATGAGATGGCCGCCACGAGCAGTAGGAGGAACAATTTGGCCAACGTAGGGACCAAAGAGCACCGGGAAGAGGGCCATAATGCCCGGGAGGTTGTTTTCGGTGCACGACGGTATTGGTGGCCGAGGAGGGCCCGAGGCAGCAGCACGGCCCATAGGGCCGTAGTCGTGCGGAGCAGAGTTGTTACCAGTAGCCGAGACGGATCCGTTGGAGCCGTTGGAGCCGAGGCAGCCCAGCCCAACATCGCCGCATGCAGCTGGGCTGGGCCCAAAGGCGCCAAAGGGGGCGGCGCCAGCTCTGCCAGAGCCCGTGCCATCACCAGAGGAAGGAGGGGTATCGCCATTGCCAGAGGAGTCATCACCCCCAGAGCTTCCATCAGAGCCACCATTGCTCGAGGCAGGAGGGGAGAGGATCGGATCGGTACCGAGAATGTGAACCGGACTGATAGAGCCCATGCCGTCATGGTTCTTAATGCGCATTTCACCAGGGATATCAACAAGATCTTCAGCTTTAGCAGTGATGAACACATTGGAAAAATCATAACCGGTGAGGCAAATGGGATCTATGAAGTGGATGTTGGCGAAAGGGACCGTGGAGATAGCAATGTGCTCCCGTGTCCAGTGTTCCATGCGGTAGTCATCTATGGCTAGCTTGGCAAAATTTTCATGCTCAAACTGAAAACGATTATCAGTTCCTTCTATTTTGTCAAGGGCAAGATAGGTGTTGTAGCTACCAAAGTAAGGGGACCGGCCAACGGTATCATCACGACGCATCTTGTCATCGAAACAGACAAGTTTGGCCCCCCGGGGACCAGCGACAAGTGTAACTCTCGGATCCCCAGCATACTTGCGAAAAAAGCCTCTAATCATCTTAGCAGGATCGGCAGTGGGAGGATAAGGGTAAGCAAAAGCTAGATGACCGACCCTAGACATATCAACTGGAGGCATGAAAACATCAACGAAATCAGGACGAGCAGGAGTTTCCAAGTCCTCGGCATCTGGCAAGATGTAGGGATCATCAGGATCGTACTGCGGTACCTGATCCCCGGAGTCCATGGAGGCATTCCCCAAAAGGCCAGAGTCATCATCGGCCTCCCCCACATTCAAGCCCACCGCCTCACCCACAATATCGAAGAAGGTGCGGTCAGAGGATACTAGGGCTAGTTGCGCTGTGGAGGTAGCAGGAGGAGCCCCATCAGACGCGGAGGGAGCGGAAGGATCAGGAGCACGAGCATCCACCACGGCCGGGGCAGGAGAGTTGTCAGCGTCGGCCATCTCCCCAGGGATGGAGCAAGCTGAGTGATCAGGGTGAATGTCACAAAACAGTCCAAATAATAGTGATCAAGTGCACTAATCAACCATTTAAGCTTAATCCACAGTTACTACACTCAACCAGTACACCCAGACTGCCTGCTATAACCAGGATCGATTACACGGGAACTCTCGCCAAAGATGAGCACATGTGATTACAATCAATAAAAGTGCTCAAACTTAAATTACAACAAGAGCTAAACAAAAGTCTCCAAATTAATTTACAACAAGGGTTTACAAGCCAGGTTTACATTTCAAAACTCAGAGTTCAAACGCAGCGGAAAGTACAAGCAAGTTTGAAACAAGCTTTAAAATACAATACGGTAGATAACGTCGATGACAAAAGACGAGCTTCACATCTTGCCCACTAATATGAGGCCCACCTGCATGCACTTCACGGAGAAGACGGGACCCACTCGACAGTCCAACCCAAAGGAAGAGGCTGACCAATCCAAGACGCACATACTTCCTCGAAGTCTTCCGGAACACATCCTGCTCAGAAGGGTTACAACCAAAACCCTGAGTACTCTAATACTCAGCAAGACTTACCTGTCTATGGGTATACTTAGCCCATTATCTAGACATGGAAAGCTCTTTGGTTCTGGAGTTGTTTTGCAGAAAAGCTACTAATACTGGATCCTTACTTTCAATATTTTAGCTCCAATTGAGTTGACAGCTATAAACTAGGTTCGCCTATTTCTCTAGAGCATACATGGTTGATCATATTATCTTTTAGTAACATACAACTCAACATTTCCATTTCAGTCTCATTCCACTTCTTTACTACGATGTGACAGAGAGATCAAGGTTCTCATATCTGCGAGTCACGGCGAATCGATCTGATTTAACCTTGCAAGGTGGACCTAACTCACACGCCAAGTGCGACCCCGTCGAGTCACACCGAGCAACCGTTTCCACGATTACCCTGAAGCTTGAATCAAGCCCGCCAGCACCCGGATGATGAGCCCCGCACGTGCGAACACCCGGTGAACCCGTGGACGACTTCACCATCCGTCATCCCTACCCAGCACCGCAGGTCGAGAATCAGAGTTCGACGCAATTTAGGTAATTAGCTTACCGGTTTCGACTACCTCCTACTTCCGGCATGTGGTTAGTATGGTTCAAGCCTCAATCAATAGTGCCAATAACGGTACGGTCCCCAATCGACATAGGTGGAGTCCTGGTTTTCCTTTATTCCATAGCCATGTCCAACTTTCCTCCACCCGGTCTCCACTTTCATTCATACAGTACTCTTTCTCACATCCTTTTGAATTAACAACCCTATATCTCGCGGGTGACAGGAAATCACCCGTCTTCTACCGAATCTTATTTAAGCGTAGCAGTGCTATCATCCTACTCATACTAGTAGAGACACTGGAGTAATCTAGGGATTATGCATCTAGAGTTCCATACAACTCCTAGAAACTTAATGCACAAGTACATAATTTAATAACACTTTGTAAATTTAAAGTAAGGTTTATGCTCCGGGGCTTGCCTTGCAAGTCAGCTGGGTTAACAACGTCTTCCGGAGCTTGCTCAACGACCTCTTTGGTCTGCAGCTCTCCTGCTGGTGGCTCCTGGATCGGCTCGGCAATCAGCTCGTAGGCGATTTCGGTGTCAACAGCTACACGAGTGAAAGATGCTATGCATGAGATTTATAAAAGATGCTATTCACAGCAATGCAACACTAACACAAAATGCATGAATAAAACCAATAAACAGCAGCCTTCGCTATGGTTCAAGGGATGGCTCGGTGCTGAGATGGATTCCTGATTTAAAAAGCCTTTTAGTCTGAAGTGTCTCTATCACAAGACTGGAGAGAACCTCTCGAACAATTCTGGCTCAACTCTCAGGCCGAAGGGATGCGTTTTGTGTTTTAGCTACGGATTTTTCAACAAATTTCTATGAATTTTGGAAGTTCAAGACACAACAAAGAATAGTGAATCGGTTGGACCGGTCCACTACACCGGTCAGACTGGTCAAGACCGGTCCGACTGGTCGGGCGTAGCGGTCAGACCGCTCTCGCGAGCGGTGCTCGCCCCTGAACAGAGCACAGCTCGGTGCGGTGGCCGGCAACGGCATTCCCACTGGTGTGGAGTGGGGAAGCGGCCGGGGAGGACTGGAATAGGTACAGTAAGGATAGGCAGCCCCCGTGCACTCGGAAGCGGCGCAAGAGCTCGGCCCAGAGCGCGGGGCGACGAGCGGGCGGCGCACGGCAGCACGCCGCGTTCCCGACGGCGGCAACGCATGAACTCAAAGGGTACGAGGGAACCCACCACTACCTTGAATTGGGTCGAGGAGGGGCAGAGGTGGGTCGTCGGCGAGAGGGGCGGAGCTCCAGCGGTAGGGTTTGGGTGGTCGGCGATGGCGGGCGCGATTCTGGCCGGGGAACGGCAAAAATCGGCTCGAGATGGGACGGTGGAGGTGCGGGGCGAGGTGGATGGGCTTCGGGGTGGCTCGAGCTCGAAGAACGGTGGCAGGACGGCCGGCGCGACGAGCGGCGGCGAGCTGCAGCGTGCAGCGGCTCTGCTCCGCCTACCAGCTTCGCACGGGCGCGGGAAGGGAGAAGAAGGAGAAGCGAAACGGGGTTTCGCTCATGACGTGGCTGCGCGCTCTTAAGCGGTGAGGGCTTCACCGATGCGGCGACGCGTGGCATCGCCGGCGCACAGCGCCGCCATGAGCACCGCTCTATCCGGAGCTCCCTACCGGTCGAATCGGTCTCAAACCAGAACCCACAAAATTTCCTGATTCAAAGTTTGCATTGCCCAAACTCAAATTTTTCTAGTAGAACTTGAAATTTGGCCAAAATAGAAGTTGTAGAGGAAGAGTAGTTCTACAACTTTGATATTGGGCGAAATTTGATTCGGAGTTTGGATTAAGGAGAAAAATGTGCTCAAAGTTCGACTAGAGTGGAGTACTATCGACGATCAATAACAAGCTAAAGACATTACTAATCCATGATTAGCTATTAATCACAGGATTAGCACCAAAATTAACACCGGGGTGTTACAGTGAACCAGGGGTGAGGAGTGTGAAAAGGAGGAAGAAGATCCGAAAGGAGGAAGAGTCGACTTACACAGGCGAGCAATGTGACCAAAGGCCCAACACCGGCGACAGCGAATTGGATCTCTGCAGTCAGCTCTCTTGTGATCTCGAGCAAGGCAGCGGAAGCATCTAATAGAAATTTCAAGGGGAGGGGGCAGGATTTTAAGAGGAGAGCGAGCAGGCTTAGAAGGCGAGGCGGCAACAGCGGCAAAGGAAGTCAAGGCCGGGGAAGCCTTGGGGGAAGAGAAAGAGGGCACGCATGAAGGCGAAGGGGTGAAATCTACGGCAGAGGAGCGCACACCAGAAGAGCGATTGGGTGTGGCGGCAGCGGAAGGTGGAACACTCATCGTCGGGAGAGGTGCAGGGGCGGTGGAGGGGAACGGTTGAGGAAGAAGAATTAAAGGAGGGCGCAAAAACGGGGGAGGGAACGGTGGTCGAGGGAGAATACCGGGCCGGGCAGCGAGCGTAATGCAGAATGGTCGACGGCGGCCACCGGGTGGGCGCGAATAGTCGTCGCACGATACACAAGGCGAAGCAGTAACAACAGGGGAGAAGTTTGTGAACAGAGGACCTGGGGGTTCCGGAGGGGGGCAATCGTGCGTGTCTGTCGGACCCGAGCATGCTGGCGCAGGACCCAAAGGCAGCGAATTCGAATTCGAACCGAACAGAGAGGAGCAGCCACCAGCGATTGGGGGAGCGCGACGAGCATCCGCAGGAGATGAATGAAAGAAGAAAGTGAGTCCGCCATGAGAGAGACCTTGCAGACGAAGGATCAGAGCAAGGACGGATGGGCAAGAAACGGAAGCGTGAAAAACACCAGGGTGAAAAGATGTGATTGTGAGAAGATCAGGAGCAGAGCCCATCCAAAAATTCAAGTAATCCTCAACAATGGAGCACGACGGGGGGCAGGGATCGGCGGTGATCCAAAAGGAGGGAAACAATTCCAGGGCCGCAGGGGTATGGATCAAGCGAGAGGCAGAACCAGAGTGAAAATGCGAAAGGACAAAGTTCTGAAAAAAGAACGCCCGGGTGAGGAGCAGCGATGAAACTTGTGAGGGAAGGGAAGGACGGGATGTCTGAGAAGGAGAAAAACCCCATGCGAGGAAGAGGAGTGGAGGCGGTGAGAGGATGGGAGGTCGCCGGAGGCATTGGTCCCTGTAGGGGAGGAGTTGCGGGAGCAGGGTCCTCCCTGGTCGCGATTTCTAACAGAGGAACAAGGAGAAACGACGTTTCTGGCGAAGGGGTTCTTACCGGCGGCGAGGAAGGAGTGGAGGAGCACGAGGGACGCAAGGGCTGGCAGAGGGTGGTCTCGGTTGATGCCAGGGTGGCCGGAGGAGGGCCGACGACGGGAGCAGTACCCGGGTGGCGGTGACGGCGGCGCTCCGGCGAGTTACGACGAGGGAGGGCGAAGAGGGCTAGGTCGAGAAGCTTCAGGAGGCTGAGGGCAAACCGTTCCGAGGGTTTGCCTGGGCGGGGGAGGTGTGGAGGTGAGGGCTGGCATTCTGCCTGTCGAGTGTCGACATGATCCGCTCTCAGGTTTTGTGCTACTGCTACAGCGGTAGATGCCAAGTTGCCGACCACTAGCAAGCAGATGTTGCATGTACAATGTGACGTCATTATGCCAGTATTTGACCAACCGTGGTGGTCTTGCCGTTGCAGGCTGGTACATTGATAGTGACCTTGTTTGGTTAGGCGCGCTAGAATTATAGCGCGCCTCTTCTAGTCTCCGCGTGAAAGACCAAATAAAGTCTATTTGTAAAATCTTTTCAGGAATGGATGTAACTTTTCGTGATGAATCTAATGACGGTAATTAATCGATGATTTGCTACAGTAACCATCCTCTAATCGCGCGGTCAAAGACTTCATTAGATTTTTCAGGGGCACTAGCGCGGGGGTTCTGAAGTTGGTTTTGTAAACTGACTTTGTTTGACACCGTAATTAGCGGTCAAACTATCACTATTCACTAACACGCTGCAAATCAAACGGGGCAGTATGCTTTTCTTTAGGACTACCACAATATCAGGCGGCTCATGCAACAAGAATCACATACATGCATACTACTGCTTTGTAGAGTAGTAGTAATGTAGTATTGAGTAGTGGAGTATATACAACCTAAAGTACATATAGTCTGCAGTTTATACCTGCAGAAATATAGGCAGAAACATACTACTACTACTGCGGTTGCGATAGCTTTTGCTCTATGGACAGTTTAACGTAACCGTGAGGCCGGGGAAATAAATGTCATCGAAGCGCGGTTTGATTAATCGACGGAAAGCTTCTGGTCACGCAGCTCAAGAGATTCCAGGCTTCCATGGGAGCGCAGACCAGTGCCTGGGTCGCCACGGTTTCCGGGCGTTGTTTATCGCTTCGAAGGCGTTGAATGTTTGCTGCCCCCATTAATGGTCACGTGAGGTGGAAGCCAGCCCGCGCACCCGCATTGGCCCTTCGTCTCTTCGCTCAAAATTGTTGTTGATGATCCATCTCTGGTGTCAGATCTCTGTCTCTGGAGCCTGGAGGCATCGCTGTCTTTTTTTTTGAGGCATTAACCGTACAGGCTGCGGTATCTGAACTCTCGCACAAACTCACACCAACACCATACTCACATCCACACACGCACACTGTGCACGAGCTAAACCTACACCTATACCTAGGAATGCACTGTAACGTCCCGCCTCCCCGAGGCCGGGTCCGCTTACATCTGGCTGCTTTCTAGGACATAGACTGTCCTCACAGACCAACACCAGCTTTTTCTGCACAATTTGTTCTCACTCGTGCGCACCCGGGAAGAACTTCCCGGTCGGTCACCCATCCCCAAATTTCTCCGGGCCAAGCACGCTTAACCTCGGAGTTCTTTGAAGACCGGCTTCCGGAAAAGAAGTTGCAACTTGTTGATATGAGTATCCTATTAAGCCCTGGGCCGGGGTGTCACATGCTCACCCCCTTAAGAGACCGACGTCCTCGTCGGTCAATCCCAAGTCAGGAACGTCCTCTCTTGGCCACGTCCCGTACGTCCAGTGCCAGCAGCCCATGTGCCATGTCCGTGCGTTCAGTGCCAACGGTCCCTGTGCCACGTCCGTGCGTCTAGTGCCAACGGCGCATCCCAGATGCCCGCGCACTGACCCGCCACGCGCCCGTGCACATGCCGGTGGCATCTGCGCCCCCACGCGCCCGTGCTCATGCCTCCGCACTTACGCTCGTACGTGCCCGTGAAACCGCGAGAGTCGGCTCTGATACCATTCTGTAACGTCCCGCCTCCCCGAGGCCGGGCCCACTTACATCTGGCTGCTTTCTAGGACATAGACTGTCCTCACAGACCAACACCAGCCTTTTCTGCACACTTTGTCCTCACTCGTGCGCACCCGGGAAGAACTTCCCGGTCGGTCACCCATCCCCAAATTTCTCCGGGCCAAGCACGCTTAACCTCGGAGTTCTTTGGAGACCGGCTTCCGGAAAAAAATTACAACTTGTTGATATGAGTATCCTATTAATCCTAATAAGCCCTGGGCCGGGGTGTCACATGCACGCGGCTGAAAGATCTCCGAAGTCCTCGAGTGTAACGGGCACGTCACTCTAATCATTGTGGATCATCTGCGTGTTGAAGCGCAGTTCAACCTAGAATCTGAAATAAACTGGGGAAAAACCCCAGTGAGCACCCGCGGGAGTCAGTACTCGAACGCGGGCGGGCGTGGGCGCGCACCTGGCGCCTTTGTTGGAGGCATCGCTGTCTGGCTGGTTGCTTTGACGCGGTGGCGCCAAATTGTGGGCCGTGCCGAACCGTCCTGCTGAAGGCCCACAAAGAAAATACCGGCCCGGCAGGGTTCGGCGCCTGGGTTCGCCCCACGTGGCCCGATTCCGTCGAGCCTCAAGCTGCATGGGCCGCAGGAGGAGGATACCTCCCGAACGGCGCTTTTTTCTTTTTTATATTTTTAAAAAATAAAAATTTAAAAAATATATGTCCGTTTTGAAATATTTCAAAAATATCCCCCGGTCGCCCCCCATAGGGCGACAGGCCCTAAGTGTAATTTTTTTTTTCTTCAAATTCGCAACGAGATCCCTGGAAAAAAAGAGGTCTGTCGCCCACCCCAGGGGCGACAGGGGCCTGTCGCCCACCCTAGGGGCGACAGGGGCCTGTCGCCCGTTGGGGGGGCGACAGGGTCCCCTTCACCCTATATAAGCCCTGGCCGCCATATGCCGCCATCCCCTTTGTCATTTGAGCCTAAAAATTCAGGAAAAAAGAGAGGGGTGAGGAGAAAAAAAGCGGCGAAGCTCTGCCGAATTGCGTACTTGTGATCTACCGGTAACTTCCGTATGAATCCATTGATATTGTATAAAAATTTAATTTAATTAGCGGATTAGCTGAATTAGATTTGGTGCTTTATAACACTTGTTTAGTATTACAATTTCACTACTATTGCAGACTTGTTTTTAAATTAATTATGAATTAGAATAGAATTATGAAAGTACCTTATCGATATTGCAGCATAAGGCAATGGTTGCCTCCAATTGTGGAGGATTTTCATGGACCGAAGAAAAATCTAGTATAATACTTGATATCATGACCCATCTTGTTATCAGTAAGAAGTTGGATCCGTTAGCGGATGGTACGATAGAGATGGTGTTGTCCAAAGTAGTAGAGTTTAAAGATTTCACATTATTTCAAGGTATTACGACGCAAGATGTAAAGGGACACCTGCTAGAACGTCGGAAGATATACATGAGAGTATGTGAACTAGCGAATCATCCTAATATCATTGGATTCTTACAACGTTCTTGTAAGATATGGATGCGGCCAGAGGTGTATGAGATGCACATTAAGGTAACTCTCATTCAGTTGTAATCCCGTCCGTCATTTCGAATCCATATTTATAAAACAGTAACATTGTTTTTTAATTATATGCTAGGATTACCCCGAGGACACGAAGTTGATTAACAAAACGATACCAAATTTCCGTAAATTGGTATGTATCTTCGGTGGACTTATGCTGCAAACTAGACGAAGGAGGCGGATAAGATCTTCGGGTGATAGTACTTGGCCTGCGCAAGAACAGATGCCCGGAGGTTCGTCGAGTCATACTTCAGCACCTCAACCACCAACTTGTGTTAACTGGGATGACGACATGGATGACTTCATGCCCCCCAAACCATGGCCTCCAACACATGATGTTCCTCCCCCTGTACATCAACCTAGAATCAGAAAGGAGACAAAGGGAAAGGCAAGAGGTTCGTCAAGTCATGTTGCACCACCTGCAGGACAAACTTGTGTTAACTGGGATGACGACATGGATGACTTCATGCCCCGCAAACCATGGCCTCCAACACATGATGTTCCTCCCCCTGTACATGAACGTAGATCCAGAAAAGAGAGAAAGGGAAAGCCAAGAGGTTCGTCGAGCCATACTACACCACCTGCAGCACCACCATCTGTCAATTGGGATAACGACCTAGATGATTTCATGCCCTGATCTATAACATATGATGTTCATCGGTTTAAGATGTATTCGCATTTAGTATTGTTAATGTTGTATTATGCTTGTATGTATGTCTCGTACATAACTTGCATTCACTGGACATGTACATAATGTCGAGTTTGAATCGTACTTAGTCGTAATGGAGCATCGAAGTATAAACATGTCACTAGAATACTAAAAAGCACATATTTAATTAATATAACGGTAATGGAACATTTCCAGTTTGACTTCCATTTTCCCTTGAATGCATGTACTCGCCATGGACATCCATCATTCACACACTTCACCTCATATTCTTTACTACCAGACTTTATGACTCTGAATTCTCGTTTCAATGATATTGCCCATAGTCTCACAACATCTTTTACGGTTTCAATGTTTGGATATGTTGCACCTTGCACTACCTCATTCCCTCTGTACTCCCACTCCTAATTTCGTACATCTTCTGCGACATGACTGCCAAAACCATGCTCATTCCACTCTTTTGGCAATGAGTACTGCTCGTCATCAGATGAGCCCTCATATTCTTCCATCTCTATTGCGGTTTGGTCTTCTGCCTCCATCTCGTCCACAATGCTATGTATCCTCTCTCCCTCATCAGCAAGGCCCTGTGGTCCTATGTTTTGGTTCTCTGTCTCTTCTGACTCGTCTTGCTCAACATAATTGGTTTCTCTTCGAATACTCGGAGTTCCTTGATCTGCACAATGTTGGATTTTATTTTGTGTCTTCTCCCGGATTTGAACAAGAATGGCCAGAGGCCACCCACGCTCTAGAGCTGCTTGCATGTACTTCTGCCAGTCATCAGTGCTGTGTATCATCATCAATTCTCATAATTCACTTTCTACCTCCCAATTAACAAGAGACTGGACGGTGTTCACATGTGTCAACGGATCAACACGGAAGCCACGCTGCAGCCACTTACATATAGAACCAAAACTTCTTTCTAGAGGTTTATCTATGACGCTAGATGTGCACTTAAAGGCAGAAAGATCTACTCCATTTGGCCCATACATAACATTGTAGTCACCATAAAATACTTGAAACTGCATCTTGCTCGGCATATCTGTATATCACATAAAACTAAGTATGAAATTCAACTACAACGTATAAGTATTCATAACTACGTGATGACACTCAAATTCTATACTGCATATGCCAAATTCTATTCTAAATCATAATTAATTTATAAACACGTCTCTAATAGTACTGTAATTATAATAATAAATGCGTAGTACTAATTTTCTAAACTAATTTACTACAACGTAACTACAAACTAAATTATCATTAAACTCCTACTTAAATGGTTCTACTATAGAACTAATTAAATTAAATTACTCACCCGTACTTAAATTACTCCTACTTAGATGCGTAGTACTTAAATAAAAAAAATATAAACTAAATGTACTAACCTGCAGATCACAAGTGCTGAATCCGGCAGGGCTTCGCCGCTTCCCTTCTCCTCACCTCTCTCTTTTTTTCTGGATTTTTGGTGGAATTTTCAGACTCAAATGAGGAGGGAAGGGGGGGTTGGATCTTATATAAGGGGGGTTACCCCGGTCGCCCGAGGGAGGGGGGGCGACAGGCCCCCCCCCCCGGTCGCCCGCGGGGGGGGGGGGGGGGCGACAGGCCCCCCTGCCGCGCCCGTGGGCTGGGCCCAGTGGTCGCCCGAGGGGGGGCGACAGGCCCCCTTTTTTCCAGGGATCTCGTTGCAAATTTGAAGAAAAAAAATTACACTTAGGGCCTGTCGCCCTATAGGGCGACCGTGGGGTATTTTTAAAATATTTCAAAACGGACATATATTTTTGAAATTTTTATTTTTTCAAAATATAAAAAAGAAAAAAGCGCTCCCGAACGGGCCATACGGGCCACTTTTCCCTGAGAGCCCAAAGGAAGAAAGCTCAACACGGCCCACTGTGGTTAATTGGCGTCCACAGCTTCTGCTGAGACGCAGGCAAGAACCGCCGAACCGGCGCGTGAGAGAGGTTCAGAGCTTAACACAGATGGGGAAAAAAATATAGGGTCTGTTTAGTTCATTTTGCAAAAAAATTTACAAATGAATCTTGGTCATTTGAAGTACTAAATGAAGTCTATTTATAAAACTTTTTGCACAGATGGGTTGTAAATCGCGAGACGAATCTAATAATGCTAATTAATCCATGATTAATCAATAATTAGCGGACGGTTACCGTAGCATCACTGTTGCAAATCATAGATTAAGTAGGCTCATTAGATTCGTTTTATAAATAGACTTCATTTAGTATTTCAAATTAATAAGATTTCTTTTCACTTTAATGCGTTTACGGTTTTTTTGTGTTTACATGTAAGGAACACAGGGCCATAGATGGATCAGAGCGACCGCCGTTAACCCCAGCAGCCGTGCTCCTACGTCCTACCTCCGCAGTGTGCGCTGCAGCGCTGGTGCTGCTGCTGGCCTCCAGCAGCTTGCAGCGGGCCGGCCGCCGCCCCGAACCACTAGGTGCGCACTTGCAGTCGCATCGGGAGAGAGCGAGCGGTCAGGGCGGACGAGCGGGCGAGCGACTGCTGGCGGAGATGTTAAGTGCTGGGCACCTGTTCAAGTGCTGGTTTGGACCATTTCTTAGGGTGGGCCGTGGCCCGACCCACCTGGCTGCAAGAGGAGTCGAGGATCAGCCTGCTGGGCTTCTTTACATGGGGCTGAAAAACAGTATTTGTCCTGTTTCCAAATTTGACGTCCTATATTCGGTACATATTTCAAATTTATTAAAAAATACGAAAACGAGCTGGTAAAAATGTATAAATCTAGTGGAATGGGACGAGATTTATCCCGACTGTTTTCAACACTAGTAACCGTTATAATGCACGAGTTGATGGGCGATAGATTCTTTTTATTTAATGTTTTTCTGAATGCAAGAACCGCTCAATTTATTCAGCTTTACGTGTGCTTATGTGCAGGGTACGACAACACAGACCGACAACGAAGTCGATCGATCATTTTGGTAGATTATTGACAATGTTGCGGAGTACTTGGACTACTTGCGCTTGAGGGAGTTGGTGAGCGCCAAGCCGATGATGGCGACGAGGAGGCTGAGCAGCGGCGCGGCGGCCAAGATGATCCTCCTGTTCCTGTAGTAGACGGCGTGGAGGCGGCTCCTCGTCCTCCTCCTGGCCCGGAGCTCGACGATGCCCTCGAGCGTCTGCAGGTAGAGCTCCTGGCGCGGCAGCGGGTCCATGAGGGCCTCGAAGAACTCGGCCGTCCGCTGGTCGCTCATGGTGCTGAACAGGATCCTCCTGGACCGCAGCTCCTCGACGTCCCGCTCGGTGCGGATGAGCGAGCCGAGGATAGCGAGGTAGGAGCTGACGCCGCTCTGATCCGACCGGTCCGTCACGCACTCCAACGCCACCATGTTGATGAGCCAGCAGCACGGCAGCCAGCTGAGCGCCAGCTGCGGGAGGACGAGCCGGCCGACCCGGAGCGCCGCCGGCTCCACCCTCACGTCCGTCACGCGGCACGTGCCGCTGCCGTGGATCCGGATGCCGGCCTCCGCGAGCTCCACGGCCGACGTGAAGTGCGCGAACGGGCGCGCGTAGTCGCAGTACCGGACGCCGGCGCCGGCCGCTGGCGCGGCGGACCCGCCGAGGTGCCGCTGGTGGACGAGGTCCAGGAGGTGGACGGGGCTCAGCCCGTGCCACGGCGCGTCGTCGAACCGCGGCTCACGGCTGCCGACGTCGAGGTAGGCGAGGATCTTGGCGACAAACTCGTCGACGCGGACGGGCCGCAGCGCCGCGAGCGCGCGCACCACGGCCCAGGGGATCTGGTTCTCGAGCAGCAGGATGTCCTTCATGATCCGCAGCATGCGACCGTGCGTCCACGACCAGTGCTCCAGCTCCGCCGGGTAGTCCTTGGTGAGGATCGCCACCACGGCGAGCAGGAAGCACCCGTCGACGACCATCATGTTGGCGAAGTCGGTGTCGGCCATGGTGAGCCCGTCGGAGTAGCAGAGCCGCGCCTCCGGCAGGACCGGCCGGACAGCCTCGAGGAACATGTCAACGGTCGTCTTCCCCTTCACGGCGCTCCGGCAGAACTCGTGCGCCACGGCCTCCTTCACCTGCTCCATCTCCACCAGGTGCGGCGAGGCGCGGTGGTGGTAGGGCCCGATGGAGACCACGTCCGGCGAGAAGTAGCGCTCCTCCAGGCCGGCCCGCACGCTCGGCGGCACCTTCTGGATGATGAGCGGCCGGCTGTGCCGGTGCTGCGCCGCGCGGAGCGTCGCGTTGCTGGTGGACAGGCGGAAGGACAGTTCCCGCTGGTGAGGAGGGAGAAGGCCGGCTTCCGGGTCGTGGAGCTCCATGGCCGCCGGCGGGCGGAGGCGGACCTCGCTAATCGCACTGATCGCTTCATCATCCCTATATCTATCTGGTTCGGTAATTGCATGGTAATCACATAGTAAGAGAGACGAAAAAAAGCTTTGGTAAATTGCTTTGAAACTGCAAGTTATTTCCATCGTGTGTCTTGCAAGCAAAGAATGCATGCATCAGAGCATGAGTGACCGAGTCCGTATGGGAAAATTCTTGTTTATTTTTCGCATGATTGTATATAGGACTTTCTATTGTCATTTTGTTCGGTGGTAGGATATAATAATTAGAGTAAAATGCACTGTGGGTCCTTAAACTAGTTCTCCTTTTCTGTTTAGGTCCATGAACTTTGAAAATATATTTCTAGGTCCACGATCTATTTAAGTGAGCCATTTGAGGTCCAAAACGCCCTTGACCTGCTCTGACCGTCTACGTGGATCGCCAAGCCGGCTCTGACGTGGACCTGGCCTGTGTGTTGGCATCTGACTAGAGGCAAAAAAATAAATAAATAAAGTGCAAGTAGGCCCTCCCATCCCGACCCCTCCTTATGCTCCCCTGTTCTTTCGTCTTCCTCAGTGACGAGGCGGAAGGGGGCGATTAGGGCGGCGGCGATCGGCGTTCATCGAAGATAGTGAGGGGCCGGCGGCAGTGGATGCTCGCGAGAGGATCTGAAGGGAGGCAAGGAGGGACCAGTCGTGGCACTTGAAGCGCAGCGATGGCGCCGCGATTGCGGCGGAAAGCAGAACCTGCGCCCGTGTATGGTGAGTCGATTAAAGCCCCAATCTTTGAGATTAGTTAGTTGTCGGTCGAGTATTGGTACACGTAGATCATGTATTTGGTGGAAATGTCGGGTATTTGGTCGATTTCAGGAAGATTGTTAGGGTTTTGGTTGAGCCGTGGGGTTTTGTGGAAGGTTGTGTTCATGATCCATGTGCAATTTTGTGTAGGTTCTGGTAGTGATGAGTTCACAGTAGAGGTCCGACATGGCTGTTTTTTTGTTGGGCATGGCCAGTTGAGGAGCTATGTGGATGGGAAGGTTTCTTGGTTCGATTATTGTGAGTCAGAGACATGGTCTCCTTTGTGGTTTGATGATTTCATAGAGCAACTTGGATATGAGAGGACTGAAAGCATGAGGATTTACTGGCAGTTACCTGGGAAGGATGTGGCTGATGGATTAAGAGTGATTTCCAATGACTCATACACTAATGTGATGGTGTCAGTTGTAGATAGGGTCAAGAACCTTGTGGTATACTTTGATCATGATGACAACATTGCAGGCTTGGACTTTGATGATATTGTAGTGAACCTAGTTGCTGATTTGCCCAAGGTACTGAGCCCTCACAAGGTGCAGTATGTTCCAAAGAAGGTGGATGAGAAGCTACCAAATTTTTACAGTGATGTACCAAGCACTAGTAGAGGCATGGTAGATGATGAAGGAAGTGATTCAAGTGGTGGTGATGATGGCAGTTCTGAAGACTCAGATTTCGTGGACAGTGACTATGAAATTGATGCAGATGATGATGACTTGTTTGTTAAGAATGTTGATGTGGGGTTGAATGATGAGGGTGCAGCTGTGAATGCATCATCAAGTCAAGGTGTTGATGATGATATTTGTATAGATGAGGACTGCTGGGATCTTCCAGATTCTGAGGATGAAGGAGAAGTGAGATTAAGGTTCAAGTCTTGGTCTGCAGAGGACTTTAGTAATCCAGTGTTCAAACCAGGGATGTTGTTTCCTTCAGTTGAGGTTTTGAGGAAGGCAATCACTGAATACAGTCTGAAGAATAGGGTGCAGATAAAGATGCCAAGGAATGATAGAACTAGGATAGAGGCTCACTATGCTCCAGGATGTCCATGGAGGTTGTATGCTTCCCATGATAGCAGGGCCAAATGTTTCATGGTCAAGACATATCAGAGTGAGCACAACTGTCAAAAGGAATTTGTTTTGCAGAGATGCACTTCCAAGTGGCTAGCAGAGAAGTACATTGAGGTGTTCGGAAGTAATGATAAAATGAGTTTGGCAAACTTTGCAAAGGTTGTGCAGAGAGAATGGAATCTAACCCCAACTAGAACCAAGTTGGCAAGAGCTAGGCTCATTGCTCTGAAGAAGGTCCACGGAGATGAGGAAGAGCAGTACAACCAGTTATGGGATTATGGGCAAGAGCTAAGGAGAAGTAATCCTGGGATATCTTTCTATCTCAATGTAGTTAGTAATCATTTCAGTACCTGCTATTTTTCATTGGATGCATCCAAAAGGGGATTTCTAAGTGCATGCAGGCCCTTGATATGCTTGGATGGGTGCCACATAAAGACTAGAACTGGAGGAATTCTATTGACTGCAGTAGGTATTGATCCTAATGACTGTATATATCCCATTGCAATGGCTGTGGTTGAGGTAGAGTGCAAGGACTCATGGCTGTGGTTCTTGAATACATTGAAGAGTGATCTTGGAATTGAGAACACTTATCCTTGGACTGTAATGACTGATAAACAAAAGGTAATCAGATAATCCTCATGCTTGTACTCATAATTGTACTCATGCCTATATTCATTGTACAGGGTTTGATCCCTGCTGTGGATCAAGTCTTTCCAGAAGCAGAACATAGGTTCTGTGTTAGGCACTTATACTCCAATTTCCAGCAGCACTTCAAGGGAGAGACACTGAAGAATCAGCTATGGATGTGTGCAAGATCAACCACTGTGATGGATTGGAACAGAAACATGGACCAAATGAAGACATTAAATGCAGCTGCCTACACATGGTTAGAGAAGATGCCACCAAACACATGGGTAAAGGCCTTCTTCTCTGAGTTCCCTAAATGTGATATCTTGTTGAACAACAGTTGTGAGGTGTTCAACAGATACATACTGGAAGCAAGGGAATTGCCTATACTCTCTATGTTTGAGAAGATCAAGTGTCAAATGATGACTAGGATTGTGAACAAGCAAAAAGAGATGGCAGAAAAGTTCCAAGGTCCCCTGTGCCCCAAAATTAGAAAGAAAATTCTGAAGAGGTTTGAATGGGCCAACTTGTGCTATGCACTGCCTGCTGGCCAGAGTGTGTTTCAAGTAAATGAGAGGGAGAATCAGTACATTGTTGAATTGGCCACCCAACACTGTGATTGTAGAAGGTGGGACCTAACTGGGATACCATGTAACCATGCTATAGCTGCCTTAAGGCATGAGAGAATTCCAGCTGAATCTGTTGTACCAAGTTGCTATTCTGTAGAGAGTTTCAGAAAAGCGTATGAGTTCAACATTTGGCCATGCAGAGACAAGAGAGAGTGGGAGCATGTTAATGGGCCACAAGTTCTAGCTCCAATCTATGAGAAGAAAGTTGGGAGGCCCAAGAAGTCAAGGAGAAAGCAACCTCATGAGGTCCACGGAAAACATGGGCCTAAAATGACAAAGCATGGAGTGGTGATGCATTGTAGGTACTGTCAGTCCGATCAACACAACCAGGCAACATGTGAAATAAAGAAGCTAGGCTTGAGACCCAAACAACCAGCAAGAAGGAAGGCCCAAACAGTCCAGGAGGAGGGCAATGCAACATGTGACATGGTAAGTCTCAATGAGTCAGACAACATGTGTAATTGTCAAACCACATATCTTCTGATTGTCTTCTAATTCTGTGCAGGAGGACATCCAGCAAGAAGTAGGTAGTTCCCAACTTATGTCACAACTTAGTTCAACAATGATGAGCCAGATGACTGCTGAAGGATCACAATCCAGCAGGCTTCTTCTGAATCATGGACCATTACCTGATTCTGAATTTGTTCAGAACAACCGTCCAAGGGCCAGACCTGGAGTCCCATTAACAATAGCAACCAAGGCTGGGAGGCAGGCAGCAACATCAAAGAAAGGGAAGGCCTCGAAGAAAAATAGTCAAACTGGTGGAGATGGACAGGAATCATCCAAACAAAGGAAGGCAGCCAAGACAAATACCAAGATTGGTGGAGATGGACAGGCACCAACTAAGAAGAGGAAGCTAGCCAAGAAGTAGACCTAGCTTACAGCATCTGTGACTAGCTCAAATCTTTTGTGACCTTTTGTGGTTTGTCTAACCTACTGTCATGGTTGTACAGCAAAACAATAGGGCTTTTGTGCTTTTGGTAATTGCTGAAATGGGTCTACAACAAAACATTAGGCTGTGAACTCTAGTTTCTGTGAAATGCTTGTGAACTAGTTTATGAGAAATGGCTGTGAACTCTAGTTTCTGTGACATGTCTATGAAATGCTAGTGAACTCATTTCTCTGAAATGCTTGTCAACTCATTTATCTGAAATGGCTGTGAACAATAGCCACTGCCCTCTAGTTTCTGTCAAATAGTTCTGACAATTCAAGCTCATGTGATGCTTCTCAAATTACATTCATTAGTTCTTGGTCACAAAGACTTCAAATTCCATACATTTCATGCTCAGTTCATACGTGCTAATAGCTTCCATACATTCCATGTTTAGTTCTTAAACACTAAGAGCAACAGCATCACACATTGCACACACAGAATAGATACACATACAACACATATTGACTTTAGCAACCTAACTATTTCAGTGGCATTCTTCTTCTTCCATTCTCCATCTCTAGCATGCAGAAACTCCATCCTTGGGGCTGCAATAGGGCCTTCCAGCTGCATTAAACTGCCTCCTTTCAGCAACCCAAGACTCCTTAGCTTGACAACGTAATCTTCTTCCCAGAACCAAAAAGGGCATCCACTTCCATCATGCTACACAGACCAACAAAACAAGCTCAAATCTTCCTCAATTAAATCAAAGATGAGCGGGCAACAAATCAACACATCAACTCACACCCGAACTCACCTTGTGCAACGGGCAGCAGTAGAACACCTTCCCAAAGCTCCATTCCTGCTTCGATCTGCGCCGCACCACTTGCCGGAGCCCACAATCAGTGCAAAGGATGAGCGGGAGCTCATCCGCACCCCACTGCTCCGACGCCGATGCACTGGATTCGCGAGCCATTGCATGGATCTGGGCCTCAGGGGTAGGCACAGAGAGGGGGGAGAAGAACACGAGCCATTGCCGTTGACGAGGGAGCCATTACACGAGAGAACAGAGGATGAGATTGCCGTCAAAACCCACCGGCGAGTAGCAACAGGCAACACGAAGAGCCGGGAGGTCGCTGGAGCGCTGGCAGGCACTGCTCCCTCGTCAACGGCCCGCAATCCTGGCACACGCCACGGCTTTCTAAGACGCAGGGCGTGCCACCTGACCTATACCCAATCAGGAAGGTGCGAACGTGCTTGCGACGAATTGCCTACAAGCACACACACGTGTAAACATTAGTCCGAGCCGTGGTCGGCTCCCCGGGACGACTCTTGCATCGGCTTTCAAAGAACCGATCAAGTCCCGGTGTCAGATCTGATCTGTATATCTGGATATCAGTGGATAAAGCAAATAACTATGAGAACTTGCTTCAATTGAATCTAGCTAATCCAACCCACGACAGTAATAGCTTCACCGCTAGATCGGAACATCCTACACGTAACTAGGCCTAGCGAGTATAACAGATAACTAAACCATAACAAAAAACAGAGGCCTAAGAACTAGCAAGAGCCGATTCCCGGAACAATCCCTATCAAGGCTAGAACAAAGCATATATTACATCACCGGAACATCCAATCCGTTTGCAAGGCCTAACCTAGCGGATATTGAGCTAATCCTTATAAAATAAGAACAAACCATAACAGATTGGATCTACTAGATAGAAAAGAAGCAAGGTGTTATCTCTACGCAACTAATCCTTTGCAACGAGAATTAGCTTAAGGTCAAAGCATGAACGCATAGAGAAAACATGATATTCGTAGATGGTAAACAACAAGAGCATGATAGATCTACTAAAAATCATGCTACGAATATCAAGATAACTAGCATTACTCGCCATTAAAAACACTTCAGTACGAGTAATACCAAGGTAAAGGCAAGAACAATGTTGCCCTGATCGCAAGAAGACGATCAGGGCAGCATGGCGCTTACTTGGATGAAACCCTAGAATTAGGGGCGGTGTTGCGCCAAGGTGTTGTTGCAAAACTTGATGACGTTCTTCCTTTACAAATGTCATAGGGTACATATTTATAGTCCAGAGACTTCTTGCCGTGCAAGGCAACCTCTAAACTCTTTCCTAAATGAAGACTAGAGATAGATTACAACTCAATAAAGACTTGAAGATTAGATAACATGATCTGGACTCTTCCCTCCACCGGTCCAGATCTTCATGAAGCTTCCAAATATTAGCCGAAACATGCCGTATAATTGTAGCAGATTCTGGTCGTCCTATTGTTTCAGCAATTTCTGTCGACTCCGAGCGAATCTGGACGTGATTCCAGTTGTATTGGAAAGCTTATCTCCTTATCGTTCCATGCATATCTAGAACATCCAAAACGGAGTCCATATGTGGCCTGGGCGTCCATTTTTGTGCTGCCTCTTCCTGCAGTCCGAACCAGCCTCGCGAATAGACTGGGCTTCAACATAGATTAGGCCCGTGACCCCATCTCAGCTTGACCCTTGAGTGCCCAATTATCATTGTATTTGGCCAAACTTATGATATAAGCCTGTCTAAGTGGACTCCTTTACTGTTTCTTCTGACATTTGGCCTACCAATCCTGGTCAAATTCTGGCGATAACACATGCCCCCCCCCAAGTTTGGCCAAATATGACATAATCTTCTAAGTGCCAGCCGTAAACCAAATAAAAACATCATCTCCTCAAATTGGCTTCTTATGCCACTGATGGTCTTGCCCCCCGAGCCGATAGATCGGCTATTAGCCAACTGACTTTGTGACCGATTGCATGAACCGGCCTCACGCCTTCCTCGACCAATCTCAATGTTGTTGCAGACTGGTCCTAGTTTTCATATTCCATGGATGGCACTGACTTATGTGATCATCCTCGTGCTTCATCAGCTCAGCATCAACACATACGGCCTCTCCTGCAAAACAATCACTTGCCGAACCGACGCTACAAAGATCATTGTGAATCGGCTAAAAGCTGATGAATCATATTCGGTTAGCCAAACAGTCCACATAAACCAAACCATCATCATTGATAAAAATTTCTTCCCCCCACAAAAATATGCTATGTTATGCAAAGAGTGGTGAGCTTCCAGGTATATCTCAAAGCATTTACAAGTGCTAGCATGTATATACAGTGAGGGTATAGTATAAAGACACCGCATAGAAAAGCTCAAAAGAATATATCTATATTAGAACATGAGCAAGGAATTTTTAGGATTTTCAAAATAAAAAGCATCACCACTTAGCCCAACCAACTAGTACATTAAAGCATGACAAGCAAAAATCAGCAAGTACCTACACCAGTGAGCTCTTTCCGATACAAGGATCTTTTAACAAGCTTGATTACTCATGCCCTCAGGTCTTGCAGGTTAAAACATATTGCATTTGAAACTCAAACAAGCCTTTTGTTCTGTGCCAGGGGTTATTTGCTTATCAGGCCACTTCTTACCAACCAATGCTAAGCCTAGGTCTGTTGAACCATCAGAAGCTTAAAGCAAGGTTTTGGTCATTCACAGCCACGTCCAAGTTCATGCTAAAGTGCAATAGCAAGCAGTCTCGAACTAGATCAGTGAGACAAAACAAACCCACCTGGATCTTTTCATTATAGCACAGCATGGACATCATTCAGATTTTAATGTAATTTAGCACAAGATTATCATATAAGCATTGAGACTCAAGCTGCATAATTGATTCCAAGCAAATGATTTAGCTACCAAGTATGTACAAGATAGTAAAAGCAAAGTCAGCCTACACATACTAGTAGCCAAGTAAAGCGGTGCCCATATTTCAGATTTTCAAAAGAATAAAAGCCATGCTCGGTATCAGATATTCAACATATTCAAATGAGCCTAACCACACATGGTCACCAGCATCCACACCTCAAAATATATACACGAAACACAAGTAGAAGCTACTAAGCATACAAGGAAGCTAGTGCAAGTGATAAACGCATATACTGTATGATGATGCAATGGTGGGTTTGAATATTACCAATCAAATTGGTTGTTGACGAGCCGATGGTTAAAATCCCGCCTGGTCCGTACTTGCCATAATGCATTCTCATCACAACTATCGGCTGTTAGAAAGCCGAACAACTGTAGCCTAAAGTCCAATCAGCACATCTGTTGTCGTAGAGAGCTCTTCAAATGCTTTGTTGACGTGGATGAAGTAACCGATGTTGATCACATCGAAGGAGCACAGAAGCTGAATCAGCCGGCTGATGTGACGAACGCCCTGACCCTCTATCCGCGGGGGTCGGGCGAGGCGGACCCGTCCGAAGGCAACGAATGCCCTGACCGTAAGAGCTGAATTCGCCGATGTCGATTTGCTGGATCGGCTGATGTAACAGACACTCCCACGCCCACGTGGGAGTAGGAGTAGCTGATGGCGATGAACGCCCTGACCCCGTAGGAGCCGAATTCGCCGATGTCGATGGTGTCGCAGGAACGGGAATAGCCGATGACGATGACGATGATGATGCAGAAGTACTATTGGCCGGATTGATCGGCTAATGTATCAGACACTCCCACGCCCACATGGGAGCAGAAGCAGCCGATGTCGATGGTCGGAACTGCAGAGTTGGGCGAGGGAGTGGAAGTAGCCGATGGCGAAGAAGCTGTAGGAACACTGGCGGTAGTTCTTCAACCGGACGAAAATTTTTGTATGGGTCTCCATATTTCATCACCAAATCTCCGCTTATGCCCCCCGAGCCAGATCCTTCATGTATTGGATGAGATCGGCTCTCCAATCGGCCGTGCCCAACTGCAATATTTCATCCTCGTCCAACTCAGCACTGCAAATCACGTGAGACATAACATAATAAAAAAGGGGCCGGTGGCCTGCATCGGCCGATATTACTTCACTATGAACCGGAGAATTCAGACGTTTTGCCGCCGATTGCTGGAATCGACTGTGTTTGGGGCTGATCTGCCCATCGGCCCGGACTCGGATGTTAGTCATGCAGCTAATTTGTTCTGCTACTATTTCTTTCGACTTTCTTTTTCTAAAGGCGATGCTGGTGCACCGGCTTTTCTGGCCCCGATGGTATCGCATCGGCTGGGGCCGATCGCTTAGATCGGCCACTACAGGGCATGATCCCGTAGAATTCATAAAGTGGTGCTAGAATGTGTTTATTCTGTGAGGCCAGTGGATAGGACCAGCCTCAATCCGTTTTTTGTCGCTTCGATCCGATCACAGTCTTCCAGCGCAATCCCTGAGATCGGCTCTTGTCCCTCCGCGTCCCAGGCGTTCATGTCTGCGAGCGAAACCTAGCTGGAGTCATCTGCACGGACCAGCTCCACTTCATCGCCATCCCATTGAACCAAACACTGGTGCATTGTGGAAGGAACACAACAATTGGCGTGAATCCAATCTCTCCCGAGTAGCACTGTGTACGTACTCTTACTGCTGATGATGAAGAACGAGGTTGGGACGGTCTTGCGGCCAACTGTCAACTCCACATTGAGGATGCCCTGTGCCTCCGACGGCTGGCCGATGAAATCATTGAGCATCACGTTGGTCTTGATAAGATCAGCAGTAGAACGACCCAATCGGCGCAGCACTGAGTACGGCATCAGATTGACCGCGGCGCCGGTGTCGACCAACATCCTGTTCATGGGCTTGCCGTCGATGAGGCCCTTGATATATAATCCCTTCAGGTGCTTGTAGCTTTTCTACTTGGGCTTCTCGAAGATGATCGGCTGTGGGCCAAGATCCAGCTACGCGACGGCCAATCCCTCCGGTTGGGGCGCCCGAAACTCCGACGGGAGCACGAACACCATATTTACATCAGCCGATGGCTTTTCATCGGCTCTTGGCTGCTTGGGGCGCCACTCCCTCCTTGGAGGGCGGCTTTCCACCCTTCGCGGGTGCCTGACTTGTTCCGCGAGATCCGGACGCGCTTTCCTCAGCACATCGGGGTACCTTGCTTCTGCCTCCTCGAGATTGCGTAAGCGCTGCACTCTTCGCTTCTGTGAGCGGCTGAGCCCATCAGGACACCATCGTGGATGATGATACTTATCTTCTCCTTCCAGCTCGAGATCATCCCTGGATGGCTGCTCAACATGGTCGTCGTGACGCGCTTTGGGCCCCAAGCACTAGAACACCGACGTCCCGCCTGACTGGCGTGTCCGAGGCCTGCACTCCAAGCAATCATCGATAGTAGGCAATCGACTCATGCCGGAATTCCAATAGTACCTGAAGAACGGGCAATGCTAGGGGTCGCGTATAGCCTGACGCCTCCCCAGCGTCCTTCCCGTGCGGTGCTCATACTCCTCCTCTTCCGATTCATACCGACGACGCAGCTTGTACTGATACTGGTATTTTTCCAGGAGCCGATTGGAAGCTAGGAGTTGATTGCGGATGTGACGCACTTATTCTTCAGTAACATGTTGTTGCTCTGACTCGTCTTCATCCTGGGGCCATTTGCCAGAATCGGCCTCTCTCCTCTGCTCGTAATGGCGGCGTATGGGTCCCGCCATGTTGATCTGGAATGCCCAGTTCTGGCCCTCGGGTCCAAGATCCGACACCTCCACCATGTTAGCCTGTGGGAATGGTTGACTGTCCACCTTCATCGTGTGTTGGGCCAGAATTAATCGGAATTGCTCGATAGCCGATTGGATCTGCCGACGCAGCTTCTTGCAGTCATTCGTGGCATGGGTGAACGAGTGGTGCCACTTGAAGTACAGCCTTCCCTACAGCTCCTGTGCCGTTGGAAGCTTGTGATTCTCTGGGAGCTTCAACTGCTTTTCTTTGAGCAGTAGATCGAATATCTGCTCTGCTTTGGCCACGTCAAAGTCAAAGCCCTTCACAAGCCCCTTCTGTTTGACCCACTTGCACGGGACGGGGTTTGCCCCCCGGGTCCACTCTGCCACAACCACTTCTTGTTCCTCGCCAGAATCATCGGAATCACCTGCTTGTGCCATATTGACATGGCGCTTGAATTTTTCCTGGTACAGCTCAGGGTGATAGTGTTCATACGCCATAAGCTTCTGCACCATGTGTACCAGAGAAGTGAATTCTAACTGAAAAGCCAGATCCTTGATCGGCTTAGCGAGCCCCAGGACAACCAAATCAACTGCCTCCTTCTTTGTGATGCGCAATGAGTAGCATCGATTCTTAACTTCTCTGAAGCGCTGGACATAATCTGACACACTTTCCCCTCGCTTCTGCTTGACCTGGGCGAGGTCAGCAATCCCGGTTTCAGCAGCCTTTGAATGATACTGGGTGTGGAACTGATCTTCCAGCTGCCTCCAAGTATGGATCGAATCTGGGGGCAGTTATGTATACCATCCAAAAGCTGAACCCGTGAGAGACTGGGAGAAGAAACGGACCCTTAGAGGATCTGACACTGAGATCATCCCGAGCTGCGTTAGGTATCGGCTCACATGCTCGATAGAGCTGGCTCCTTCTGATCCGCTGAATTTGGTGAACTCCGGGAGCTTATACTTGGGTGGCAACGGGATCAAGTTGTAGTCACTTGGATACGGCTTAGAATAGCCGATCATCTTTCTCTTGGGCAGGATGCCGAACTGGTCCCTTAGTATTGCACTGACCTGCTCCACACTAAGAACTCCTGGCGTAGGGCCCTGGTGCGCTCCTCTGACGGCATGGACAGATCAACGTTGTCGAGAGCGCCCTCTGGTGAGAACCCCTTCCACCTGATGACGTGGTTGCGGGTCCTCTCGAAAGAGCCGACGAGATCGGCTTCGAACTGAGCTTTGACCTCATCATATTTTTGCTTGTGTTCTAGAGTCAGCTTTTCATACATGACAGGTTTGGTGACCGGTGGAACGGGAGCTTGGTCTTGAAGTCCAGTCATCTCTGCGGCGGGCGTTGTTGTTGATGAATGTCCCACCGGGTGTGCCAGAATGTGTTGTCGGTCAAAACCCACCGGCGAGTAGCAACAGGCAACACAAAGAGCCGGGAGGTCACCGGGGCACTGGCAGGCACTACTCCCTCGTCAACGACCCGCAATCCTGGCACACGCCCCGGCTTTCTAAGACGCAGGGCGTGCCACCTGACCTATACCCGATCAGGAAGGTGCGAACATGCTTGCAACGAATTGCCTACAAGCATAGACACGTGTAAACTTTAGTACGAGCCGTGGTCGGCTCCCCGGGACGACTCTTGCATCGGCTTTCAAAGAACCGATCAAGTCCCGGTGTCAGATCTGATCTGCATATCCGGATATCAGTGGATAAAGCAAATAACTATGAAAACTTGCTTCAATTGAATCTAGCTAATCCAACCCACGACAGTAATAGCTTCACCGCTAGATCGGAACATCTTACACATAACTAGGCCTAGCGAGTATAACAGATAACTAAACCATAACCAAAAACAGAGGCCTAAGAACTAGCAAGAGCTGATTCCCGGAACAATCCCTATCAAGGCTAGAACAAAGCATCTATTACATCACCGGAACATCCAATCCGTTTGCATGGCCTAACCTAGCGGATATTGAGCTAATCCTTATAAAATAAGAACAAACCATAACAGATTGGATCTACTAGATAGAAAAGAAGCAAGGTGTTATCTCTACGCAACTAATCCTTTGCAACGAGAATTAGCTTAAGATCAAAGCATGAACGCATAGAGAAAACATGATATTCGTAGATGGTAAACAACAAGAGCATGATAGATCTACTAAAAATCATGCTACGAACATCAAGATAACTAGCATTACTCGCCATTAAAAACACTTCAGTACGAGTAATACCAAGGTAAAGGCAAGAACAATGCTGCCCTGATCGCAAGAAGACGATCAGGGCAGCATGACGCTTACTTGGATGAAACCCTAGAATTAGGGGCGGCATTGCGCCAAGGTGTTGTTGCAAAACGTGATGACGTTCTTCCTTTACAAATGTCATAGGGTACATATTTATAGTCCGGAGACTTCTTGCCGTGCAAGGCAACATCTAAACTCTTTCCTAAACGAAGACTAGAGATAGATTACAACTCAATAAAGACTCGAAGATTAGATAACATGATCTGGACTCTTCCCTCCACCGGTCCAGATCTTCATGAAGCTTCCAAATATCAGCCGAAACATGCCGTATAATTGTGGCAGATTCTGGTCATCCTATTGTTTCAGCAATTTCCGTCGACTCCGAGCGAATCTGGATGTGATTCCAGTTGTATTGGAAAGCTTATCTCCTTAGCTTTCCATGCATATGTAGAACATCCAAAATGAAGTCCATATGTGGCCTGGGCGTCCATTTTTGTGCGGCCTCTTCCTGCAGTCCGAACCAGCCTCGCGAATAGACTGGGCTTCCACATAGATTAGGCCCGTGACCCCATCTCAGCTTGACCCTTGAGTGCCCAATTATCATTGTATTTGGCCAAACTTATGATATAAGCCTGATTAAGTGGACTCCTTTACCGTGGGCTTCTTCTGACATTTGGCCTACCAATTCTGGTCGAATTCTGGCGATAACAATTTATCATAACCAAACGTCCACCTACCGACATATGTTTTGCTTTCCAACTACTTAGTTTTTTCTTGAACTTTTCCTCTACGATCCGCCAATCTGCATTCCAATATTTATTGCTTTATCTTTTGTTTAATTATTTATATAGTGTATTCATCAAGGTTTAGTGGTTGGACTGAGAGAGATAAAGAAGAGACAACGGTGGTGCGCTAGGCCTGTTATAGAGAGTGTGGATGTTTCATTTTTAGAACATATTATGGACATGCATAGACTACAAGACTACAAAAATTCCTGGCAGCTTCTTTCACTAGTAGAGAACAATACATACTATGTGTGGTGGTTGGTGCTGATTTAGTATTAAAGAACAGTACTGCTGGCTGGTTGGCTGACAAGCCAAATGAACAGAGCGAATATTGTCCCAGTTATAGGAACCGGGACTATGAATTCGGGATCAAAGATTTCAGACTTTAGTTCCGGTTGCTACAATCGGGACCGAAGGGTATGTAATGCTAAAAAAATTTGTGGCCTATGAGATTTGAACCTGAGACCTAGCCCTGGGCATAATTTCCTGAACCCCAAATCCGAACCCGAATTACTTGAACCCGAACCCTAAATACCCGAACCCGAATTTCCCGATCCCTATTAAGGATAGGATTTACAGAAACCCGAATTTATGTCGGATAATTCGGGTACAGACCTCCGGTACCCGAATTACCCGAAATATCCGAATCTATATATCTTATATAGATTGCACCCACTAACTATTTCTCTCTTCATGCAAGGTGTCCACCTCATTCTCCACTAAGTGTCCCACTAACTTTCAACCACCTTATTAATTACAAAAAATGCTCATGTCATCTCTACAATATGCAATACTTTTAATCTTTAATTAAGTAAAGTAAAATCATATACATACTCTATTTTTTCATCACCTATTCTTCTATAATGTGATCAAATATTCTATTGGTGTTTCTTCTTTTAGCTCATCGATTTTTACGAGATTCAATAAACAAGAAAATGTCCATATAACCTCTACTATGTGCAATATTTTTAATCTTTAATCTATTAACGTAAAGTAATATACATACTCTATTTTTGCAATACTTTTAATGTTTAATCTATTAACGTAAAGACTTATATACATATTCTATTTCTTTGAGCACCTATTCTTTTATAATGTGATCAAATATTCTATTGATGTTACTTCTGTTAGTTTATCGATTTCTACCAGATCCTGATAAAAAATAACATGCAAGTAAAATTCATATCACCTATATAGCCTATATAGATGACACCCACTAAAGTCATTAACTCTATTTCTCTTAACATGCAAGTTATCCGGATCATATAGGAACATATTATATCAAATGTCACATCAACGTCCACTAGGGCCATCTATTTATGTTTTCCATCGATTTTTTTATGAATGTTGCCATGCAATATCTTAATTTTTCTATTTTTAAATTTTACGTTAAAATTTTATTTAAGAAATCCCGCGGGAAAGCGCGCGCGATATCAAAACCCACGACCAACTAGGCTCAGCCCCAGCCCAGGCGACATCAGCAACTAACCCTAGCCGTGCGCACCCCATCCCCCCAATCTATTCCACTGCTCCACATACCCAGCCGCCAGCCTCCTCCCGAGTACCTGCCCTGCGCCCCTGCCGGCGACGGCGGCCCTTGGACTTACCCCTGCGCGCGGCCGGGCGCTCCTGCGGCCAGCTTCGCCATCGACAGCCCGTCCGCCCCTGTGGCCCTGCCCGGCGTGCACCGCCACGGCCACCTCCCGCCCTGCCCTGCCCGCCGCCCTGCAGCCTTGCCTGCGCTGCTACTCCCTGCGGCCTTGCCCGGTGTGCGCCGCCAGCCCGCCACCGCCCTGCGCCCCTGCGCGGCTGTTCCCTGCAGCCCTGCCCCTTTCTGCTGGACCCCTTCCTGCCCCTTCCTGTTGAATGCTTGAATGATTGTTTGTGCCTGCGTGTTCTACTAATCTGATTCCTGTGTTGACAGCTGATAGAAGTTTGGGTAATCGGGATTACCCGATACTCAGGACCCGAAATTTCGGGTATTCTTTTTTCAGTCTAATTTTGGGTAGCATTTTCAGCTACCCGAATTACCCGATCTGAATTACTCGAACGCCCAGGCCTGCCGAGACCTATCACAACTCGCACATAGTTTGCTTGCCACTTCACCTACACAACACACGTGACTTAATATGAGATGCCTTCCATTTGAACTAACCATAAAGGACCCTTTAGTCCGTGTTAGTACCACCAACCGGGACTAATGTCCTTTACTCCAGGTTGGTGGTACCAACCGAAACTAAAGGGTTGGCTTTTTAGTTTTTGTTGGAGCCACCCACCGAGACTAAAGATGAACTTTTAGTCTGGGTTGGTGATTTCAACCGGGACTAAAGAGCATTTTCATTCTCTAGCCGTTGGAATCGGGGGTAATGCCTAAATTAGTCCTGGATCTAACTGTAGCTGGGACAAATGATAAGAATAGAAGACCTATTCTATAGTAGTGTTTACAAGTGCCCCTAACAATTTGCGATACATTTCGATAACTACATATCATAACCGTAGGTAAATTTTAATTTTGTTGGGAATTATCTTGTTGGTGGTTCGATAAAACTGTTGCAAAAGATATGCAAACTATACCAGGAAATTAAAACTGTCGGCAACTTAAGAATAGAAGGGAAATATATAGCATTTCTTGTAATGTGGTATACTAGTATTTAATTATTAATTAAGAATAGAAGGGAAAGCAACTATTCAAGTAGACAGCTACTCAACTGAGAGTGAGAGTTACAGCACCGTCCACGGCCTTTCACGCCAAGACCTCAATCAGAAGCATTAGCATAGTCATAGTCAATGTTTGGGAACAGAAGGATTCAAGAACGAACGACCATAATTACTTGGAACAAGCTAGCTATGTGTGATGAGGAAAATCCGAAGGAAGTTTCTCACTTAGGAAAACCTTCTCTGGTCAAGAATCGAACGGAATATGTGCTCAGGCACATCTGCGAAAAACACTCGAATGGAAAACTATGTATTGCGGGACCCCTCTGTGTCACTGTCAGCCCATCCAAGATACCCGAAATAGGCACACGTACACAAGCTTCTGGACTTAAGTTGCAATCGGAAGAAACACGGCAACAAGACTATCTCGAGTCTGGACTTGATGAAGACGCAGCAACTCTACATGTTTTTTTTCAAGTCTGAGCCCGCTCAATCTAGAGTGGCAGGCACATATATTTTCAGCACAAGTTATTTAAGTGCATGCATTCGTTGGTACTGCATCATATCTATAGTCAGATGAGATAAACCTGCGATACATGTTTTTTTCATTGCTAGGAAACCAAACCATTATGCACCTATAGTTTTAGTCATAATCATAGCTTACGCGCCCCTTATTGACCAGAGCTGAAATCCAATGTTCCAGAAGAGCTGAGAGCGCACCCACGACCAGTCTTGCCATGTCATGGACCAGATGCTGTATCCTCACTTGTTGAACCACGGGTAGGCCACACCTGAAGCTCCTTGTCCATTGAACCTGACATTGTAGTCTTCGCCTGTGGTTCCTTGGCCTTTCCATAGAGGTACATATAAAGGCCACTCAAAACCAGGCAACTGCCCAACAAGCTGTTAAAAAACAGTAACATGTATCGGTGATGACATAAAAAACAATTGAGTAGAGATATTCTTATGTGCATTTCCTCCATGTTTTCAACCCCAAACCCCATAGACCACCTGCTAAGAACATCTGCAAGCCCCTCCTCTTTCCCTGTTTGACATTGTAATTAACAGAACAAAGTACAATTCTTTTTAATGCAAAGTTCAAGTATTAAATAAAATGACTTCCTTAACACATGATTAGCATAAAGGATTACTTTCCATTGTGATTCTGGTATGCTGGTAGACATGGTTCAAAAGGAAAGAGAGAATTTTTTGAGTTAGTTTTAGGCAATTGAAAGTCTTTCAGCAAGTCGATGGCACTTGAATTTAATGCACAGTGGGTATGGCACATTGACAAGGCATCATCATCCATTAGGATTAGGTCCATTTCAATATCTAGTTATGGTGGCTTATGCTAACAATCCCTTTTGCACCTTTCTGAAACCAGTTATGCTTCTCGGACTCCTAATATAATGTCAGCACTTTGTTGGATCTTAGAAGCATTAGATAAAATGAATATGAAATATTAATTAGTATTTTAAAATACCCTTAAGCAATTTTTAGAAAAACCTATATATAGGGTTTTCTAAACTATGCACGTAATCAAATTGGAGATGATGTAATTTCAACAAATATCACATCCCTGCTACCTTTTGGTAAGAAATCTACTGGAGCCTGAGCAAAGCTATAAACAGGGCAACTTCAAGGAATTGGTATGTGATTGTTTAATTACCTCCCAATAGTGAGGCTCTCTCCAAGTAATAGTGTTCATAGAATTATGATGAACACTGCAGATAATGTGCTGAACATCGGGGGGTAAACTGGGCCTCGTTTTTCCACCGCATACAGATTCAGCCAGTACTTGGCTGCTGTGCCAAGTGCAGCCTGCCAGTTACAAATGAAGTAAAATGTTAGATTTAAAATTTCTAGAAGCAAGTGTTTTGAATATTTCAAGTCATCAATGGTATGGTATCCTTCGATAACTCTCAGCCATAGGAAATCCTCACAGGCGAGTTCCAGACATTTGAACTGTTAGCATTTAACTCATATTATGATATGCCTATAGATTCTTCTAGCCTCAGTAAATGCTGAATTCCCCATTTAATACTCATGTGGCCGCATTTTGTGTACAAGTCTTTTGAAACTAATAATAGTATGATGGAAGTAGTATGGAGGTATCACGCAAGCGTTGCTTGATTTTGCATGGCAAAGTAATAGGTTCTGCCATGATAAAGATCACGTAGATGTAAACAAATATGTGGAAAATCATGGCATTTTACATGATCAAAGTATTCCTCACAATATTTAATTGCTGGAAAATATAAAATTGTGTACATTATGAAAGGACTTACTGAGTAGACGATGGTGAGTAGTTGAATATTCCATCCTATTTGCCAGGCAAGTTTGTCCCTTCTCATGATTATTCCTATGGCAAAGGTTTGCAGACCTCCGAAAAAACAAGTTACCACTGAAGACCAGTGTTTCCATGGGTACACGCCTAGAACTTTCACCTAAAATATTATATTTATGCGTAATTACCAGCCAAATCTCAAACGTAAATTGCAGGCACAAGAAGAATTAGAATAAACACTAGTTTTATGGTATGCGTGTTAATGGAAAAAAAAGGTTAGGGGCATGAGCCTTCGTTCAGAAAATACCAGCTACAATGAAATGTACCTGTATGGGGTACCAACATGCATAGCTTATGCAATTACCCAACAAAAGCAGGGTGCCCCTCAAATGGTGTGGACCAGCAGCTCCATTAGAATCCTTATGACCCACTCTTACAACTGCACGTCCGAGCAGCAGAACTTTCCCTTTGTAGAGACTTATCAATAGAGCCCCGCCAAAGCAAACCAATACTCCAGTCACCTTTGAACTGCCCTCTTTGGATCTGAGGCGCAGTTTCTCCATGCTGCAGAGAAGTTTATACATACTGATGAAATTCACTAACTTCAGCAGGGATGCATTTCTAGATGCTTAAGTTGATATAATTTCAACTCAACAAGAGTGATTATTAGGGAAGAAACATGCGCAAATGGAGGTTGTAAGTTGTAACTCAAATAGTAACAGTGTATGAAGATGACGACAGATATCATTGACTGACACAATATGGCATTTTTTTTCAAATTCAAGGATTATTTAAATTTGAAAATACCAGTTCGTAACTGCATACGAGAAAACCTTCAATCACCCCATAACTGAAAGGGAAAAAAATAGAAAGAACTCTTTAACATTTATGTCGTCTAATGCAGCATCTATGGAAAATGTCCACGTCACACTTATTTTCACATCAAGCATTTTATATCAGAAGAGAATTAATGGTGTTTACCCAAGCAATATGGACAGGACAAAAGTGACGAGCGGAGTCAAACTTGCGAAGATCACAGCATAAGAGGCGGCTGTGTCCCGTAGCCCGAAGTAGTACAGGGACATAGGCGATGAATATCTGATAAATTGAAGATATGACTGTCAATATACACCATAACGATCACTGCTTCTGAATCAATACACACAAATTTTTTCCTCGCAAAAAAAATCAGTTAAGGTTAAAAAAATATAAACCATAAAACATAGACAATGTGTGGTTTAGTCGTTTAGAGGTCTCATGCCGTGAGAGCGAAATCGATATTTGAGAGTTCGTTTTGTAGAGAAATTTTGCAGTAGTAAGTGCCTCCTGTTTCCCAAGGTGCCTGGAAGTATAGGCTCAATAAATCCGGGCACTGACTTTTAAGGGGGTATGGTAGAGGCGTATAGAGCTGTCACAAAAATTTCTCACGCTAACGTATTAGAGAAAGGTTCAGTACTAGTATCATCGAGATGCAAGCTCTGGTGAACGATCGAGACTGAATCCAGGGAAATACTACTAGTATCATCGAGTAACTAGCTAGACGTCGTAAGTTTCATCATGCTATTGTATGCTAGCACGTCGTAAGTCTTGTCGTGTGGCTCGTTGGCCGCCCTACCTCTAGCTCGGTCGTTCGCGTAGGAAGGGAGCTAGCTATCAGGGCGCCGCTTAGCAGCAGATGAAAATCACTCTGAACAAGACGACGGCCACCAGGGAGAAGAAGCGACACGACAGTAGAAAGGCAAAGAGCATGGAAGCGGAGAACAACAAGGGTTGTCTTTCCTTGTATGTATTGTAGACCATGAAACTAAACATGACTATATTTATCATTAGTTACTCCATATATAGGATATATAGGGAAGAACACGGAGATTTTATATTGAGGCACGGGATAAACCTTGTGTCGATGAACGAAGTATATGTTTCGTAGAGTGATCCTCAGGTGCACCTCCAATCCTATTTAATTCATACTATTTATTCATAGTTTCATACTATTTCTTCAAAAATAGAGTTGGAGGTGCACCTAAGGGTCATCAATTAACACCCCTAATGTTTATAATGGAGGGAGTATATGCGGAGGGATTTAGAAAAATCGATCTTCATAATATTGCTAGTGCAAATGTCAATAGGGTAGTTCATCAGATATTCAGATACCCGGCAAGTGAATTCAGGAAGAGCCATCCAAGAGCCCTCTTGTCCAGATCCTTCCACTTCCCACTGCAGAAATGGCATTTACTTGAGTCAATGGTAGCAATGTACTTGCATGCATGCATGGTAGTTTGCTTCCATAAAAGATGATAAATAATGGGCGGATACAAAATTACAAATCAAGGAGAAACATCCTGACCTCTCGAAGAACAGGGCAAACGGCAGGGTGAAAACGGCGCCTAAAATGCTGCGGTACAAGAGCAACGAGAAGACGAACGTGCCCCAGTCGATGGCAACCTTGCTTAGCAGTATCGTCCCCGTGTTGAAGACCTCGGAAACGACCACGCACAGAGCAGGTTTCCATCCCCCTGCCGCTCCATCGACCATTTCAAGCACCAGATTAGAAATACGGCATACTTCGAATGAATGTCGCGTGATCTCATAAAAAATCAGTAACAACAGGGGATCGAAAAACTTTGAAGAATCCCCTGAAACAAACATAGGTGAAGAAGAAGAAGAAGAAGAACATCTATCAAGCGTTCGAGCGAGCCACCGAACGCCGTCTTACTAGATCGTCCTATCTCTAGAACCTTCTAGATTTTTCCATCGTGTACTACATGTCCACATATTGCACTGCTGTATCTATTTGGTTCGGAAACACGGCGAAAGAGACGGGAACGTGGTTTGCGGCGGCTTGCCTAGCTGCACTTGTACAGCACGTACCGGAGTTGGCAGCAGAGCGCATCTCCGGCGGCGGCCGGGTCGCCTGAGCGGCGCCGGCGAGCTCCTTGTCGTCGGGTTCCGGCATGCGGTCGCCCGTCGGCGAGAGCGGCTCGCGCGGCGCGTTGGGCAGGAGTGGGGAATGCCGTGTCCCTGTGTGGCTGTGTCGATGGGGGCTAGCTGCGCGCTGCGTTCTGGGCAGACGGCCGACCGGGGAGGAGGTCGAGGTTATATACCCGAGCACGAGTAGAGAATACCAGCACGGCAACGCCAAGCAGGGAAGGACCTTATGAATGTGAATTGTTGGAACATATTCTGAATTAATCAGTTTGGCGAGCTCTGAACTGGAGTTCGATCGGCGAATTCAAAGGTTCGATTTGGAATTCGCAACCAGGCTCGTTATTTCAAGTTCAATCCTCTCGCCAGCTGGTCATCACGCGTGCAAGTTTATTCGTACTCTCTTGTCCCCCGGCCATTTGCTAGCAGGCTAGCAGAGTCACTTATTGGTCATTCCAACTTGTCATGCTTTTTGTATGCTCCTTAATAGTACCCGTCTATTAAATGGTTTATTTATCAAACGAGAAGGCTGCTCTGCAACTTGTAACGATGACTGGTTGAGTTTACAACTCATGCAGAGACCGAAATGTAAAGATTATTCTTTGTTTCAAAAAGAAGTAGAGCGCCGAGCAATACCGTCAAGACTACTACAGACTCTACAGCTAAGCTGCTGAACGAACAGCATTGATGCGTAGGCAGGACCTTTCTTTGACACGGCATACAAATTCAGGCACTATTCTTTGATACGACATACTATTTTGGTACTCTAGAAACTCGTTCAAGCAGTATTTTGGCGCCATGCCCAGCGCAGCCTTCACATACAAGCTAGATCAGCAGAAAACGCTAACACCAGTTGGCACTTCAGATTGGCAAGAGATCCTTTTATGTCAGGCTTGCACATGCGATCTGTTAAGCATTCAAGGGGAGCATATATAGCTAGGCAGAAGACAAGATTTGTTCTAATGTGTGGGTTACCAGCATGCATAAGTTACATCCAACAAAAGCAAAGGTGCCCCTCAAATGGTGTCCAGCGGGTTATATTGCCAAACAGGCTAGCACGCTGTGGTTGCTGTTCGTTTTTTTTTTGGTAATGGACCTGTGCTTGCCTGTGGGCCGACAGCCCAGCCAACCACACGTCCGCCACGGCCCATCGCAAAACAGCCGATAGATCGGAAACTGATAGCATCTATTATCTTATTATTTGGCCAACAAACAGAATCTCCACGTTGACTCTCAAGACCTAAAAATTCCCACGTTAATCAAAGAAAATTTAAAAAAATAAAAATTACCCACCACTGCTATTATAAAAAAATTACCCTAAAATATTCATGTGACTAATTAAAAATCACCCACCAATGCCATTATGAAAAAATAAATATAAAATATCATTTAGCTATGTATCAATTACAAACATATGCTATCAATAAAAATTAAAGCTAACAACAATCAATCAAAATAAAATAAAAATAAGAATAATTATATGCATAATATTATTAAAGCTCAACAAATCCAATTGTTATTATAAGTAGATCATATTTGAATTATTTTAACCAACAATATATTTGCCCAACAAACAGAGCTTCCACGTTCGCTCTCAAAGTCTAGAAATTCCCACGTTAATTAAAGAAAATAGAAAAAAAATAAAAATTACCCACCACTGCCATTATAAAAAAATTACCCTAAAATACTCATGTGCTTAATTAAAAATCACCCACCAATGCCATTATGAAAAATTAAATATAAAATATCATTTAACTATGTATCAATTACAAACATATACTATTAATAAAAATTAAAGCTAACAACAATCAATCAAAATAAAATGAAAATAAGAATAATTATATGCATAATATTATTAAACCACAACAAATCAAATTGTTATTATAAGTAGATCATATTTGAATTGTTTTAACCAACAATAAGATATAATTTATGATAATGAACAGGGTGATGTATGTTAAAAAAATAGTAAATCTTTAAGTAAAAATACAACGACATGCATACGAATTTTTGAATTTTCAATACTAGCCGTGCAAATGCGCGGGATATATGCCTAGTTTTGACATTAAAGGATAACCACGAAACGGCAAATACTAGCATGTAGAGGTAGTCCAAGTAAAGCTGAATCTATGATTAAAAAAAGTAAAGCTGAATCTAGTATTGCCACCGATTAAATAACCAAATAAAGGACTCCAGTGAGAGCAAATGCATGCATGAGTACTCGATCAGCAAATAGAAGGCTGTCCATCGACAAGCACAATGACAAAGATCATTACAGTCCAAGCTAGCCACGAGTCCATGAACACTGATGAAGTAAACTTAAGATACGAAGGGCCTGTTTAGTTTTGTGACTTTTTTTGGATGTGGCTACTGTAGCACTTTCGTTTTATTTTGTAATTAGTGTCCAATCATAAACTAATTAAGCTTAAAAAATTATCTCATTATTTCCAGTTAAACTGTATAACTAGTTATTTTTTTAAACTACATTTAATGTTCCATACATGTGTTCAAAAGTTCAATGTGACAGGAAATCTTAAAAGAATTTAGAAACTAAACATGGCCGAAATGCAGAACATAAGCAGCAGGTCTCCAGCAAGCACCTTAACAAAGTTCACATCCAAACACACGGCCCAAAAGACAGCAAGATCGAGCACACGAAAGCACAGCACCACGGCGCGGCCTAGACTTCACCTGCGGCGCTGATCCTGTCCATGATGTTCGCGACAACCTCCTTGGACTGGCGGAGCAGGACGATGCTCTTCCTGAGGCGCTCCCTCTTCGTCCCGGTGCTCGGCGACGGCGCGAGCATCTTCTCCACCCCGGCGAGCTTGTTGGCCAGGAGCTCGTTGCCGAGCTCCTCCTCCAGGTCCTTCTCCACCAGCAGCTTCACGCTGAGCAAGACGTGCAGCGCCGGGCCGTCGACGAGCCTCAGCACGATGCTCTTCCAGTACGCGGTGAGCCGCGCCCTCAGGTCGAACGCCTTGCCCGCCAGGTCAGCGTGCGCCCTCAGGTGCGACACGTCCACCTCGCCGAAGCCGTCGAGGGTGATCCTCGTTGGCTTCGAGGTGTCCTCCACGGCCTCCCTGAACTTGTCGAACCCTTCCATGATCTCCGACCAGATCTTCATGTAGTCTGGGTTGGCGGTGTAGTCCGCCACCAGCTCCATCGCTATCAGCTCCCTGACGTGCTGGGCCGAGCGCGCCCGCAACTTCTCCATCAGACTCTGCACGGCGCGGCGGCAATGCGACTGCATCTGGGGGAAGTTCTCAGAGTGCTTCTCTAGGATCCACATCACCAGTTCCTCGACGTACGCCCAGACGCCATTGATAAGGTCCTGAGGAACCTGGTCAATCGTCCCGACCTTCTTCTTGAGCAGGACCAGGAACGCGGATCTGGGCAGGAAGTTGGGGAGATTGATGCCCTTCGTCTCCTCCAGGATGCGCACCTCCTCCATCAGGAACGGCTCGTCGCTGCTCGTCGGGCACTGCGCTGGCAGCTTCTTCGCGTACTCGCTCAGCATCTCGGCGATGCGCGCCGTGCCGTGGCACTCGCGCTCATCGGGGTACTCCTCGAAGTCGCCTCGCACCAGCACCTTCTCCAGCGAGTTGCAGACCTGCTTGACGATGTGGAAGAACACCCTGACAGCATCGGCTACGTTGTTCAGGTCCTGCGGCATCTGGTCCAGCTCTGCGCTGCTGCGGCTGAGGCGGTCGTTGATCTGCTTGACGATGTCCGGCAGGCACTTGGCGATGATGGCGGCCTGTATCTGCATCAGCCGCTGCGCGAGGACGGGGATGCCGACCATGGACTTGTCGATCTTGGACAGCAAGGGGTGGTACTTGAAGAGCCGCTCCTCCTCGACACGGGCCTGGTCGTACGTCTCGTCGCCGATGCGGTTGCGGACGCAGACGTAGCCGAGGCCGATGTGCACGTCGTCCATGGTGACCTTCTCCAGCAGGCCCTCTGGGGCCTTGTCCACCTTGGTGACCACGGCGAGGGTGCGCTCCCCGGTGCGGTCCACCTGCTGCGACATGCGGATGGACTCGCACGTCGGGAAGTCCACCGTGGCCGACAGCACGTTCAGGATGATGCTCTCCTTGGGGGCGACGTACTGCTTGATGATCCTGGCCACCTGGTCGTAGATGTCCTCGGGCTGGCCCTGCACGGGCACGCGCGTGATGCCGGGGAGGTCGACGAGCGTGAGGTCCGGGACGCCCCGCTTGCGCACGACGAGGGTGATGGGCGCGTCGGAGATGCCCTTGCCGCTCCCGGCGATCTCCGCCGTCGCGGCGTTGATGGCGTCCGCGACCTTGGCCTCGGTGGTGGCCACCACGCGGCCGCTGCTGTACTCTAGCTGGAGCTTGGGGGAGTCGGCGGAGGGGTCATCCTGGAGGCGCATGACGAGCGGGACGCGCGTGCAGATGCCCTGGCCGCGCGGCAGGCTGATGCCGGCAAGGGACTCGAGCACGCTGGACTTGCCGCTGGACTGGTCGCCGACGACGACGATGGTGGGCAGCTGGATGCCCTCCTGGGTGACCTTGAGGTGGCGCAGCCTGTCCACCGCGTCGAGGAGCTTCCACCGCGTCGAGGAGCGGGCGGATCTGGTCGTCGTAGGAAGCCGCGATGGCGCTCGCCGTCACGGCGCTGCCGCCGTCGGCGGCGGCCGCGCCCTTGCCGTCGTCATCGGCGTTCGCCTGCTTAGCCCCCATCTGGTGCTTCTTTGGCACGTCGGAAGCAATGGTTGTGGGTGGATGTGGTGGAGCGTGGCGTGGCTACTAGTTCGCGACGGGGGTTGGGCGGCGAGTGTGACTCCCGTGAGGCCTTGACCGGCCTGTTATATACGGGGGTGCCGGGGAAAGCTTCCTCGTGGAAGGCGAAGGGGCGCGCTACCAGCGCAGAAGCCGAGGGGAGCTGTGCCAGTGCGCATGGGCCATGGGAAGTCGCAGCGGCGATGCCTGCCGGGAGATGGGACAGTAGGCGCTGGTGGGTGGTGGCCTGGTGCCGAGGAACCCGCTACCACTGACGTGTGGGCCTGATTGGACAAGGGCCCGCACGTCAGTGTGGCACTGGAGGTGGAGGCCAGGAGCCCAGGAGGCGGCTCGTTAGTCGTTCCGGCTTCCGGCGCAGGAGGGAAGGCATCCGCCGTGCAGAGCATTTACGATCCAGCATTTCCCATCGCCAACGAACCACTACCAGGAAGCTCAAACGTCGATTGGGCCTGGTTATTCTTGGAAGGCCGGACCAGCGAGAAAGGCGCGTGTCTTGGCCCAAATTCTCCCATTTGGACCGTGTAGCTGGAACTGATTTTGGCCCAGCCAAAGGAAGTGCTTAGGTGGGCAGGATTAGACCATGTAGGCCCCTGCCGAGCCCAGATGCCATTCCATTATTGCATCAACCGATTCATTAGCTGCTGGTGCCTGGTTTTCAACGAGCTAGGAAACAGCGTCAGGAATCAGGACACAGCTCAAGGCCACCCACAGCATAATTGAGCAGGGCAGCAGGCTCAGTCTGCCGTACAGTACTATCATGAAGACATGATAATACGAGTATTATCAACAGCTTCCTTACAAGGATTACAACTCACCAAGGACTACAATCATGGTACAATAATACTTCATAAACAGGCTTCCTTTCCTGCTGGCTATAAACAAAAGAACAAACTGCACATACCAACCATATAGCTACAAGCTCACCAAAAAAAACAGAGCAAATACATGGACACTCCCTACCTCAGCACAAAAACAAATCTGAAAGCTAACCAAAAGATTACATCTGAAAAAGCATAAATAACCCAAAAAGATCCTCCACATCTCCACTCAGTCTAGATAATTTTTCTTTTGTTTTCAACATGCCTCAGAAGCTGGCATCATGATTCAGCTTTGTGCAGCTTTGGAAGGCCTAATGATTCCTACCACCGACCACCACAACAGAAAAGGTAGGCAGTGCTGGACCAGCACAAAAAGGGAGGGCTTGCTTCCGGCCCACAGGCAAAATGAGCAGAGCCTCCATCACCTTGCAGAGGGACTATCACCAATGCAGTGCTTTGGATCATTCCGACCCAAGCGACTGAATGCATACCAACTACCAAGCTAGGCTAATCTGCAGACGATAATTGTGTCAAGACGTTATTGCTGATAATAGCCAAAGTCTTCTCTTTTTTTTAAAAAAAAGATCAGGTGTCAGCCAAAATCATGCAACTATCTGATTCAAGGAAGATAACATAAGATTGTATCAGTATTAAGTTATAACATATAAAAATTAGCAATACTTACCACACGTATAGATGAACTCGCTACACTGAATTTGTAGCAATGGCATCACCGGCATTCTTGACGTGAAGTTCCACATTCCTGAGATCGCGAAGATGCTGCAAGATCTCCTGAAGGAGGTCCATGCCCCTGTCTCCTTTCTTCAGGGACTTGATGCAGTGCCTCAGGAATTCCTTGTCTGCCTCCAGAGCTTGCAATCTCTCGTACACATGATCAACCTCCTCTATGATCGCCAGCCTCTCCTGCTCTTTGACAAGCACGGATACTGATTTTGTCGCCGAATCATCAGCTTGACCTGCGTCTCCTGCTCTTGTAGACGGCATCTGATTACAGGTCTCATCGCCGACCGCATCGAACAGAGGCAGAAGACTCTTGCCCCTACTGATAGAGGTCCTGCCCCCGAACCTTTGCTTGTCACCGGTGAGAATGTGCTCAGGTGACTGAAGGCCGTCGGGGGACAAGTCCAAATCACCGGAGGAATGGCCAGCAGCCGCATTGCCGGTGATGTCGTCGTCTTCCAATGTGAAGAGTCTCTCCTCCAGTGCTTTGAGCTCCTCCAAGATGGAGAGTCTCTCCATCTCAAAGTACGTCAAGGAATCATCCAGAGCCACGAGGTGCTTCGTGCTGTCCTGATCCCTCACGGAGCTAAGAGCAGCGTCCGACGAGCTCTGAATGTTACCGCCGTCCGGAGACTCGGCGAGCTCGCAGTAGTCGTCGGAGTGCCCATCGCTGTCCTCGCCGCTGGACGACACGGAAGCGCCACTGCCACTGGGGCTGCCACCATTATTGGCCTTGAAGCTCGCCATCCTCCTCCGCTCCTTGTCTTCGTAGTGCTGCACCCTCTGCCTGCACAGCTCGAGCTCCCTCTCCAGCTCCTGCTTCTCCCGCTCCCGCTTGGTGACCAGCTCGTTCAGCAGCTGCAGCGCCTCCTGGTCGTACTCGGACTGCTCCTCCATCATCCGCTGGTACTGCAGCGCCTCCATCTGCATCGCCGCCTTCTCCTCCTGCAGCCTGTTGATCATCGCCATCGTCTGGTTCGCCGCGATGGCCGCGGCGCTCCGCTCTTCCTCCAGCTCCGCGTACAGCGCGCCCAGCGCCTTCCGCTCGGCCTGCAGCGCCGATCTCAGCTGGTCCACGGTGGAAGGCTCGCCGCCGTCCATCTCACTTGCCACGCTCCCGTCCAAGGATAACGACAGCGACCGTTTCCTCTCGAGCAAAAACATTCTGTCCGAGCGTTGCGTAGCGACGCTGTTCGTCGGTGTCTCAGGTGCTTTGTCTTCTTCCATCTCGTTCTGTCCAGTTGGTTGGTTGTCTAATCCCGTGCTCCTCACCACCTCCTCCTGTTCGGCTTCACCTGCTTCCAAACCAACAAAAGTTAAAACTGAATTTAGTACAGCAAAAGCACCAAATATCAACAACATTTTACCGGGGAAATCGTAGGTGAAATAGTGCTCAATCGTTTTACTACTACCTTGTTCAGTTGGGGCTAGGATCTCCAATGGCGATGGCTGATCATCTGCACCAGCCACTGCAGCAACGGGATCCTCAAGCGCCGCCAAGTCTTGAAATGTAACGACGTGGTCATCTTGCTCCCGTTCGCATATATCGCTTCCGATCGATACTTCGCAGTTCGTGTCCACTTCTGCCGTTCTGTTGTCATCTTCAGAAACGGCTTCTGAAACTGAATCCAAAAATTTGTGATGGTTACCAATTGACAAAGCTATGAACATGACTCTGAGAAATACATGAAGAACGTACCTTGAGGCACAAAGATGCGATCTTCTTCAGCTGTGGAATCTCCAATTTCAACGGCATCTTCAGGAACATCTTCATCATCTTGGGGAATGGAGTTGTGATCAGGATGGGCCGGGCTCGATACGGTCTCTGGACAAGGGATGGGGCTGATGGGCACGGCAGAGTCCTGGATCACATCAGCCGGCGTTGCAACCGAGGAATCCAACATCCTCTTCTCCTCCAAAACCACTCCGATATCCACATCCCTCGACTCCGGCTCATCTTCTACTTGATTCATTCCATCCTCCCCTTCAACATCCCAATGCAGACCCGAATCATCGGCGATCGTCATCTCATCAAGCACCACAACCGGCACCAATCGGCCGTCCTCGAGCGCGATCTCTTCGCCCTGAACCATGACTTCCAAGGATTCGTCCTGAACGGCAGCCATCACCTCGTCTTCTTCTCGTCGTTGTCCTTCCACCTCGCTCTGTTGCTCCTGGTTTTCGACCTCGTCCTGCTCCTCCTCTTCATGATCTTCTTGAGCCAGCAGAACGTAGCCTTGGTCGTCATCATTTCCTTCTTCAGTTACCTTCTCCTCGGCATGTTCTTCCTTTATACCCTCGGGCTCGCGCGAAGATGTCCGTACAGCAACTTTGCAGCAAGAACACGCCGTGGCGCTTTTCTCCCGTGCGTCGCTTGTCTCCTCCTTGCACGAGGACAGGCAGCCCTCGCACATCTCTCCGGCCTCGGTGAGCCGCCGGTGCCGGAGGCAGTACCCGAGCGCGGAGATCTCCGAGGCGTGGTCGCCGCAGAGGGCGTCCCGCAGCCACCGCGCGCCGCCGGACTCGCCGCCGCCCGCCTGGAAGAGCCGGTCGACGCGGGAGCAGAGGAGGCACGGCGGCGCTAGCCCGAAGTAGTCCGCGAACCTGGCGATGGCGTAGGCGAGCAGGCCGTTGATCAGGAGCAGCGCGATGAGGACCCACTCCAGGGCCGCGTGCGCCAGCGCGGACGTGACCCGGTGCGTCCTCCGGTGGAGCGCGGTCGCCAACCTGCCCGCCGACGCCGACGCCGCCATGGCTGCCGCGGTGTCCTCCTCGACCACCACCCCTACGCCTGCGGCATGGACAGCCGCGATCTCGCCTGGGAGAATCTCGCCGCCGGACGGGGCCGGAGGAAAGTGCGTGGAACGCTTGCCGCGAGCGGCGACCTGCAAGGGCAGCGGGGGAAGGGTGTTGCCGGGTTGGCAGGATGATGGATGAGTTGTTTTGAAGCTTCTTGCCTTCACCTTTCGAGCGAGAAAGCCCGGGCCATTGGACCCCATGAAAGAAAGAAAGGAAAAGCTCCGTCTACGGTCGGGCCGAGTCTAGTCTACGGAGCAGCACCATGTGTATGAGAAAAAGGCCCAGGTCTCTCCTGGACTGTCCTGTTTCTGGGACATTCCGAGAGGTAGAAAAGCCACGGAGCACGGAGATATTGGGCGAACTGCTGCACTTACCAAGAAGTGGCAACGACCGAACGAATGATTCCGACCCGTTGCGGTGGTACGGCGGCGCCGTCCGTTGGCGGCGAAACGGGCGCCGGGAGCGGCCGTACGCAGGCGGGGACGGTGGACCAGCTGCGCGGTGGTGCGGAGTTGATCGGCTGCGCTGCGCTGCGAGGCGCGGCGCCCCACCCGCCACCGACCCGGCCTGCAGCCGCCCTCGCTTTCGGCAGCGCGCGCGCCCCCTTTGCTTGCCCCTCTCCTTTGATGATCGCTTTGCCACCAGGTGCCAGCGCGTGTTTTTTCCGTTCGCTAACTGCCGCATCTCCCACTTGGCCGTCCGCGCCGCCCCCACCGTCCCGGCCATCGTTTCTCCGGGCTTCTTTTGCCATCCGGCTTTGAGAGCGCTACCAGTTTGGACTGTGGAGCCAGGCGGCAGACAGAAGATTAGAGCCCTCATCTCCAAAAGCGGCAGTTCAACTTCAAGGAATCGCCTGAAGCAAACACGGCAAAATAGAGGGCACAAAGGACGTGAGCAGAATGCTGTGAGAGGTTAAGTCCGGTGCGGATTAATTAATTAATTAGGGTGCTGTTTGGTTGCCCACAGCTCGCCACAACCACAGCCCAAACCATGCTACAGTACCCCATGCTACAGTCAACGGTAAAAACTGTGGCTGGCTGTGGCGGGTAGAATGCCCGCCACACCTTGTGGCACGGACGAGTGTGGCGTGGCCTGCTGTGGCCACCAACCAAACAACCTCTCTAGATCCTGCGGTGCAACAGAAATGCGAAAGGACCGAGTCTAGTGTCTATTTTATTATTCCCTCTATAATGTGTCTACTTCATCTTGCGCGTCACTCGTTTACGAAGCTATATACCGCTACCAGTTCGATGCTTCGATGGCACCGGTGCAGTACATACCGCTTCTCCAAAAAGATCCTAAAGGTGTGGTCTTTGGTGAAAAAGTTTGGATTTTAGTATTGTAGCACATTTCGTTGTTACTTGACAAATAATATTATTGGGTTCTCGGCTTTCTTACAACCCAATTAAAATGCATACACGAAGGTTGAACAGAGTAAAGTGGCAGACTTTCGCCCTCATATATTGAAGCGTCCTGACCCGTAGATCAAGACTAAATCATGTATTAATTACCAAATAAGGTCTCCGGCATAATACATGTTACATCAAGTGGAGTCCAGAGTCATACAGAGCTTTATTCAACACGTACACAAGGGGTGAAGTGACAACACAACGCTACACAGAACAATCATAGGATAACAACTAGCATGACGGCATGGAGAACTAGCTCTTCATCCATCACGGCTCCACTCGATCAGCTTGGGTGCGGACACGATCTACTCGTAGTCTTCTGGCACAAAGTCAGGATCCTCTGGAGAAAATCAACAGAAGTGAGTATAAAAGTACTCAGCAAGCCCCACCTCGCCCTACGGGAGGGGAAATGACATGCACGACGCACATTGAGCACAATGCATTAGCAATGCAACTAATGGTATGCAACTCTTCCCGACACAACCCACAGTAGTTAGCTCACTAGTTGTCAGGACCACACCGTAGCTTGCCCATACCGTGGGCACGGACCATTCGAATGGATTATACACTCTGCAGAGGTCGTACACTGTACCCACACGCTCGGCTGCCCGAAAGGAAAACCGACATAGCCGACACCCAGCCGTGGTCACGCCCCAGCCCGGCCGCACAAACCCTCGGGCCCTGACCTCAATGGTCTATACCCGTAAACCATCCCCGCGACCGTCAGGCTAACCAGTGGGATTAGGCTAAGTCCGGCCCATACCGGAACCTGTGGTCGTACTAAAGTAAGCTAGGTGAGATGTCAAAACAACTCGGTCCTTATGGTTCACCAGGGCAGCAACCATCCCTCAACATGTCAACTCGAGCCTACAACCACGGTAGCACTCACCTGCCAGTCTACCACCACGGTAGCGCCGGCTCCAGCATACCCAGCTGCCCTGGTCTCAGCCAGATCCCTTCGTATCATATTCTCAGCTCTGGATATGCATGACTACTCAGATGCATGCATGAGCACACTCAATCACTCAAGTACTGGTATATGTAATCGATCCTAGACCCAGGCTACAGCTAAACGTCCTCACATGGATGCAACCGCTCATGTAGGGGTCGATGAAACTTGCCTTCGCTTGCGTACGCGTCATCAGTGGCGGCTTTCTGCTCCTGGTACGGGTCTTCTGGCTCCTTGGCAGGCTCCTCCTCGGTCACTCCGTGATCTACGGGCGAAAACGGCCCAACCGGCAAACAAACACAAGCAAGCAATAAAATAAGCTCAAATGGAGATGAAAATAGGAGGAATAGATAGTATATGATTTGAGGAGAGTTAAGGAAAAAGAGTTACGTGAAAAGGAGTTGATATGAAGGAGTTTTGAGTTTACAGTATTGATTGGTAGAATGATTTGGATTAAGTGCTCACGGCCTGGTGGGTGTTTTGGGCCTTTATTAGTGTTGTGGAGTTAATGGTCGGGGGAGCTGTCTGCCATCTCACCTTGGCGCGGAACAGCTCGAGGAAGAGGGCCAACTGTTGGAGCTTCGTCTTGTGAGTGAGCTGGGCTCGGAAGGAGTGGTTCAGCTAGCGGAGCGAAGCGGCTCGATGTACTTGGGCTGGTGACGGGGCTCGTCACGGCCTTGCTCCTTTTATAGGCGAGGAGAGCAGCAGTGGCGTCGTACAGGGACGGGCGACGGCGTGGGCTGCGGCAGCTCGTCGTCAACGCGAACAGTGGCAACGCTGAAGGCGCAAGCGTCGAGGCGGCAAAGCCGGCGAGGACGCTGCAGCGGCGTGGGCGAGATGGGGATGCGGGGGTGGGCGGCATGGCGTGGTGCCGACGGCAGTGCGCGGTCCCATTGTGGGGCCGGCGTGTCGCGCGTGCGCGAGCGAGAGCGAGCGGGTGAGGCGGTTCGGCGGAAAAAATCTCGGCCGGCACTGTGCGTGGCGACCCCGATTTATAGCAAGGTGGGTGCTGGCATGATGGGTCATTTCAAGGTCAATGGTGTGGGTACTCTGTGGCTTCCAGGGAATGATGAAGTTATGGGAAAGGAGATAGGTGATGTCATGATGGTCTGGGAATTATGGCATGGTACGGTGACTCGAGAGACTTCTATGGAAAGAGACGAGATGATTTTTGTCGTAGGTGCAAGCATGCGTATGCTGGTTACTGAAGGGAACGAATGTACTAACGCAAGGCAAGAGTATAAAATAGTTTACCTAGTAGTTATGTAATACCTCGTATAATGTTAGTATTATTTTACGTTACTAGTTTAATTGCAACATAAGTTTTATTTTAGTGATTTTTGGAAATTGAGGTGGCCCTACTAAGTTGAGGATCTACACCAACTCACTTCAGAGTCGGTCGGCTTCTAGTTACTTAGTGTACCGGGTCCTTTTGACGGCAGAGCCGCCTTTTGCTTCCGGGAGGCAGAGCCTAACAACAGATGAAGCTGGCTTCCGGGTGGCAGAGCCAACCTTCGATGAAGCACAGACCCTTTTGTGATCCTGGGTGACAGAGCCAACCTTCGATGGATCACAACTTATACACTAAGTACTAAGCTTAACTGGGAGACTAACACTTATAAAGACAATTACCTTATTGGAGCAACAAAGTTACAAAGTAACACACATCTTGTGGTGGCTAACCTAGCACACCCTACCTATGCTCACTTCTACCATGCCCTTGGATGTGTGTGTGATGGAGTGGAGTAGTATGGCATGGTAAGGGGTGGCACTCTCCTTATATAGGCACTCATACCCTCTTGGATGAGTGACACATGTCATACTCTAGGAAGTTCCCTACAAATATCTAAGTTCTCTATAAATATCTATTTCTAGAAAATTCTAAATTTTACCATGACAAGAAAATATTCAAGCTTCATGTCTTCTTATGATTCTTGTGGAACATTCTAAAACCTTGTCATGGTGAACAAAATTATGCCATGGTTTATCCTTATTTTTATAGAACCTTTTAGAAGTTTGTATTGTATATTTCAACACTCCCCCCTCAATAGTGATGAAAACTGGTATGTTACAAAACTACCCCACTTAGGTTGAATCTCGTCCCCGAGATTCAGCTTCACCACTAAAGAGACTGGGAAACTCGGCTCGGAGCGCGTCTTCTCTCTCCCAAGTTGCTTCTGCTTCCGAATGCCTGCTCCACTGAACTCGGCAAATCCTGACTTCTGAGTTGCGGGTTCTTCACGTCACAGTGTCCAGAATTTTTACTGGTACCTCTTGATATCTGAGATCATCCTGCAGGTCGATTGTCTCTGGGGCCACTTGTTCTTCTGGTACTCGCAGACACTTTCTGAGTTGGGACACATGGAATACATCGTGTACATCTGACATCTCTGCTGGCAACTGAAGCTTATAGGCTACCGCTCCCACTTTCTTGATAATTGGGAAAGGTCCAATGTAACGTGGAGCCAACTTTCCTCGTACTTGGAATCTGCGTGTGCCGCGAATTGGGGAAACTCTAAGGTACACATAGTCTCCAACTTCGAAGCTGAGAGTACGTCTTCTTTTATTGGCATAACTTTTCTGGCGGGATTGAGCTGCCTTTAGATTCTCTCTGATTTCTGCTATCTTGTCTTCTGCTTCTTTAATAAAATATGGGCCCTCAATAATGCGGTCACCGACTTCGGTCCACATGAGAGGTGTGTGACACTTCCTCCTGTAGAGGGCTTCAAACGGTGACATCTTTAAGCTTGACTGGTAGCTGTTGTTGTAAGAGAACTCTACATATGGCAAACTGTCTTCCCAATTTTTACCATAAGTAAGAACACATGCTCTTAGCATGTCTTCAAGGATCTGATTAACTCTTTCGGTCTGGCCATCAGTCTGAGGATGATAGGCTGAACTGAAGTCCAACTTTGTACCAAGTGCTTCATGTAACCTGCTCCAGAATCTCGAAGTGAACTGGGTGCCTCTATCTGACACAATCCTCTTAGGTACTCCATGCAACTTCACAATACGCTCAATATATAACTTGGCTAATTTATCACCTCCATAAGTGGTAAGCACTGGGATGAGGTGTGCCACTTTAGTGAGTCGGTCAACAATCACCCAAACTGAGTCATGACCACTCTGGGTTTTTGGTAGACCGGTGATAAAATCTATTCTAACTTCATCCCACTTCCATACTGGGATCGGCAACGGCTGGAGTAATCCACTGGGCTTCTGATGCTCTGCCTTGACCCTTTTGCACACATCACAGTGAGCGACGAATCGAGCGATATCCCCCTTCATACCATTACTAAGCCTAGTAGTTATGTAATACCTCGTATAACATTAGTATTATTTTACGTTACTAGTTTAATTGCATCATAAGTTTTATTTTAGTGATTGTTGGAAATTGAGGTGGCCCTACTAAGTTGAGGATCTACACCAACTCACTTCAGAGTCGGTCAGCTTCTAGTTACTTAGTGTACCGGGTCCTTTTGACGGCAGAGCCGCCTTTTGCTTCCGGGAGGCAGAGCCTACCAACAGATGAAGATGGCTTCCGGGTGGCAGAGCCAACCTTCGATGAAGCCCAGACCCTTTTGTGATCCCGGGTGACAGAGTCAACCTTCGATGGATCACAACTTATACACTAAGTACTAAGCTTAACCGGGAGACTAACACTTATAAAGACACTTACCTTATTGGAGCAACAAAGTTACAAAGGAACACACACCTTGTGGTGGCTAACCTAGCACACCCTACCTATGCTCACTTCTGCCATGCCCTTGGATGTGTATGGGATGGAGTGGAGTAGTATGGCATGGTAAGGGGTGGCACCCTCCTTATATAGGCACCTATACCCTCTTGGATGAGTGACATATGTCACACTCTAGAAAGTTCCCTACAAATATCTAAGTTCCCTACAAATATCTAAGTTCCCTACAAATATCTAAGTTCCCTACAAATATCTATTTCTAGAAAATTCTAAATTTTAGCATGACAAGAAAATATACAAGCTTCATGTCTTCTTATGATTCTTGTGGAACATTCTAGAACCTTGTCATGGTGAACAAAATTATGCCATGGTTTATCCTTATTTTTATAGAACCTTCTAGAAGTTTGTATTGTATATTTCAACACTCCCCCTCAATAGTGATGAAAGCTGGGATGTTACATATATGCACGTGTCAAGTACAGATTGGTTGGAGGTATTTATATCCCTAACCTTTGTTACATAATGACTATAATGCCCCTACCTGCCCAGAATAGTAGCCCCTCGCGGGCGAGGGCCGACTCCGACGGGCCGAACCCTCGAAGTATCTATCTCCTGCAATCAAAAAACATCTCCCTCCATCGGAGGTTGGAATGAGCCGAAGGTTATTTATTTACACGTGTCGACTCTTTATTAGGTGACTTTTCGGTGTTCTCGATTTTACCGTTGTCGTGACTATTCACTCTTACCCCCCTATATAAGGGGTGGGGGGGAGTCGCTTTCACGGCCTCTTATTGTAGCGAAGCTCTGCCAGTTTTTTGAGCTTGCCACGACTGGGCCCAGTTCTGGTTTTATGCTAAAGTTGGTTTTTCTAGTGCTGATGATCCTGCGAAGGTGTCATATCCTTTGGCATCGAAGGTTCAGCTTGTGGAACACATCAGCCAAGCCGAGTTCCGACGATCAAGTGCTGGCTATCGGGACTGCTTGGGCGCTTTTACAGCGGTTGCTGGTGTGATCAGTGGTAGGGACTTGGTTGAGGAGTTTGTTTGTGCCAATGTTTGGCCCTTGTCAGTTGGATGGTTTGCTGGTCCTATTGCGAAGGTTAGGGTGCGTGGTCTAAAGGAGACGCTTCCCTTCCCAAAGTTTTCTTTGTCGAAGCCGGCCAGAGAATCAAATGAGGCTATTGTAGCGGAGGTTGAACAAAGAGCTTCGGAGATAGTGGGTCCGTACCTTTCTAAGGAGTATGATTCATTGTTATCTGTTGCTCAGGAGGGATCCGGGTGAACCGGTCTTTCGCTGTTATGGATGTGAAGTACCTAGATCGGAAAGAGCCCAAGAAACCTGAGAAGAGGAACAAAGGAGCTTCGGGCGAAGATCCCATTGCTAAGAAGAGGAAGACTTCGTCAGACGTGGTTGAGCCATCGAAGGTTAAACCGAAGGTGCAGGCGTCGAGGCCACCCCGCCCGCCACTGAAGGTCCCTTCTACAAAGAAAGGTAACCGCTTGGCTCGTTACCTTCGGGGGGTCCCTCGTAATGATTTGTGTAGCGAACCCTTTTTACGAGAGCTGGAAGAGACAATAAGCTATTCCCCTCTCCGGGGGGAACCTATGGAGCTTTATCTTGACCAATTTGGGTCCCTTCTTTCAAGACCGGACAGTGTCGGTGATGTGGTTGTTAAACTTAACCCATCAAGGGGCACTGGTCTTCGTAGTGTCAGCTTATTGGACTTTGAAGATGAGGGTGCGACCATTGATCCTGATGTGCCTATAAGCGGGGCTGGTACTGGGCCGAATCCTGCCCCGGTGAAGGTTATTGCGAAGGTTGCAGATGCAGCGGGTGCGACCTTGAGCGCACAACCTTCGAAGGTGCCAGAAAGCTCTGTCGGCCAGAAGACTGATGTTGTTGATGCTGAAACCCGCGAGGGCTCTACAAGGGCAGAGGCGACACTGGTGAGTGAGGACGCTCAAGAAGACGGACAACATCACTTTGATGAGCTAGGTGGGATTCTACTGCCTCGTCCTATTAATTTTTAGGGACCGGATATTGATCCTTATCTTCCTTGGGTTCGTGAAGTAGATGTTGCCACCATGATGGCGATGTTGAGCCACGAGATCGAGTTTGGATCTGCGGGGGTTCCTTTACCTTCGCAGGAGACCTCCTCGGCCATGAAGGAGCAGCAGCTGGAGAAGGAACTCTTTGATGTTAGAGGTATTCTTGCTTTTTCTGGTGGAGTGTGTGTTATTGAATTATTTTAACTGCTATGGTTTATGCAGGTTTTCAGGAGGAACTTGAGGGGTACGGTACAGGCAATCTTAGCTGTGTGGTTGCGGCTATGAACGCGAAGGCTCTCGTGGCTGGGAGAGTGCTATTGCACAGGGCGAAGGCGGAGTCCGACAAGATGCTCGAAGCTTCGGTTGAGAGGCTCTGCCTGGTTGTAGAGAACGAGAAGCTAAAAAAGGAACTAGCAGCGCTTCAGGCTCTCGATGACTCTCGGAAAAAATAGAATGAAGAATTGGAGGAGAGGACGTGACGCCATGATACTGTTGTTGCTGAGATGCAAAAAGAGTTGGATTTGAAGGAGGCTACCATTGAGAGCCTGAGACAGGAAGTTCTGAAGAGTGTTGACAATACCAAAAAGGCGGAGAGCCTTGCCGTTCAACTTTCCGGCGAGTGTTCTAAGAAAGACCAGCTAATTGAAAAATTACAAGAGGAGGCCCGAGAAAACATGCAATTGCTTAGCGAAGCTACTGACGAGATTGTTGAGAAGAGTTCAGAGATCTTCGTAGCTTACAGAGATGCGCTCGCGGCCTTCGAGGCAGAGCCCGAGCCTTTGTTAAGGTCCGACGGTCTGGGCGTAAATGGTCTTCTCGACTGGATGTTAAAGGAGTTTGCGGTCTTGGGGAATATCTTGACAAATATTTTAGACAACTCGGCAGTTATCTCGTGCGAGAACGCCTTCGCATTGCTCGAGCACGAAGGCTGCCAAGATTTGGACAAGATTGCCGCTCCTGGGTATCAGTTCCCGGAGTCTTCGGAGTTGGAAGCTTGCACTGGGAGGATTCAATCTGTGAACTTTTCTGCGAAGGTTCTGGTTATCTGCTGGACGGCAGGTTTTGCGGGATACTGCCCGCCAATGTCTTGAAGAGGTTAGGGTGTTATCCTTCGGGGTCTTCTTTGGTGTGTTAAACATTTTCTAACCGTTTTTTATTGTATAGTCCAAGCGAGCTAGTGAGGCCGCGAAGGGAATTGTTAACGAAGGTGTGGACGCTGGAGAGCTGACGGGGACATCGGGTCAAGCTGAAAGCGACGATGAAGGGGAAAACCCGAAGGTCTAGGATTATAGTCTTTATGAGATGAACTTGTCATTTTGTGACGTAAATTCTGATGTAAATATTCCCACCCTGGCCAGGCGGTTGTGCCGGCAGGTCAAACACTTTCTGTGGTGCCGCTTCGAGTCAGGCGGGATGGTGTTGCTGCACTTTGGACTGACTGGGAGCATTTCAGCTTCGCTCACCCGGGTGCGAGTGTTGCTGAGTTTTTGAATGCTAGCGGTGCTAGGAGCATTTGATCTGACTGAGTGGTGTGTTTTTTGCTCATGTGATTACCTGTGATGAATCTATGAGATGCTGGTTGTGACTAATCTGTGGTGATATTTGAACTTGCTGCGATTATCGCATGCTCACTGTATTTTTGTGTTTTTTGGCTTGGTCTATTGCTGTTGCTTCTAAGCTTCGAGTGGCGTGTATTACCTTTTTGAAAAGACGTCTCCCCCTTTACTTGTGTCGAGCCTGGGCAAAGGCTGTTGGGTTTCGAGGGTGAAACCATTAGTTTTGAACTTCGATGGGCATAGGTTGCTGGTGCTTGTTGGGACTTGGACTAGGGTCTTGAGGTTTTGCCCTTGTATAAATGACCGCAAGCTTTAAATGGCATGGGCATCTCTTATTTTTGGAAAAACGTCTCCCCCTACCTTGCACATGCTGGGCGAAGGTGTTTTGGGGCGTTATCTTTGTTTGAATGGCCGCGTGCCTTAAACAGCATGGGTAGGCTTTTGATTTTAGAAAAAAACATCTCTCCGTGCCTTACGCATGCTGGTTAAGGTTGTGCGAAGTTATTTGGGGTTTCGGCCTTGTATGAGTGACCGCGTGCTTTAAACAGCATGGGCAGATCTTGTTTGTGGAAAAACGTCTCCCCCTACCTTGCACATTTTGTTTAAATCTAAGCGAAGGTTTTTATTGCACTTTTGATTTTTGGGGCGAAGGTGTCTTGGCTTCGACTTTGGGTCGATAGCCCCTTGCCTTTTAGTGCTTGCTGCACCTTTGATTTTTAGGGCGAAGGTGTTTTGGCTTCGAGATTTGGTCGACAACCCCTTGCCTTTTAGTGCTTGCTGCACCTTTGATTTTTAGGGCGAAGGTGTTTTGGCTTCGACATTTGGTCGACAGCCCCTTGCCTTTTAGTGTTTGCTGCACCTTTGATTTTTAGGGCGAAGGTGTTTTGGCTTCGACTTTTGGTCGACAGCCCCTTTCCTTTTAGTGCTTACTGCACCTTAGTTTTATGGCGAAAGGTGTTTTGCTATTTTTAGCGACATGGGTAGTTCTTGAGAAAACGTCTCCCCCCCCCCACCTTGCCCATGTTGCTGAAAGCGAAGGTTTGGACCCCTTTGGATAAGTACGCTGGGCTCGAGGGGGAAGCGAGCCTAGCTGACTTAGTTTTACAAATTTCGTTGAGCGACGGTCGAAGTTCGCAGCTTTAATGTTGCTTCGACTATCGAGAGCTTCGGAGATAAGAGAAATTATTTTCATTCACAATGATGAAATTTACAAAGGGTTCGCCTTGTTAAAACCTCACCTCCTAAATGGAGTCCCCTTTGTGAGGAAAAGAGTACGGCTCGAAGGTGCAAAAATTAGAAGGAACTGAAAGAAAAGCACCTAGTGGGTCTGGTCTTGGTCTTGCTTATAGATTCGCAGTCCAGCCCTTTTTACATTTGGCTAGATGTAGTACTTTTTGAGGCTATCGGCATTCCATGAATGCGATAGCTCGTTGTCTTCGGAGTCGTCCAGGTGGAATGATCCGGGCCTTTTGCTGGAGATGACAAGGTATGGGCCGTCTCATTTTGGCTCCATTTTTCCTACACTTTCTGCGTTTGGCTTGCGCTTGAGGACCCAGTCTCCCATGGAGATGTTCTTTTTTACCACCTTCTTGTCCCTCTATTTGGTGGTTTCTTTCTGATATTTACTCAAATTGGAGGCTGCTTGTAAGATGTCAAGCTCTATTAGATCTGAGTCGTCCGGAGGTCCATTGCCTTCGGGTGCAGAGGTTGCCCTTAGGCTTTTATTTTTTAGCTCTTCTGGGCTCATGGCTTCGGCACCGTATAGTAGTCTGAATGGAGTGAATTTGGTGGTTCTTATTTCAGATGTGTTGTGCGACCAAACGACCTTCGGGAGTTCATCCACCCATTTACCCTTTTTCTGGTCAAAGAGGCATTTTTGATGCTTGTGAAGATAACGCCATTGGCGCGCTCTACAGCCCCGTTAGATTGGGGGTGGTAGACTGAAGCGAACATGAGTTTAGTTCCTATGCTTCCACAAAATTCTTTGAATGGCTGCGAGTCGAACTGTTTGCCATTGTCTACCTTGAGTTCCTTCGGGACCCCAAATCTGCATATGATATTCTGTCAAAAGAATTTCCGAACTGCTTCGGAGGTGATGTTTATCAAGGGCTTAGCTTGTACCCATTTGGTGAAGTATTCTACGGCCACCACTGTGTATTTGTAATTTCCTTGGGCAGTAGGTAGGGGGCCTATGAGGTCCATTCCCCACCTTTGGAGAGGCCAAGCGGGAGCTATCAGTTGCAATGGTTCTGAAGGTTTGTTGGATTTTGGGCCCAATTTTTGGCAAGCGTCACATGTCCTGACAATTTTCTCTGCATCTTTTAGTGCCGATGGCAAGAAAAATCCCTTCCTAAAGTCTTTTGCTGCGAGAGGTCTGATCCCTATGTGGGATCCACAGATGCCGGAGTGGATCTCGTTTACGAGCTCGACGCCCTGAGCGACTGGGATGCATTTGAGCCAAGGGGTTACTACCCCTGATTTGTATAGCTCGCCTTGCGAAATTACGTATCCTCTTGCTCTTTGAGAGAGCCTTTTCTCTTCTGCTTCGTCGGAAGGTTCGTAGTGTCCCTGAAGGTACGCCATTATCGGCGCCCTCTAATCTTCGTTGAAGATTGCATTGATTCTACTTTTCTTTTTGGCTCTGGTCAAAGGTGTAGAGATTTCCTCAAAGAAAACATCTGGTGGGAGTTGCTGCTTTCTAGCAGCTGCTTTTGCGAGCCTGTCGGCTTCGTCATTCTGGCCGCGAGGGATATAGATGATTGTGAAGCCTCTAAAATGTTTTTCCATTGCCCATACAGCTTCCAAGTATTAAATAAGCTCGGGTTTCTTGGCTTCGGATTCTTTTTCTATGTGGTCTGCTATGACCTTCGAGTCTGTTTTCGAGTCTGTTTTCATGACACAGTTTTGATGTCCAAGTGCTTTCATTTTGCGAAGCCCAAGCAGGAGAGCTTCATATTCAGTTGTATTGTTTGTTGATGGTGCTAACTGGTCAAAGTTGAGGCGAGCAGCGTATCTTATTTTTGCTCTCGAAGGTGATTCGAGGATTGCTGCAATGCCGACACCTTCATTCTGCCAAGCTCCGTCACAGTGAATTGTCCAAGTTTCTGCGGGCTCTTCTTCTTGAGCTTCGGGGGATGTCCAGTCCACTATGAAGTCAGACAGAACCAAGGATTTGATTGCTGTTCGCTTTTCAATATCAACTACCAGTTCTGATAATTCTGAAGCCCATTTTGCTATTCTTGGCGAAGCTTCTCTGTTGTGTAGCAGGTCATGTAGAGGTTGATCAGAGATGGCTATGATTCTGTGGGCTTCGAAGTAGTGGCGAAGCTTGCGGGAGGCCATGATGACCGCATAGGCTATCTTTTCAAGTTCTGAGTAGTGCAACTTGGATCCAGCAAGAGCTTCAGATGCGAAGTAAACTAGGTATTGTTTGCGAGTGCCATCTGTCTCTCTCTCGACAACTAATGCGGCGCTAACAGCTTTCTGAGAGACCGAAGTGCATAGCAAGAGTGTCTCCTTCGGGTCTGGAGAAGTTAATTTGGTCATGTTCTGAAGGTATTGCTTAAGGGACTTGAAGGCTTCTCTTTGTTGTTCGCCCCAGTCAAATTTCTGAGAGCTTCGGAGCACCTTAAAAAACGGTAAGCTTCGATCTGCCGAGCGTGGGACGAATCTGTTCAGGGCGGCGATTCTGACCGTGAGCTTTTGCACGTCCCTTATTGACTCTGGCTCTTCCATGTTGCAAAAAGCTGTGATTTTGTCTAGGTTTGCTTCGATACCTTTGGTTGAGACCAGGCATCCTAGAATCTTTCCCTTGCGTACCCCAGAAACACATTTTTCGGGGTTGAGGCTCAGGCTTGCTTTCCGGAGGTTGGCGAAGGTTTCTGCCAAGTCTGATATGTGATCTTGTCGTGCTGCGCTGATGACGACGATGTCGTCGACATAGGCTATGATGTTTCTTTTTAGCTGTGGCTCCAGAACTTTGGCAGTCATTCTTGAAAATGATTGGCCGGCATTTTTCAGATCTTCAGGCATTCTTGCGAAGCAGTAAGTGCCGAAGGGGGTTATAAAACTTATTTTTCTCTTCGTCTTCCGTTCTCATCCAAATCTGGTGGTACCCAGAGAAGCAGTCCAAGAGTGACATCAGCTGGCTGTTTGCAGCATCATCAACGATTTTATCAATTCGTGGAAAGGGAAAATCATCCTTCGGGCAAGCTTTGTTTAAGTCTGTGAAGTCTATGCACATTCTCCATTTTCCATCCTTCGGTACTTGACTTTGCGGATAACCTTCGCGTCCAGCAAACGATGTACCTCCGCTTTGACAGCGGCAGCCTTTTAATCGGACATCTTTCGGGGCTTTTGCTTTTTTGGCTTGGCACTAGGTCTGATGTCGAGGCGGTGTTCAACTATGTCTCTGCTGACTCCCCGAAGGTCACCTGCTGACCATGCAAATACATCTTTGTTCTTGTTCAGGAAATCAAGTAATTCTTCTTCTTCTTCTTCTTCGCAAGAGAGTGTTGCGCTAATTGTTACAATCTTGTCTGGGAGATGCTTGTCAAGGGGTACTCTTTTGAATTCGCACCCTTCTCTGAAGGTTACTTTTTCTTTGTTGGGCTTTTTGGTGGCTGTGTTTTTTTCAGCTTCGAGGGCGTGAACGTTTCTTTGCCCCGGGGCTACTCCTCACTCTATGTCTCTGGCAAGCTGCTGATTGCCACGTACGATAATGATGCCTCTTAATGCCGGCATTTTCATGCACAGGTACAGTTGGTGCACGACTGCTTCAAATTTGTTTATGAGTCCCCGGCCGAAGATGGCGAGGTAGGGGTAGTTCATTTCGACCACGTCGAAGGTGATGTGTTCTGTTCTTGGGTTGGAAGTGTCACCGAAGGAGACTGGGAGTGAAATTTTTCCGAGGGCCTCGACCCTTTTCCCTCCGAAACCAATTAAGGGGATTTCAGCTGGCTGAAGAAGGTTTCTATCAATGTTCATTCTGTCGAAGGTGCTTGAGAAAATGATATCAGCGGAGCTGCCAGTATCGACTAGTATTTTTTTGATGGTCCAACCTTGAATGTTGGCTTCGATGATCATTGCATCAGTGTGCGGGTAGCTGTTCAGGCTCATGTCCTCCTCTGAGAAGGTTATCGGCATGTGAGACCAAGGTGTTTTCTTTGCCGGTCCGTCAACGAGAATGTTGTTGACTTGTCTGAAGTAATCTCTGCACTGCCTCTTGTTTTGAAATTCGAGGGTGGGACCTCCGGATATTGGCATGATCATGCCGAAGGATGGCAGTGCAAATGTTTGGGGAGTTTGGGAGCCTTGAGGCTCTTGCTTTGGGGGTGGGCCTGGAGGGGGTGGAGGTAATTCTTCCTGAGCCTGCTGTTGGCTCGGAGGCGGAGGTAAAGAGAGCGGTTTGGGGTAAGCTGGTGGCTGAGGAGGCCAATTATTTGGGTATGGGTTGTAGGTGAAGGCGGGCGTGGGTTGGAAGGTTGGATTGTATAGAGTAGGTGCTGGCGGGAACGGCGCCGCCGAAGGTCCTGACCACGCAGTGTGGCTGACCAGCTTTGCCTTTTTCTCTTCTTCCATTCGCTCTAGTGTTCTCTTTTTCTCGGGGCAGAAATTAGTTGTATGATCCGACTCGTTGCCATGGAAATGACAGAAAAACTTTTTCGGTCCATGCGAAGGTCCGCGACTTTTTCTGCGACCGCGCCCGCAGCTTCGGCCTCTGTGCCCTGAATGATTATGGCCTTGGTTGTTGCGTTGATCTTCAGGGGGTTTATTTGGGGGAGTCATGAATGGGTCCTGATCTTGATCGGGACTGGTTTCTTGCGAAGGTTCCACGGGGAACACAAATTGCGGGTTTTTGTTCTGATAGTTCCAATTGTGATTTTCAGCTTGCCTCATTATCCTTCGTTGCTCAACCCTTCGTCTATGGTCTGCATCTGACCTGGCATATTTTTCTGCTCTGCATATAGGTCACTGAGTGTTCTGGGTGGTTCTCTAGACAGATGCGAGGCTAGCTGTCCGGGTAGTAAGCCGGCGATGCACTTGGCGATTGCATCTCTTTCTGGGAAGTTTGGAATCAAAGCCTTTTTCTGGACAAACCTTCGGAAGTAATCATAGAGTGGTTCCTTGTCTCCTTGCAGATACTGGAAGTTTTCTATGGTGTTCGGGTTGAGTCACCCGAAACCTTGGAAGTCTTGCTTGAGCTTCGACTTTAATTGAGGACAGCTTGTGATGGAGCTCGAGGGTTGGTGGGAGTACCAGTTAGCTACTGGGCCTTCGCAAGCCATGATGAAGGATTTTGCCATGATAGGACCGTCGCACGCCAGCTGAAGCTATGGTGGCTTCGTAGGTCATGATGAATTGGGTGGGGTCTTCCGAGCCGTTGTACCTTGGAAGCTGCATTGGCTTGTAGCCCAGTGGCCAAGGTGTGTGCTGCAAGGCTGCAGAGAGTGGCAAATTTGGGTCATATGTGCTAGCCAAAGGTGGGACGTAATGATCTTGGAGGGTATGAATGGTTCGAATGTTATGGATCTCGTTCTGATGAGGAGCCCCCATCGGAGGTTGCTGTTCATGATTGGACTGAGTACTTGCACATTCTTGCTGCATTTTGTCGATTTCTGCTTACATAGCTGCTACTTTGCGCTTGGCTTCGGCCAGTTGGTTTGCTCGGTTCAGTGCATTCTGCTGTGTGGCTAGCTGCTTGGCGAGGATATCTTTTTGCCTCTCCAAGACCTGGAGTTGGAGGCTCACGACGGTGAGCTCATCTTGATTGGGCCCCGAAGGTTCTGTAACTTCGGGTGTTCCGTTGGTCGGGTGGTTGGTTTTCTTGTGGTGGTGGTTGTGTGGAAAGGTAATCCTGGGAAGTTCGGGAATTATTTTGGTTGTCATCCACGGGAGGGTCTGTGGGTTTCCTCTTGTGTGGTGCCATCGGGGGTTGGTTTTCGAGCTGGGAACACAGTGGGCGCCCTTGTTGGGTTCTCGACTTTCTTACAACCCAATCAAAATGCATACACGAAGGTTGAACAGAGTAAAGTGACATAGTTTCGCCCTCATATATGCACGTGTCCAGTACAGATTGGCTGGGGGGTATTTATACCCCTAACCTTTGTTATATAATGACTATAATGTCCCTACCTGCCCAGAATATTCTGTGAATATTCCGGGCCGTAGGTCATTTCATACAAGTTGGAGTATACAAATTGTCTACCCTATCCGATTCGTGATCGAGACGCTACCCCGAAGGTCCTCGGTAACCTTCGGGTCTGCGGTTGACCTTCGTACACTTCCTTGAACCTTCGGTTATTTTCGGAGACCTTCGGTCGGCGGATTGACCTTCGGCCTCCCGCAACCTTCAGTAACTGGTGGAGACCTTTGGCTTCTTCTGGAAACCTTCGGACGCATCTGTTGACCTTCGGGCGGCAACGCAACCTTCAGGCTTCAGCAACCTTCGGCTTACTTGGCCCTCGTCTTACAGTTTCGGGCAACCTCCTGCATCCGAGATGGTGATCCCCAACAAATGTCTAACTAGGTAGGCCACCCGCGCATTTGCGCGGCTAGATATGCTATAAGATTACATCATTTATTTTGTATTGTAACTTTATGCTTTTAAAATTTTAAGTACAAACTATATTTTTTACATATAATTTTTAAATTTTAATTTGTTTTGACATCTTGTAGATAAAAGTAGTATATAAAGTTGTTAATTGAGGGTGTGTATACTCTAAAATGTTAATAAAATAGCATCGACAGTTCACATGAGATAGACAAATGACCTTAATAACATTATCAGCTAGACAAATGACCTTAATAACATTATCAGCCTTATCTATTTTCCATTCAATTTGTCCTTGTCTTCCATTACCTTATCTCGTTGGCATTGATTTGTCCTTGTCTTCCAGTTTCTTATCCCCTTGGCATCCCATAGTTTCGTTTCTGAATTTGCTTAATTTATCATCAGGAACAAAAATTTAGTTTCGTAGTTCCTTAATTTGTTACCTTCTCAGCTATGTTGTTCAAGAATTTTGCTTCAAGTTTATCATCAGGAATAATTTTTTTGACTAAATAACATAGCTTTCCTTCAGTCAAGTTTTGGTTGTTCAACTTGAATCGAAAGATAAATGATTCTCCATAAAGATTCCGTATGTTCACTTGTTTCTTCGGAGAGTTTGTACTATGTTCACTTTTCACAAACTATTTTTAAAAACACCCTTATCTATCAATGGATGGTTAACGATAATCTTAGAGAAACTTTGGTGTTTGGCTGATCAAAAGTCATGGTAAACTTTCTTGCCCATGTACTGAATGATGGGTTTGTTAGTTAAACAAAGGTCTGGATGCAAGGTGGTTCTTTTAAGTTTAGTGCAGATTTGCAGCTTGTGGGACAGTGATAAAAAATCATGGTAAACTTTCTTGGCCATGTACTAAATGATGGGTTTCTTAGTTAACAAAGCTCTGGATGCAAAGTGTTTTTTTTTTAACTTTAGTGCAGATCTGTTAGCTTGTGGGACAGTTTCTACTTGTCCAACTTGTGAATATTTGCATGTAAGTGTGATAATAGCTTACCGAGTCATCTAACAACTAAAGGACAAAAATGTAGCGTTAATCAATCTGCCTACTATAAAGTTAAAACAAAAAAATATAGCATTACCTCTGTTGCTGCCTGCTGTAATTAATTATAGCTACTCTGGTTGATGCCACTTTGCACAGATCGTTCACTGAATATGAGAGTTTTATCGACAAAGATGCATACTTTTAATAAATTTTATTACTTAACTCATTCTCGTATATTCATGATGACCTATGGATGAATATGCAAGCATGAAAGTACCTTTGCATGAAAGCTTCGAGAAATCTGATGTTCAATGCTTTGAAGATCTCCGTCGAGGTATAGAGATCACAGAGGCAAGTTCTGGAACTTCGGCGGCGAGTCGTAGATATCGCAGAGGCGAGCAAAACTCCGACAGCGAGTCGTACAGATTACTTTTATGTAGTCAATCTGTTCTCGTATGGGTTCTGTATGAGCTTTGTTCGGATTTTTTAAAATAGTAAATCTGTCTCATCTATAGAAACGTGACGTCAACATGTTTTCATATGGATTATGTTTAGATTTTATTCAAAAAAAGTAAATCTATCTCGTATGGGTGATGATGACATAGCCAAACGTGATGAGCCTATGATGACGTAGCCAAACATGATGAGCCCATCTAATAAAATATGAGTATTTTTGCCTAATTTTATTATAATAGCAGTGATGAGTAATTTAATTTTTTTTCCGATTTAACGTGGAAATTTTTAAACTTTGAGAACGAACGTGGAGACTCCGTTTGTTGGTCAAATAATAGGATAATAGATTATGGACTCATTAGACTTAAAAGATTTAGTTTGTGCTAATCAGTTAGACTATGTAATTAGTTATTTTTTTCAACTGTATTTAATGGTCGATGCATGTGTCCGAAAATTCGATGCGAAGAATATTGTGCAAAAATTTTTAGGAACTAAACATGGCTAATTTCATCGTAAATAGAAAAACAAGAAATAAGTGATTGCAAGGGAAAATCAATCCATCGCCATCATCATCAGCCGAGACCCCAGACCGAGAAGGATTCCAAGCTGGCTGGCGCACACGCCGATCCAGCCCCGCGCGGCTGCAAGCCTGTAACGCCCACACGGCAACACCCACCAGGCCACCACCAAGCGGGCACGCACCAGCCAGCCAGCGCCCGCCCGCCCGCGGCCCCGCCGCTCACCACCGAGAAAACACCGCACCACCCGCCCGGCCGACATTGTCCGGCCGCCCGATCCGGCCGCGGCCGCTCCCTTTTACCCCTTCCGCGCCTCCACGCTGACGCCCGCCGCGGCGTCCACCCCCAGTCCAACCCCAAATCCCCAACTCCGATTCGGCGGGGGCAGCCGTTCTCCGAATCCCCCCATTTTTTCTTTCCCCCCTGCCCCGGAGGCCGCGGGGATGAACCGGATCCCGTCCGTCTCGCTGCGGGGCGGGGCGGACGCGGACGCCGTGGCGGCGTCGCCGCCCCCCGACCCCGCGGCGCTGGCGCGGTGGGCACGGGCCTTCTGCGTCATCCGGTTCGACCTGGAGCGCGGGCAGCTGGTGGAGGCATGCTTCCCGCCCGACGCGCTGGCGGCGGCCGGCGGCGGCCTCGACCGCCTCGTCGCCTTCTCCTCCTTCCCGGACTCCATGTCCCACCACCTCCCGCGCCACCGCTCCTCCGTCCACGACTCGCTCTTCTCCTTCCGCGTGCCGGACCCCTCCTCCCCGCGCCGCGCCTTCCTCTACGGCTTCGTCTTCAACCGCCAGCGCCAGGACGAGCGCCTCCCTCGCGGCGGCGAGCAGAAGTCCGTCGTCATCCTCTCCCACGCCCCCTACTCGTCGCTCTTCCGCCTGCTGCTGCAGATCCTTGGCCCGCTCTGCTTCGACGTCGGCCCCAGCGCGCTGGCCATGGTTGCTTCGCACGTCGCCGCGTGGCCAGCGCCGGCGCCGGGGAAGCCCATGGAGCTCCCGATCGGCAGTGCCGCACTGCGCGTGCACCTCCCGCCTGCAGCTGACGACCCTGGCCCGCCACCCGCACTGCTGCCTGCCAACCCCTCGGTGCCGTACGGGCTCTTTCATGATGCCAACCTGTTTGCCGCGTTCCGTGGCCTACTTCTCCACCTATGGACGCTCTGGGAGCTCACGGTGGTCGGTGAGCCTGTGCTGGTCGTCGCACCGTCCCCAGCTCAGTGCTCGGAGGGTGTGGCTGGGCTTGTTAGCCTTGTTGCTCCACTTTTGTATAGTGTGGACTTCAGGCCGTACTTCACTATACATGATCCGGATTTTGCTCGCTTGAATGCGCTTGCAGAAGGCGAGGTCTTCCCGCCAATGGTGCTTGGAGTGACCAACCTGTTTTTCTTGAAGAGTCTTAAGAGCATTCCCAATGTCGTGTCCGTGGGAAGCCCCAATCCAAATTCAACAAGGGTGCTCCCAGTGGGTGGCCAAACGCCAGGGAATGGAACAAATGGGACACCCGGGAAGCTCAAGCTTGACAAACTTGCAATCAATAAGTTCTCTCCTACTAGCCTATTGAATTCCATCAAATTGAGAAGAGAAGGTCCTCTTTCTCTCATGACAGAGCACAAGGAAGCATTGTGGAGCACGTATGCGCCAACCACAAAGCCTGATACTTCTGTTCTAAATAGGCTCGTTGACGCTGGTGTGTCACCGAGGATTGAGGAGTCCATGTCAGTAGTCAACAATGAGATATTGCGACGGCATTTCTTGGAGCTGACAACCAACTTCCTTGCACCTTTTGGGCCATATCTGAGAACTACAACACCATCAGAAGGGACTTCACCTTTTGTTGACCCGCCATTACTACCACCATTTCATGCGGATGAGTTTGTCAATGGTTTGGCAGTTAGAGGTCCAGGGAAATTTTTGTCCAAAAGGATGAGATCCAATTGGTTAGATCTGTATAGGTAAGCTGGACCTTTTTTTTCGTGAAGAAATTTACTAGGTTTCTTCATGAGTTGCTGGCATATTGAAGAAGCATGACTTATATTTCTCATCTTTAACAGGAGATTCCTTGAAGGCCCCAATTTCATGCCTTGGTTCCGGCAAAGACGCGCTGCTGCGGAGCAAGAACAACAGAAGCTCTGGAGGCAGGCTCGCATGAATGTTGACATTGAAAAGCTAGTGTCAAAGATGTCCGAATTAGAGAGGATCGATTCTTTTAATGCTGTTGAGCGGTATCTTCTCAGAGAGATGGAGGTAACTTTCTTCATTACATTTAAAAAAGAATATGATCTACTAAGGTTTGCAATTTCTTAAATATACAAGCATAGCATTATTAAGGCATTCATTCAACAATCATGTATGAAACTTTAAATCTGATCATTGGTACAAGTACAAGTACTGTGTTCTGAAAGAGATAGGCCAAGAACAGCAGAGAATCCAACATTTTAAATAACAAAGAAAAAATTGCATAGGTTTGTATCAATAATTTTGTTACCTAAGACTGCAAACTTATCCTAACACAAAACATAAATAAAACTCAGCTGTCTATCTCAAGACTTTCTTTTGTGGGGACTGCTTAAGTTGGACCTCGACTCAAAACTTTAATTGGTCAGATAAGGAGAATCCTAAGTTCCCAACATATATCTGATGGCATGATCTATGAACTCATGCGAACCTATATCTATGATAAGCAAACATAAATAATTAACTGAGAATAATCTTGCTGTTTGCTTATCAGCAGCATAGGGCCCAAATGTCATAATACTCAAGAATGTCAGAACTCCCTTTAGGAAAAGATTCAGCATCATGTATCCATGTGACTTACCTCAGAATAATGAGCACGAATGAAGAAAAATAAACACTAGAATTGCTGGCTGCCACTGCCATAAGAACAGCTTGCTTGCTCAACTCTTATCAAATGGAAACTTCAAGCTACCATCTTTCCGCATCAAGAGCATAAACATATTTGGTGCTAATCTGCCATCTTTCTATAATAATTTGACCATGAATAGCCCTTCTCTTCCATACTTAAAGATTGGCAGAGCATCTGTATTCTGTACTTCAAATATTGGATACTGACATAATATTGAAGCATTTATTAAAAAAAGACATAATATTGAAGCCATTCCTTGTTTTCTGACTGCCATGGCTTCTTGAATATTTAGTATGTTTCAGCAGAACTACAAGTTGGGATCTAAAAAAAGCAATGTTAACTGTCTCTTAGTTTTGTTGACGACAAACATGTTGGGCTAATGTTTCAATGTTGATCTTCATAATTCTACTGTATGGCAACTATATTGATCATCAGTTTTGTTTTCTATATCGAATGCCATTTGATGGAATACTCTAATTTCTAAAATCTTGTAACTGCATTCATTGGTATAACGGGTAAACTAACCAACAGGATGAAAATTCCTTATGAATTATGATTGATAGGTTAAAACGAAACAGTCCATTCCCAGTATTTATTCTCTGAAGAAAAGTTAGTTTTGTTAATTTCTGACCACACATTGATGGTTCACAGCTATCTGAAGTTTTATATTTAGTATTTATTTTCTGTCATTGGTTGCAGCAGCAAGCAGAGTTTATTGCACCAGATATGAGCATGGGATTTCTTAAATAGTTTATAGCATATAGGGAGTTAGAGGTCAAAGGAGTATATATTGCACAATTAACTTGCTCAAAATCCCTATTCTGCTATTCAGTCATCTGTTCTATAGACATTATTTACTGGAGGTCCTAATGTTATTTGTTATTCTCGGTCCTACAGAACTCTGGAAGAGGAAGTGCTGATTCAATCGCAGCATGCCAGAAGCTGAAGGGAGATCTCCAAGCAGCATTTAGCGCCCTGCCGAAGGACATGCAACAGCTCCTGCTCTCCAACCCTAAGAGAGCTGTTCTTCTCCAAGGTAGCCAAGAAAAGGCCCCGGGGGCCAACGGCATTGTCACCCAGACAAGTTTATAGCAGTTCTTTTTCCCCCATCTGTAACATTACCACTGACTTTTTTCCCACACATAATACAAAATTTACACATTTTGTACTTGCCTGCTGGGTTGATCCACGGTCGTACATTTTCGCGTCCAAATTTATTAGTTTTCCATAACCTTTTTGTCTGTTTTTCCTTTGTTTTTATCCCGATCTTAACTATAACTGACTGTCTATGGACTCGCATCAAAATGTGTTGGTGTGTGTTTTACTTTTTCCTTCTACTTGTGTTTGTTTTCTTCCTAATGAAATGATATGCAGCTTTCCTGGCGTTGCTGTAAACTGTTTTTTTCCCCTTGTGTGTGTGTGCTTGTGTGTGTGTGTGTGTGTGTGTGTGTGTGTGTGTGTGTGTGTGTGTGTTTTACTTTTTCCTTCTACTTGTGTTTCTTTTCTTCCTAATGAAATGATATGCAGCTTTCCTACCTATCCGTGAAAAAAGCGCTATCCAAACAACCAACAAGTTATGTCTATATGAATTAATTATTTTTTTGTGTTTGCATATTCTTTACCGAGGAATATCATTTAATATATATCAACCATTATATACCTTTGACCACTATATGTTGTTGATGTCGTGTTTGGTTGCACAACTACAAGTCTGCTAAGCTGCGCGGTGGTCATGTTCACAAATCACACCCACTTGGTAGTTATTTGATGAACAATTTTCCTTTTCATTCATAAAGATGACCCACGTCTTATTTTGTATACGGGTTTGTAATATTTATATTCAGTGCCGTGATGGACGATTTGTCTATGCACTTTCTTTTTTTAGTTATGATGAGATGTCAGATCTGATAATCTAATTAAGTTACAATAAAGGAGATGAGTATGGATTATGGAATACAGGAATGAGGTGAGAACTCTTTGATATCCTATTTGCTCAACTTGATTTTCAATTTGGTGGGTTTATATTATATGCACACATCAAGGCTACAAAAAGGTTATGCGATCTTTGCTGAACGTACAAAGGAACTCGACATAGTTTAAATTGCTATAAAATTCTAAACATATAGATATGCATCTAGTATTAATAGCAAGTATCACAATTCGTACTCAATCGTAGCAAGATACAGGTATTCTACTAGTAAAAATAGTTTTACGGAGTCTAACAACTCATTAAAAAAATCAGCGCTTCGTTCCCCCGTTCTCCCTCCTTTCGCTGCCTTTTCTTTCTCCCGTTCACCCTCTATCTCTCGTGGGGCCTTCTTTCTAGCGGCGACGACTGGGGCGAGCGCCGCCGCCCTACGCCAGGTACCCTGGTCTTCATCGGGCCCTTCGCCAGGTCTGCGTCTGGCTCTTCGCCGGCGAGGAGCACCCTGCAGGTATGCCCGCCCCTTCTCTTCCCTTCCTGCAGCCAAACCATAACATAAGCTATTTGTCTTCGGATCTGATCCAATCACAATTGTATAAATTTATTATACCTACTAATCTCGATTTTTTCTTTTGCAAAAAATTATCGGGTGTAAACCCATGTCTTCGCCCCTGGCTGTGATATAGGCATGCCTGATTATTACGGCGGCGATGTTGAGGAAATGGAGGATGAGTACGACATGAACGAGCCAGTCGATGACATGGAGGATGAGGACGACGAGGAGGAGGAGGATGAGTACCAAGAGCCCGCGGTTAGGGACTCCGATGTCGAGGAGGAAGAAGACGAGGACCAATCGGTGTGTACCTCTCAATTTCACGTTTCTCTGTTGTATCTCTGGAGATATATGTCTGGTATATGTACTTTATGCATGCTTTTTTTTTCCCGTGTTGGGTTCTGCTGACAAACATAACTTTTGAAGGCTCTGGAAATTGATTAAGCTAAGTTACTTAATGTTTAAACCCGTGAGTTGAGAATGAACATAATCAATGACCACTGCTATGATTCCACTATCCTTCAAAGGATATTGATGCTGCTGTCTGATTTCCTCTACATCTGTGCCAAATTTCTTATATACTTATAATTACAATTTTACATTACATTGAAGTCCATTTCAGTGTTGGACAGAAAGAAAAGGTCACTGAGATATTATTTTTTATGTATTTCTGAGCAACTGGAGCCAAAACTTGGAATTCTCTGAAAATTCTGTTCTATTTAGCGTAAGGTTCACGACACATCAGCAGAAGATGTAAGAAATGGGAAAGATATACAAGGAATACCCTGGGAGAAGATGACGATCACAAGAGAAACATATAGGCAGGCCCGGCTAGAGCAGTACAAAAACTACGAGAACATACCTAATTCAGGAGAAGCAGCAATGAAGGTACAGCCTATAAGTTTACTTACTTTCCATAGGAAAAAATACTCATCACTCAGGGAGTTATTCTGGTGTAAAGCAGGCATGCAAGTCTACTGAGAAGGGCGGAACATATTATGAATTCAGACGAAATACTAGATCAGTGAAATCTACTATCTCACACTTTCAGGTGAGTGCATTGACACTAGCTTATCTGCATCCTGCCTTTGTTTGCTAAAGAAAATTTTCTGCAAAATAATTACGAGACCCATCATTAGCTCAATACTTCACATCAGATGTCTGGAACTCTTTTCTTAGAGTATTGTGTACAGGCAGGATCACTTAAAATATTGGATTAATCTAATTGAAATGCTACTTTACGTTGTGTTAATACATCACTTTTCTGCAAATGGTGCAGTAAAAACTACTTGTTTTTAAAAGCATAACCAGCATAAGTAATTAAATTAGTGAATCCTCTCACCTATAATATTGAATAAAGAAAATATCTTCTTCTTAAGACACATCAACACATCATTAAGAAACTCATAGTCATAGCCCTTGGATCTTATCTTCATTCTTTGTGCACCATACAAACACACTGTCAAGTTGTGGACGCATTAGTCAGCTGCACTTATCTCTTATCAGCACTGTAAGCGGTGACAACTCCAGCCGAGCTCCCACAACATCGACCGCAGATTACAGATTATGCTGTCTGCATCTTCATTTAGTTAAGATATCTAGTTAGGAGGATAAGTTAATGATTTGATAGTCAGTCTGTTTGGGAGTTGTTAAGCGCTCACTTATATCAATTGCTTCAGCAGTTGAGTTCAATCCAAAAAGAAGTTGATCCATAAATCCATCCAATAGCTATTCAGATCCTTAACTGAGGCCGAACATCAACAACCTGCACCCTTCTGCCCTTCCAATCAAATCTACTACCTATATCACAAGCACTCTCCATAACCCTGATTATTTCTGAGTTCCGACATGACAGAGAGTTGAATTGATTTTGATGGCTTAGCCCATTAAAGATCTATCTCTTTCATGATTCAATGATTATTTTTCATTTTGGTTAGATAAAATATGAAGGCTAACGGTAGAGATGTCAGCCCATTCGTGTCCCGTAACATCAATGGCGATGGTGTGGTGAAGGAATGTTGCTACTTTGAACTCGTTTGTAAAGCTGGTAACCCCAGCATTCTCTTTCGCTTTCAATATAAAGCAGGGTCAAGGTGGGTCCAAAATATGAAGACTAATTGTGGCAAGTCTTGATTGATGCTGCTTTAATCTGTTTCCAGTGCATAAATGTTATTTGTTCAATAAGTGGGTAAATGACTCTCTTTTATACCTACAGCTGAGAAATTTAGTATGGGCCACATCGAAGCATGATGTCTACCTATTGTTCGATTACTCTGTACTTCATTGGTCGGCCTTAAGTGGTGTGGATACAGAAATTATGGATGTAGATGGACACATTGCACCAAGTGAGGTGGGAAACACTTTTTTTTTATAAAAAAAATCCCATTTGAAACATTAGCACCTATATTTATGCTATTGCACTGTCTTATTGCAGAAGCACCCAGGAAGCATATTAGAAGGTTTTTTTCATACTCAAATCAGTACCATGGCAGTGAAGGATAATTTGCTAGTAGCTGGCGGTTTCCAAGGAGAGCTAATATGCAAAGTAAAATTTTCATGTTACTTACATTTGAGTTAGGGAATTATGAAATCTTATTGAACATGAAATACTGATAATTTATTGTTGGTACCATTTATAAATATGATGCAGCACCTAGATCGAGAAGGAATAAGCTTTTGCTGTAGGACAACATTTGATGATAATGCAATTACCAATGCATTGGAGATATTCAGCACATCTAGGTAAATGATCATCCTGTGTGGTTAGACATTTAACCTTGTGATCCAGACATCAGAAATAAAGGCCTATTTTGACTGCTGTTTGGGCTCCTTTTGTTTTTGGGTCCTACCCTCTTTTGCGAGCAACTCCAAAGTAGAAATTAGACTAAAATTTTTGCATTGATCCAAATCCTAGATTCAACTACTGCCTCCTCAATCCTACCCCTATCTATACTTCTGGTAACATTTTTCATTTTTGTTTTTCTGGGACCTGATATTGACATTCCATTTTATCTGCCCCCCCCCCCCCCCCCCCGGCCAAAGAAGAAAAAAAAACTCTGATGTCACTTTCTTTCCAGTGGAGCTCTTCACTTCATTGCATCCAACAATGACTGTGGTGTAAGGGAGTATGATATGGAAAGATACCAGCAGTATAAGCATTTCCGATTTGATTGGCCAGTGAATGTAAGTACATTCTTTACTTTTTCTCAATTTTTGACTTCTTTAATTTTGTTTATTTACATAAGAGAAGGATCCTAAAAATAAACCGCAACCATGGGGAGAACATGTTTCTTAGGCTTTGTCTTAAGAGTGTGGAGTACCGATACTACACGACCTGTGAGCACCTAGATTCAAGCCTGGGTAGTGGCCTGTCAATTCGAGGCTCTACCAACCATGAAGGATCCTCTGAAACTATTCAGATTTAATAGAGCGTACCTAGTGCTGAAAGCCCCCCCCCCCCCCCCCCCCCCCACCCGCAGCTTTACTGTCACTTATTTTTCAAGGAGGCTGGTTCAAATCTGGGACCTCCAGGACACAAGTGGAGAGACTCTATTACTGTGCCCAGCCTGCCCTTCCAGAATATTTAGATTGAAATATTCGAAAGGCATATAAGGTGAAAAATACAAGGATGCAAAGAACCCAGGAAACCGGCCAAAACCAAGAGGCTAAAATTACTAAATGATATCAATCGGTAGCCAAGTCATCACATAACTTATCATTGAATAAAAGGATGTCTATGCATTCAGCACCCAAGCATGTGGTAGGAATTCCTGAGAACTCTCTCCTTCAGCTATGACGTCTATCTGCCAACAGAAGTCTCTTGCAGCAGTGCTTGTTACAGCGGGCTTTGTCAAAGATACAATTCTCAAGTATTCTTTTGACACAATCATTTCTAATAGCATTCCTGTTTTTTAGCTTAGATTGTTCCAAGGACCAACTTATACCATGATAGGGCAAATTTTATTGAGGCCCTGTTTAGTTACCACCCCGTAAACGCAAAAAAGTGCAAAGGAATCTTGCTAATTTGAAGTACTAAATGAAGTTTATTTACAAAACTTTTTGCATGGTTGGGCTGTAAATCGCGAGACGAATCTAATGAGCCTACTTAATCCATGATTTGCAACAGTGATGCTACAGTACCATCTGCTAATTATTAATTAATCATGGATTAATTAGCATCGTTAGATTCGTCTCGCGATTTACAACCCATCTGTGCAAAAAGTTTTGCAAATAGACTTCATTTAGTACTTCAAATTATCTAGATTCCTTTGCAAAAAAAATTTGCGTTTACACCCCATCGGATCTAAACAGGGCCTGACTATACTATTGTTTTTGGTCTTGCTACTGTCTTGTTGACAACCCTATGAGACGTGCAGACTGAATTGATGACGGTTCAGTAAAAAGAACAAGGTCAGGGAATACTTAGTATTTTGATTCTTTTCTTGTCGAATGGAATTTCTGTTGCATTTCGTTCTTTCTTTTCTTACCAGTGTGCAAGACTGCAAGGAATAAAATCAGAGCTGAATAGGTGATTCACCTGGAAGTCTAAAATTCAGATATTCATTCTCTGTTTTTTAAATGCCAGCTATAAACACTTCTTCGCTGTATTTGTGTTTCTGATAGTACAAGAGCAGATTTAATCTGTTTCAGAGTTCAGTGCAGTGTGACCTAAAAAACGATTATGTGGTGCTTGTGAGATTTTGCATTTTACCCATTTGATTTAGTAAGAGCCCGTTTAGTTCCCAAAAAATTTCACGCGCTACAGGAACTTGCAACATTTGACTACAAATTTAGAGTATTAAATGTGGATAACTGACGAAACCCATTCCACAACCCCCGGGCAAAATCGCGAGACGAATCTAATGAACCTAATTATGCAATGATTAGACAATGTTGTGCTACAGTAACCAACCTCTAATGACGGATTAATTAGCCTTAATAGATTCGTCTCGCGATTTCCCGTCCATCCGTGTAATTAGTTTTATAATTAGATCATGTTTAGTTCTCCTAATTAGTGGTCAAACAACCCCAAAAATGTTTGCCCCAAAATTTTTTGGGAACTAAACGGTCCCTAATTTGTTTCTTTGTTGACACAGCATACTTCATTGAGCCCTGATGGAAAGCTTGTTGTTATTGTTGGCGATGACACAGATGCTTTGCTTATTGATGCTAATTCAGGAAAGGTAAGTGTTCTGTTGCAAAAGCAGGTTTAAAAGTCAGATTTTTTTTCAAAATAGCTGTTTGTGCATTGATTTAAGTTAATATGTCTTGTATCTGGAAGCAGACTATTCATTCAATGAAAGGCCACTTGGATTTCTCCTTTGCGTCGGCTTGGAGCCCAGATGGACGGACATTCGCCACCGGTAACCAAGACAAAACTTGCCGGATCTGGGATGCCAGAAATCTCTCCCAGTCTGTCCATGTCCTGAGAGGCAACGTTGGAGCAATAAGATCTATTCGCTTCACATCAGATGGACAGTTTTTGTCGATGGCAGAGGCAGCAGATTTCGTCCACATCTTTGACATCAAAAGTGACTATAACAGGAGACAGGAGCTGGATTTCTTTGGTGATGTATCTGGTATGTCTTTCAGCCCCGACACGGATGCACTTTATGTTGGAGTCTCAGATAGGGTATATGGCAGCTTACTTCAGTTTGGCCGCCGCTATAACTACTCGTACCTCGGTTCACTACTATGAAGATCAAAGCAAACAAGTGTTGGGCGTCTTGTGTCTCAGCTGTGCTGATAGTCAACCCAGATTAAGTATCCCAATCAGATTTAATTTAGCTTGGTGTTCTCGTCAAGAATCATGTACCCTGTTGTATGTGTATATAAAGAACTGTATTCTATCGACACCTATAATCTGCTTTGAGATAGAAATCAGGTGTCAGGACTCATCCTATTTAAATTCGTTGTAGCAGTAGATGAATCCATAAGGTCAGAACTTTGCATACTATTGTATGTGACGTTTCATAGTCGTGGTTGGTGTGCATTGCTGTACTGGTAGCAAATGCTTGTTGGACCTTTCTGTTGTGCCGGACTCTCTTACGAATGGTTTTCATATGTTGCTCGTTTGGAAATAAACGATGCAGCGGTCCCGCTCTCGACCTCGAGGAAGACATGCATGCATCTCCTGATCTCCACGATATCGTTGGAGTCCTCTGGTTAGAATTTAGATGGTTCGCCTAGTATTGGAGGAAGTGGAAACAAGGCGGCCGTCCTTGGCGCACAAATGGAGACAAATCTACCAATATGACACTGACAACCTCAGCCAACCCATAATCAACGGCGTCTCGTACGCGATCGGTGGGTCGGTGGCCCAGCGGTTTGTCCCTCTGGTATCATCGTTTGCACAGAACATTATCCCAGTGAACACCATGTTAACAGTCAACTCAATGAACTATTCTTATTTGGATCCAAGTGCTAATTGGTGAAAGTGACAAATTTTAGCACTACTATATCCAAGAATGCTAATAGAGTGGGTTTAAGTTTAGCCAAGACTTGAAAATTTTAGTAAAGGTACAAGTGCTAATAGGTGCTAAAGTTTAGCACTCAACTTTAGCCCCTCCAAACATACCCTAAGTCCACTACTTTAGCATCTAGCTTAATAGAAAAATTAATTGTAAGTAGAAATATCTCTTTGGCCATATAATCTGTATCATCGTCTGCACAGAACCTCATCGCGGTGAACACCATGTTAACAGTTAACTGAAGCATGGCAGTGTGGTACCAACTACATGAACAGAGTAACCGGAAGCCGGAATTTCAAAAGGCAGAAAAACGGAGCAGCATACAAAGCAGGGAAGTGATCATCCCACAGCCAAGAGAGTTAAACTACCATATCAAGCTATCAACTACATTAACCATGCCGTCAAGATAACCCAAGCATTCAGAAGAGTAGTCGATGTTCAGTATCCAGGAGGAATTTTGTGCCGCAGCAAAGCTTTAAAAGACTGATGATCTGATATCAAACGGAGACAGTTGATTCAACTGGTGAGTCAGGTGCAGAACCTGAAACAGTACTTGAAGTGCCCCAGCTTCCTTCGCCTCAGCTGAAAACAATACATTTGGACACAATATAGTATTTATCAGATCAAACAATGAAAAGGAATTAATATATGTATAGATACATACACATGGAAAACTCAGAACATACATATATTGCTTTGTTACAAAGTACAAATTCATAAATGTGAAGAGCATTTCTGTTGAGGTATCAAAACTTAGACAGTACCCAAAACTTAAAATGTATAGATATTACCCACCATAAATTTAAATCTAAAGCAGGCATAACATAAAAATACGAAACTGTAAAACATCAATCAAGGTCTAAAATGCTAGGTGTGGACGTTAGAATCTAGGGCACATTTTTTGTAAGTAACAACCTAGAGCACAGTGATTTCAATGTCACTAATATCTAATATGGCAAATAGGATAGGGATGGAATGAACTAACGCCCACCTGGTTGCTGTGGCCACACTTCTTCTTGCGGCAGTTCCTGGCCCCAGGGGGCAGGGTAGCATAGCATCTGGAAGGAGAAAAATGGTTAATAAACATATGCTTTGTCATGTCCATTGCAAGGACAAAATGATTTACCAACTTTTTGTGGGGAATTATTAACCAACTTATCTTATCATCTAAGCCAAGAGACATACAAAACATGCAAGAATTGCAGTTTAAACGAATGTGATTTTTTAGGGAATAAAACGAATGTGATTTTAGAGCTTGTTCAGGTAACTTGCACATCTAATTGAGTAACCAGTTTTGTTTCCAGATATAGTTTAAATAATCACAAATGCTTCGATTTCGCAATGCATAATAAGTACTCAATAACAGATTAACGAACCAAACAATTTCTGCAGTTGCAGCAAAGTACTGACTGGGAAATTGGTTCGTAAGGTGATTTTGTGGATTCAACTAATTCATCATTCCTGACATCCAATGGACCTCAAAACCATGCAATTAACTTGCCAGCATGACGAACAAGGGACCTGATTGAAAATTACAACTCAGGCATTGTAAAAACTAAAAAAGGACCGATCCATCCTACCAGTGACAAACAACCGCTGGACTTAGAAAACACTAGAAACAATGCAGCAAATCGATCATTGCAGTCACTCGATTAAGTTTCACAGATCACGCAAACAAATCCATACAATACATGGTGCATGTGCATCTATGAGTACAGAGTACTTACTTGCGGCAGATCATCTTTTTGATGTTGTGCTTGTACACGAGGGCGCGGAGGTTTGGCTCGATCCAACAGTAGCCGCCGAGGAGGCCAAGCTCCAGGTGAAGCGTGGACTCCTTCTGGATGCCGTAGTCGGCCATGGTGCGGCCGTCCTCCAGCTGGGTCCCCGCGAAGATGAGCCGCTGCTCGTCCGCAGCGACACCTACAAGCACACGACGACCGACCGATTGAGCACGGATCGAGCAAAAACCTAACCAAAAAAATTGACGCACGCGGGCAGCCGAACTAGTAAAAGCAAGCGAAGCAACGCGAGGTGGAGCACGATGCAGCGGCCAACAAGCTAAGGCAACAACACAGATACACGCCAATACCTTCCTTGTCCTGGATCTTAGCCTTGACGGCGGCGACGGTGTCGCCGCCCTCAACCTCGAGGACGGCGGTCTTCCCCGCCAGCGTCTTCACGAAGACCTGCATCTCCTCGATCTCGCTGGAGTCCTCGCCCTGGTTCGACGGATCGATCGCTTGGTGATGGCAGTGGGAGTGGAACCAAAGGCAGCGCCGCGGGTGTGGCCCTTATATAGCCGCCGGCGGCGACGCCCACCCGCAACCGCAAGGCCCGGTACGTAGCGCACCCGCAAAGTCACCGTGGAGACTGGAGAGGAAAACCTTAGCTGCCAACCTGGCGCTCAAACGACGAAGTCGCCGTGACACTACGATGGTTAGGAACGGTAACCACCTGTATTAGCGCGCTAATACTCATTTGCCTCTCACTGAGGCGTTGTTAATTACTTCCGGCCCAGATCGGCCCATCTAGCAGTAAGAGCAACTCTAGTCACTACTGGAAACCGAACATCGCCGAGTGCCGGACTCTTTGCTGAGGGTCTTTCTTCGGGCACTCGGTAAAGTAGTGCGTTTGCCGAGTGTCAAGAGGAACACACTCGGCAAAGCCTCCGCACTAAAAAAAAAACATCTTTGCCGGGTGTCCTCCGCTTGACACTCGGCAAATGTTGAGTTTGCCGAGTGTCAAATGGCAGACACTCGGCAAAGCATATAAAATATGGTTTTCCTCTTCTTATATAAATACATATGTAGTGTCACAATGATTTAAATACTCATAGTTTTACATTTGAAATTGTAGTCAAGGATTTAGATAGGCCTCCATTTTGATAGTTTTTGCATCCGAGGTCGTTTAGAAAATTTAAATTTCAAATTTAATGGATTAGAAATTGTTGGAGAATTTTTAATTTTTCAAGTTTTCGTTGACAAGATTATTTTAAACAAAAAGGTTGTCAACTAAATAGTTTCATATATTTTTGAGATATATAACTTTCATTTTGGTTGTTTCCCGTCGAAAGTACTTTTTAAAATATTAAAATTTCAAATTTACAACATTCAAACATGCTTTTCGTTGGCAAAAAGACTTCAAATCAAAAAAATTGAACTACAAAGTTGTACAACTTTTCCAGGCGAACAACTTTTATTTTGGTTTCGTGGCCATCTGATGAAGTGGTAGAAAAGTTGTTCACAAAATCAACAGCTCTCCGGTAACGTTTTCAAAACGTAGTCGAGGAGTTGTTGATTTTGTGCCCAACTTATTTACCACTTCATCGGATGACAATGGAACCAAAATAAAAGTTGTTCACCTTGAAAAGATAGACAACTTTGTAGTTCAAATTTTTTTTGATTTGGAGTCTTTTAAGGGTCAAAAAATTGGTTTGAAATTTATGTTTGACGAGTGCTTAGAGGAAGACACTCGGGACAAGCTAGGTTTGCCGAGTGTCAATGATATGGCACTCGGCGAAGGGTCATTTGCCAAGTGCCCCATCTCTGCACTCGTCAAACCTAGGCCTTTGCCGAGTGCCAGATCACGACACTCGGCAAACCACCGCAATATACTGCCAGCTCCGGTCAACTCCTCTCCAGTCGCGACGACGTGCAAAACAGAACACGGGCGCTACCACCCCCGCTCCCGGCACCACCACTGGCCCTACCACCGATGCCACCGCATGCCACGCGGCCGCCGGTGCCGCCCCGCTTCCACGCGCCGCCCCTGCTTGAGACGTGCACAGGTGAGGATCTCTCCGATCTTAGGGTTAGGATTTGGGAGATTTGGGGATTTTCATTATGGCGCGCCGACCGCCGCTGCCCGCACCGGCCGTTGCTGCCACGCGTGCCAGCTGTGGCTGCCCCGTGCGCCGCCGCCGCCGCCGCCACACCTGCTGGCCGCCGCGCACCGCCTGCGCGGCCCTCACCGCGCGGTACGGCTGCTAGCCGCCCCGCGACACCGCCGCCTCCTCACCTTAGCCTCCGCCATCTGCTCTATCCTCCTCCACGACGGCCTGACTCTTACCCTGGCGTCCTACCTCCCCGCGGCCATCGCTGCCCTTCGTGTCGCTGGGCCTGCAGACCTCGCCGCCACCGCCGCCTCCGCCCTCGCCTTTCTGCTTGCAATACTCCTGCCCCACATCCCATCCCCCTCTTCATCCCTCCTGCCCGATGTCTCCCAGCCTCGATGCTGCAGCCGATTGGGATGCCATGGCGGCTCATCTGGAAGCTCTCCTCGCGGCTTCTGTGGACCAGCGAGCCAAGGTGAGAAAACCGGCAAGGAATATTGAATTTGCAAGAGACATTTAGCAAACTTGCTCATCATTTACCATACAAAGAGTTAGAGCATCGATCGAGGACACCATTGGAGCTCATACACTCAGATGTCTTCGGTCCAATCAAGCAAATATTTATTGGAGGAATGAGGTACATGGTGACTTTTATTGATGACTTCTCAAGGTACGTCTGGGTTTACTTTGTGAAAGAGAAGTCTGAAGCTTTCACAAAGTTTAAGGTGTTTAACGAGAAGATAGAAGGTGAACTCATTATGAAAATTCAATGCCTCCGCACTGATAATGGAAGGGAGTATCTATCAAATGAGTTCACTATCTATTTCAAGGAGCACAAAATAAGAAGGCAATTGACATGCCCTAATACTCCACAGCAGAATGGAGTAGCAGAGCACAAGAATTGTCACCTTGCTGAAACTTGCCGAAGTATGCTCCATGCAAAGAATGTGCCTAGGAGATTTTGGGCTGAGTGTATGAGGACGACAGCCTATATCATTAATAGGCTACCTCAACCAAAGTTGGGATTCAAGTCTCCTCATGAGTTGCTATGGAAGGTGAAGCCAGTAGTAAGCCATCTCAAAATATTTGGTTGTGTCTGCTACGTGTTTGTGCCTGATCACCTAAGGAGCAAGTTTGAGAAGAAGGCAATTTGGTGCATTGTTGTCGGATATGATGATGCACGAAAAGGTTGGAGATGCTGCAATCCAACCACAGGAAAGTGCCACACCTCAAGAAATATGGTGTTTGATGAAGCTTCAGCTTGGTGGTCACCTGAAAAGTTCGAGTTACCTAATTCTAAAGGATTGGAGGAGGTTCCAGAAGAAATACTAGAAGATGAGGAGGAGGCACAAACTCCAAATGAGAAGAAATCCTAGAAGATGAGGAGGAGGCACAAACTCCAAATGAAGATAAAGAGGGTTCATCAGTGAAAGCCAAGAGCCCATGGAAGACCGACATACATCATATGACACCGGAGGACCCCCAATTGCCATAAATGGAGCTTGAGGAGCCTATTCAAGAACTACGGAGGACAACAAGGAAGATCAAACCTAATCCAAGGCATGCAAATATTGCCTTTGTCGATGAGCATATACTTACTGAGCCATCTTCATATGAAGAAGCGTCAAAAGGTCCTCAGTGGCATAAGGCAATGGAGGAAGAAATGAAGGCACTAAATGATAATCAAACATGGGATTTAGTGCCAAGCAAATGAAGTAAAGTCTATATCTTGCAAATGGGTCTACAAAGTAAAGACTCATCCAAATGGCTCAGTTGAAAGGTATAAGGCTCGACTTGTGGATCGGGGTTTCTCTCAACAGTATGGGCTGGATTATGAGGAAACATTTAGCCCAGTGGCAAAAATCACAACTGTTCGATTCTTGCTTTCATTGGCTGCTTGTAAATTTTGGAAGTTGTGCCAGATGGATGTCAAGAACGCATTCCTACATGGCGAATTTGATAAGGATATCTATATGGAGCAACCAAGAGGTTTTGAGAGCGAGATCCACCCCGAGTACGTGTGCAAGCTGAAGAAGGCTCTCTATGGCTTGAAGCAAGCATCACGAGTATGGTACGGAAAGATTGGTGAGTTTCTTATGCATAGTGGTTTTAAAGTCGCTCCATCAGACTCTAGCCTATTTGTGAAGACCAAGGATGGTAGACTACCAATAGTACTAGTCTATGTTGATGACTTAATCATCACTGGGGACTATTATGGGGAGATACAAAAGACAAGAGAAAATCTTTCAGACCGGTTTCAAATGAAGGAGCTTGGAGAGTTGAAGCACTTCCTTGGACTTGAGGTGGAGCGCACAAAAGAAGGGCTATTTCTGGGTCAACAGAAATATGCCAAGGATCTTCTACAATGGTACGTGATGATTGACTGCAAGCCCATGTCTACTCCTATGGATTCCAATGTGAGGCTACAAGAAGAGGAAGGGAAGGACTTGGAGAATGTGACTATGTATCGGCAACTGGTCGGGAGTCTTATCTATCTTACCCTGATTCAGCCAGATATCTCCTATCCAGTTGGAGTGGTCAGCCGATACATGAGCAATCCAAAGAAGCCTCACCTTGATGCAGTCAAGCGCATTCTCAGATACATTAAAGCCACCATCAATTTTGGTATTCTATACAAGAAGACAAAGGATTGCCAGGTGATGGGATATTGCGATGCCGATTATGCTGGAGATTGTGGCACACGACGATCAATCGCAAGATACTTCTTCAGTCTTGGGTCAGGACCCATATCATGGTGCAGCAAGAGACAACCCACTGTGGTATTATCAAGTACTGAAGCTGAGTATCGATCAGCAGCAATGGCAGCTCAAGAAAGCACCTGGCTTAAGCAATTGATGGAGGATCTTCATCAGCCGACAAATTATCAAGTATGGATTTTCCGTGACAACTTATCCTCTATACGCCTAGCAGAAAATCCAAATTTTCATGCAAGGACCAAACACATAAAAGTCCACTACCACTACATAAGGGAAAAGGTCCTTAAAGGTGAGATCGAGATGGTGCCTACAAAGACAAAATAGCAATTTGCTGACATCTTCACAAAAAGTTTAAACAAAGCAAAATTTGTCAAGTTTCGAGAAGCACTCGGCATAGTCTGCAAAAACAAGTCTGGATAGAAGTTTGCCTTGAGGGGGAGTGTTGGAAGAATGCAAGGCAACCTTCTAGAGTATTCTCCACAAGGCAATAAGAAGGTATTTTCAAGGAGTACTCTAGAATTAGTAATAAACAAATTAGAAAACCTTGTAATATTTAGGAATTCTCTAAAAGGGGGGACACATGTCACCACCCAATGATCTGCCTTGGCCTATAAATAGAGGACCCCTCCTCCTTGCCATGCCATCCATCCAAGAGTATGGCAGATGAGAAGGTGAGTGGTTGGATAGCCACAAAGAGAGAGTGTGTTGTGTACTCTTGTGTAATACTATTGTGTTATAATAAAACAAGTGTTTTGTAAGTGTTAGTCTCCCAGTTTCTAAGTACTTAGTGTATAAGTTATGATCTATCGTAGGTTGGCTCTGCCACCCGGGATCACAAAGGGTCTGGGCTTCATCGTAGGAAGGCTCAGCCTACCGGAAGCCAGTTTCATCTGTTGGTAGGCTCTGCCACCCGGAAGCGAGAAGGTGGCTTTGCCGTCGAAAGGACCTTATACACTAAGTAGATAGAAATTGAAAAGGCTAACCGACTCTAGAGTGAGTTGGTGTGTCTTAAGTGTAGGTCCTCAGCTTAGTGGGTATTTGGGCCACCTCGATTCCCAACATTGGATCTTCTCCCTTCACCACCAGAAACACCTCCTCCAAGCCCTCCACCACCAGAAACACCTCCTCCAAGCCCTCCACCAGCTCTACCCATGCCACACCTTCCTGAGACCCATGGATTTGGCTCCAGAGGGAGAACTGGTATGTTCGACTACCAGAACAATTGGGGGACAAAGTATCATGATGGTGGTGGTGGAGCAGTGGAGAGCCAAAACATCACATCATTTCAGTTATTGCCCCCGAGGTCGATCACACCAATCTGTTTGGGTAGGCACAGTCTATTTCAGTAGGATCTATTTCTGTACTGGGTGATTCAAGGAACATGAATTCTGAGATATTAGTAATCAGCTTTCAAAAAAATATTGGTACCGGTATGTTTCATATATTTTTTCAGTCTGTTCGGTGGAATATTTAAGCTCAGATCCTCAGGATAATTCTCAACTTCGTTTATGCCCTGAATAATGTTCCTCTTTGTGTTGTGGATTGATGAGGACATCTGAAGAATGTTCTTGTGTTGTTTGCATGTGGCCATGACTTGTCGATTGATGTTAGAGCAAGAATATTATGTATGTCGATGCCTGTGTTTTTATTAGAATAAGTAAACATGTATGTTTGATATTTACTATCTCATTGATTGTCATCATCAGTACTAGCATGCTCAGGATCCTCTGGATCAATGGCATTAGACCAATCTACATGCCTCAAGGAGCACGATGTTTTTTCGTTTAAGAGAAAATCATACGATATCAGTACTTATGCATCACATGGAGTATAATTTCTATTACCACATCCAGTACGTAAGTGAATATGATTTACTAGCATGAGAGTAGTGTTGCTGGCGTGAAAGAAACTGGATTTCATAGAGGTCTATCCATTAAAAATGATAACTAGATAGTCATAACATGAGCACGAGTAAACAAGCAACATCTCACTTCTGGCTAGTGACTACAGCCAGCTTTGGAACAGAACATAATGACAAGCACCACAAGTGTGTCACACCCGGTTTATGAAAGAAACCGAATGCATCCCGTATGTATGCCAGTATCAAGTTCCGTAAACACGATAGACAAATAAAGTGAAATATCATTACAGTGACATAACAAAAGAGAGTATATAAGAACTTTATTACATGACCGATAGTCTTAATCTTAATCGAATAAACAATGTCTCAGAGTAACAGCGGAATCTTCATCAGCACAGGCAGTTGACTGGGAGACATATGCCTAGAAATCTTCGAAGTCTTCAGGATGCTCCGGGCAATTATTATCTTGGTCTAAACAGTGTTTATGTAAGGGTGAGTGCACTTATGGTTGGTACTCAACAAGTGGTAGGGAAACAACTATATTATAGGCAAGGCTAAACCAAAGGTATGGCTGACATGGTTTGACTGCGATAAGCAATTTTATTTGGTCAAATTTTATTAGCAAGCATTAACTAAGTGTAAGTATATACCATTAACTCAAGTAAGTAAAGAGTAACAACAACAATATCATAATAACCATCGATTTAGATCATCTTCAAGTTCAATTATCATGTGAGGGTCCAAGCCGCTCATGACCATGAGCACGGCTGATATATCAGTTTTACACTCTGCAGAGGTTATACACTTTCCCCACAATTCGTATCCTCCTGTGTCGCCCGGGTTTGCAAGGCCCTTAAACACTTCCTTTGGTGAGTGGCGAGAGGTTCACTACGGGGCCTTTACAAAGATTCCCTAACGAGTAACAATTCGCTAAGGTTTCAAGCCAAAGCAGAGCATAACCCTCCCTAATGGTTAGCACCTTAGCTAAGGCTGCTACCCCAAGAGGACCGGGCTATACCCCATCGATGCATCTCCTCTTGCCCTTTCGGTAAGACTGTCACTAGCTAGAGTTTCTAATTAGTTGACCAAGACCAGAACTATATAGTATTGTGGTTGCACTATTTTTCTGGGTGGTTCTCCATGTTCCAATTAAAGTATATGATCTTGTTTAACAATAATAACCAGTGAACATGAGTAACTTTTGTTGCATTTGTCTCAATATCTCTAACCATGATCTAAGTATAAGCAACTAGCAAAGCTACCCAACATAAATAAAGTAACCCAAGTTTGATCAAGGATAAATAAAGTAAACTAGGCATATCCTTAATTGGGTCCCCATCATATCATAGACTCATACATGCAATAAAGTAAATGTGAATAATTTGTGAATTATTTGGGATAATGAGCACAATCAAAGGCCACTTGCCTTCCTCAAACTGTTGCTGCTGCTCCGCGTCTTCAAATACTTGCTCGGGCTCCTGCTCGAACTGCGTATCGTCTATCACACACGTTCATACAAGCAGACAAATGCAATAAATAAGAAATAGTACACCAATCAATATAAAAAGTACAAAACGACATTACAGAACTGTTCTACACGTTGCAAAGATCGCGTGAGCACAAGAATCGTTTAAAATGGAGTTAAAACGAGAAAGTTATGGCGAAAACATGGTTCTAGGGGCTTATTTGAGAAAGATTTGAAAGAACAGGGGCTCTGAGTAAAGAAACTAAGATCTAAAATGTAATTAAACCTTGTTTACAGGGGCTAGCAAGCAAAATATCAAGCTAAGCACGGTGGGTTCTATTTTATAAAAATGCAGGGACTAAAACGAAGATAAAAGGGCTATTTTGTAATTACTTTTGAACTACGATGGACGGTGGGTTGATTCCATGAAAACCGAGGGGCTCTTTATCAAAAGGGGTTGGGTTCACCGGTATGTGTTGGACCCGGGTCCAAACAAATCTGGGCCATAGGTTTTAGATCTAGCGGCTCTAGATTAAAACGGATTGGATCTATCCGATCCGTTGGATCGAGATCGGGGGCGTTTAGTGGCGACATTGTCGCCGGCGGTGGTTCGCGAACACGCGAATCCGGCCGGGGTTTTGGCTCGGGTTTGGTCGGGGAGAACGAGGGCGAGGCCGCGAACCCAATTAGGGCATCGACGTGGCGAGACAGAGGCCGACAAAGGTGTGCGGCGGTGAAGGGCGGCGCGGGCCGGAGTTTGTTCCAGCGAGCCATCCTGCGCGAAACAGAGGGGGAAACAAGGAAAGGAGGGTCCAACGTCTTTACCACAACGCGAAGCTCCGGGGCGGCGAAGGCGTCGAGCAACTGCGACGGAGAGACATCACAGGGGCGGCGGCCCCGAGCTCGAGCAAAGGCGACAGTGTGGCTAGGGTTTAGGCGAAAGCGATGGCGGCGACTTCAACAGAGGGGTCAAGAGGGGTCCATGCGGCGCTATAAATAGGGCCAGGGCCTCGGCATGCGAGCCCAGGCGTGGGGAGGTGTGGCCGGGTCGGACTCAAGCTCAAGTCCGGCTCGATCAAAAGGAGGCAACCCCGACAAGCGGGGCCCGCCTGGTGGTGAAAGAAGGAGGGGGAAGGCGGACCAGGCCGGGAAAAGGAAGTGAGCCGGAGTTGGGCCGTGCGAGGAAAGGAAAGAGAGAAGGAAAAGAGAGAAGGAAAAGAGAGAAAGAAAGCGAAAAAGGAAGTTGGGCGGGCCAAAAGAGAGAAAGGGGAAAAGAGAATGTTTTGCATTTTTCTGAAATGGATTCAAACAAATTCAAATTGAGTTCAAATTCAGGAAATTCAAATTCAAGTTGAACTACAAGCAATGAAGTAATGCAAAGGCAGCATGAGATGCACAAAGCCTATTTAACCTTATATTTCATTTTATGGCTAAGTAAAATATTTAAATTCTCGATAAATGCTCTAAATTCAAGATAAATTTAAATAAAACCTTATCGAACCTATACAAATTCAATTAAATTTATTTAGGTTCCTAAATTGAAAATTAGGGTGTTACAAAGTGGCAAGTGACTACAGCCAGGTTTGGAACAGGATAACACAATGATAAAGACCACAAGTTCCGAGTGACTACAGCAAGGTTTGGAACAAGAACACATAATGATAAACACCACTGGTGCCAAATATTGATGTTATCATGCAACATAAGAACTTGGCATTTCATCTTTGCCTCCTCGGTGTTTTCCAGCAACAGGGTGTAAAATATGACCTGGGCAAATGCTACATCCAAAAACTGGTGCTGTTTCGGGACCATCTGCACAAAGTAAGCAACACCATTAATTGCCAAAGTGACTAATTTGTGCCAAATGAGAAAATTGCAATGCCTTCAAAACTGTATGAACACAATGGCAAGCTAAGTCCGATGCAACAATCAGTTCAAGGGAACATAAACTACACGTGAGTAAGGAACATAAACTACACGTGAGTAAAAGACCTGTAATGAATCAACAAGCAGCAAATGATGCATCCAAGAATGCTCAACAATACTGCACATCATCAACATACATAACAAGAAAGCAAATCCTCAAAACATGGCAGTCTTTTGTGGCTCATCTACACATGATGAGAGCAAACAGTAAAGAAACTGACTACAAATTAACAATGAACAGAGAACAGACCTATTTGCAGCCACCAAAGAAAGAATAACATACACAGAAATATGAGAATAGAAAGAGAATTCTTCAAAATTAGCACACCTGGGTCCATCTTAATGCAGGAGACACATGACATGTTTTCCTTCCCTTCTGGGCCTATTTTCAGTTCAGCAAAGAATCTTTTGTGACTAAGGAAAGCATGTCTTGTGTCCCCTTTGGGTTTTGCAATGAAGTTTGCATGCATCCACTGGCCATTATAGAAAAAGGCTTTGCTGTCAACTGCTTTTACCAGCTCATGCTCATCCTGTTAGCACAGTGGGGTATCAGACAATGCAGAGAGGAACTAATGAACACAAAAAGTTTTAAAAAGACCAGACCTCATTCAATCGGTTGTAGTGTTCCAGAGCAACTTTCGCACATGCAGGGGTCCGCCATGATATATCATACACAGGTTTCTCCCTACATACAACAGCGGATACAACATCATTATATCAATCATGCAACTGTACATTTCAACAAAGAAGAAAATTTCCCTTCATATCGCAACAAAACAATTCAAAACTCATCTTCAAAAAAGGACTGTAATTAAAATCCCTGGAATTGCTAGGTGGTATTCTCATCAGTAGCCTGCATTCTGAGCTCAGAAGCAATTTGCCATTCTGGACGTAGAAAAGGGATTATACAACACACAACTGTTAATGCCAAATCAATTAGCACTCATATTTTGCTGATACATCAGTCATGTATACTTCAGATGGATATATACGGTATTAGCTGTTATGTTCAGTAGGAAAAGGCTATCTGGATATCTCGTAACTTCAAATGCCAAAGTTATTCTATAAGGTTCAGAATAATAATCTGGCTTAATACCCCATTTAAAGTTAGAGATGAAGACAAATGTTCAATTTGAACTGTTCCATCACTTGACAGCATGAGATGGATGACCAACCAAAGCTCATATGTTATATATCATATATGTTTCAATGTTTTTTTTGAAGCAAATTCGGGGGGGGGGGGGGGGGGGGGGAGTTCCCCACCTACTTCATTGATTAGAAATGGATTGTTTTGGTTACAATATACTCCTGGCATACCAGGGAGAGATTACAGATGAGTGAGGGAATTAGATTTTGGAGAGAAAGAAGTCCCGCCACCGTTCAACTTGTAGTTTGTCAGTAGAGTAACGATGTTTCCACGCTTCACAATCTTGAGCCACGCGGCGAATAGTCACCGTGGACGTTTGATCTGCCCTGTCAAAGATGAGAGCATTCCGTGCTTTCCAAATGTGCCAAAGAATAAGCAGAATCATGTCGATGTGGATCTGATCAGGAAGAGGAGCTCTGACGCCGAACAGCCAAGGCGTCCGAGGAGTAAGCCCGCCAGTGTCAATGTGCAAGCGATCCCAGATAGCCCGAGCACGAGGGCAACGAAGGAAGAGGTGATCGTCCGTTTCAAGTTCAGTGGTGCAGTGTTCGCACATGGAGTCCTCCAGGGCACGGATGCCACGGCAGTGGAGGTGAGCTCTGGTGTTCAGTCTGCCATAGAAGAGCAGCCAGCCGAAGAACTTGACCTTGATTGGAAGCTTGGTGCTCCAAATCCGCATGGCGTCGGGTTCGTTGGCGTCGTCAGAGTGGAGGATAGAGTAAGCTCCACTTGAGGTGAAAGGAGCGTTAACAGGATGAATCATCAAACGCCGGTCAGCCGAGCCGGTAACTGTGACTTGGGCAATACAGTCAGTTAGAATCCGGAGTTCAGCAGAGGCAGATATATGTTTCAATGTTTCATAACAGTTCTCACTGTTGACCTGTTCCAGATTGTATCACTAAACATATGCACACCGTTGGTGAGAATATCTTGGTTTAGATCAACGTGGCCCAAACATCCTATGGAATTGTTCTCATTCTGTCAAACAAGTCAATTCGCATCTCTTTTTTTATATACAAGGAAAATGTTAATGACTTTCTAGTGTACAATAGGATGGAAAATAGAAAAAAGTCTACTTAACCCTCGGAAGTTTGAGCATGTGTCTAACCTACAACTCGAACTATAAAACCGGGTGACCAACACATTAAACTTTTGAAAACAGGGCAGGAAACCCCCTGGGGTGGTATTGCCTACGCGGACGCCAGCGTGACCGTGGTTTACACGGTGGCACTGTGGTGGGTTACTGACTTGGACTGATGGTTAGGCCCAACCTGTCAGGAGCGCCCCCCCCCCCCCCCCCGTTTCTCTCCCTCTCCATCACCTCCCTCATCAGTCCTCACTCCACGAGCCTGATAGCCTCTATAGTCCTCCAGATCTTCGTCGCCCTCGAGGCCGCCCCGGGCGATTCGATGCATCCTTGCCCGCACTTCCTCCTCCTCCTCTGCTTGGCCGCGCTACTGCCGCTAGCCTCGCCCTCCGCCAACCCTGATGTGGTGCTGCTCCTTGCCAAGGTGAAGCCGATGCTACAGGGCGCGCGGCCCAACACGCAGCTCGCCACCTGGAACGCCTCCACGCCGTTCTGCCTCTGGCGGGGGCTCCGCTAGGCCACGCCCAACAGCCGGCCACTCTGCTGCGACGCCTCCGCTGTGGTGCGCAACAACTTGTACGAGACCGAATCCTTGGGTTTTCTAGAGTTGCAGTAGATGACACAACCAAAAACTTCGAGCCTCTTTGTGATCAAGGAACCCATGTTCCCCAATCCGATGATGCCGACACGCTTGCCGCCCACCCGAAGCCATAAATTTTTTAGATTTTATTTGCAATGGTATACTCCCTCCATACCTAAATTAGTTGTTGTTTAGAATAGAATTATGCTTACCAAGGAGCGATTAATTAGAATAGAGTTTTCCTGTCTTCCCTATTAAATAGGGTTGCGGTTGCATTCCATACGAGAAAATTGCATAGTTCAAATGGCAAGTGCAACGATGTGTTAGGGCATGTACAACGGTTAGACAGCATCTGTCTATTTGTGTCCAGATGTGCAAAATCATCCTACGTGGCATGAATTAAATGAGTGAGAGTCTTGCCGTCGTCTCGTTCATCCACGGCACTTGCGCGTGCTCCGAGGCCAGTCGTCGACGCCCAGCCAGGGTTTTATTTCCCAACCGGTAACCGCCGGCCTCCGGTTCCGGTTTACCGGACCGGTTTGACCGATTATCGGTCGGAACCGGTTGAATTCAAATCCAAATTCAAATAAATTCAAAATTTCCCGTGCAACCGGTTCCGACCGGTTTACCGGCTGGTTTGACCGGTTGACCGGTCGGTTTGATCTGTTTGAATTCAAATCTAAATTCAAAAGCTCTCGTGCAACCGGTTTACCGGCCGGTTTGACTGGTGGGCCTTAATGGGCCGGCCCATTTTTTTCTTTTTTTTTTATTTAACTTTAAATCCCCGCAAACTATACTAAATAAACGAATTTTTGAGAAAATTTAATACCATTAGATTCATCACAACTTGAAGTATTTTTAAAAATTTTTTAAAAATTTTTCATTTTTTAAATTTAAATTTAAATTTTGAATTTTGGCCGGTTGGATACCGGCCGAAACCGGAACCAGTCCGGACCGGTTTGACCGGTAACCGGTCAAACCGTACCGGTTCCCACCGGTAAGGTTAACCCTGCGCCCATCACCGTTGTATCCTTCCGTTCCCAGTCGTCGACAGCGGCCGGATCCCATGAGCGCGGACGCTCGCGCGCGCGGGTGTTGGATTTTGCCGGCCAGTTCGCGCGCGAATGCTCCCCTTTATCCACATCCCGCTGGCTTGCTCGTCACAAGCTCTCCTCATCCGCGGCATCAACCCTAGCAGCGGCGGCCAGCACCATGGGGAAGCAAGAGAAGGCGGCGACGGCCTCTACTCCTCTGCTGCCCCTTGAAATCGAGCGCCACAACCCTGCGAGTGGGGGAGCAGAGGTAGGATCGAATCTTTTCTCCAATCCCTCGACTAGAGCTACCCCGCCCTTTGGAAATCCTCTGATCTGGTAAGCTCCAAAAGCTGGTTTCGTGCCCTTTTCCCCCCAATCTTTGGTTCGTTGTAATTTGTAAAGGGAAGATTTGATCTTTGTAGGTGATTTGGGGGTCGGAGCCTTGGAGGCTTCTTGATTTGCGCCGTGGAGGCTTCTACTGGTCACTGTGAGGCCAAGCACTTGGCTTATTTCATTTGTTTATGTGTTCATTGACTGGCATCAGTTGCAGCGATCTTTTTTTTTTGAGGGATTTATGGCCATGTGGAGCACTACAACGTTAGGCTGAGCGACAAATGGTCTGTCGGAGATGCTATTGCTCATCCATTGTTCTGACTGTATTTCTGCTGAGAATTGAACTGTATGAATCGAATCATTGCTTTCTATCCATGTAAATATATATTATATACATCATTATTCTAAGAGTTATACGAATTATTTGATATATTGTATATTCTCTCATGTATACAACACAATGGCCACAAAGTTCAAATTATGCACTAGATCATCATGATTTATGTATCAAAAAGTGAATTAAATATTTTACAGACAGCTAAACAGATGACTCATTTAGGGGCGGAGTCTCGTAGAGGCCAAACTGGGCTCCGACCCCCTTGTCTCGGTAGAAATTCTCTAGGTCCAGTACCGGTCCAAGGCCAAAGCATAGCAATTGCTCAACATACGCATACACAACAATGTCGTAGCAGGCAGCGTCAGCGCATCTGAACTAGCCCAAGGCCCAAGCATGAACTGAATTTCACTTGCTTTCTATAATCGGCCTCCCTACAATTAACTTCACCCTCCGCCACTGGACTCATTGTATAAACTGTCTGTTTAGCTGTCTGTGTGTGTTAAATAGACAGCAGCTGTTTGGACTGTTGTACATGCCCTTAGCCCCGTGACGCTGAGTTTTGCATGGTGGCTTGATTTTAAAGGTTGGGGATTTTTTTTCCATTTCACTGTTTGGGCCGTGCGTAGCGAGCGCCCTTTGGATTCTTGGCGCTCAACTAGGCGCCATTATTTTGTTGCATGGTGCCGTTTTGCATGCCAAACGTCTGGGACATCTCCGACTCCGAGTCCGGCACCATCTTCGAGTCCTCCATTGAGTGTCCAATATCAGAATTCCTTGTTTAAACGGGACATCTCTTTTGATTGGGATTGGGAAACGGACGACCCCTGCTTACATCTCACGCTAACATTCTATGACATATGGGCCAAATCCTCTAAATCTATATTGGACCCACACGTCCGTGTTTCGCGTAACTAAATCGCTTCGTTCCTCCCCACCCGTGCTCCCTTTTTCTCTTTCCCCTCGAAGTATAATAACAAAAAAACTTCCAAATACTTAAAATACTCCCTCTATCCCGTAAAAAATGTCGTTTCATAAAAATTTAAACACATTACTAATTAAAAAAATAATTTGGAGAACCAGTTCCGGATGGAGGTGGCCACCATCAGCAGTTACTAGAGTATAGCCGGAATTCAACCTTCAGCGGCACCTTTAAAAGACGAGAAAACATAGCAGCATACAGAGCCCGGAGTGTTCATTCAGCCAAGAAATGAGTTAAACTACCATGTTAACTAGCATTTCTTAACCATGCTATCAACATAACCCAAGCATTAGCGTAGTCCATGACTCCATGTTCAGTATCATGGAGCAACTTTACACCGCGGCAAAACTAAAGAAGACGAACTAACTCCAGTACTGAGATATTTGATTCAACGGAACCTGTACCGTTCGTCCCTGGACTTCTTCAGCCTTATCTGAAAAGAACAAATCGGGCAAAATACATCAGACCAGACAAGGAAAAGAAGATTGATCACTGAAACTACAACAATGCTATCGTCAGCCGCTATGTCTAAATAAATAATTCTTAAATAAGAAGAGCATTTTGTTGAGATACTGAGCACAGACTCATAGTCTGGGAACGTCGTTCCAGACAGGAACGGGGAACATTTTCGTTCCCGCAGTGTAAAAATCCATCCCAAACGCCGTTCCTCATTCCATATTCCTCGTTCCTTGGTCCGTCGTTCTAGAAACTTTGGTGACTATGAGCACAGTATGCAAAACAATAAATCTGAAACGCACGCCGGCGCGCAACATACAACCAAATCTGAAACTGGGGAGATATGGATCATAGTACATACCACATGAACCAAAATATAAAGCAGGATTACATTTCTGAACAACATCAAGCTCTAAAATGCTAAGCATGAGCTTGAGTACCTAAGCTAGAGCACAGTGATGCCAAGTTGCCAACTAATAGCAACTCTGAAAAATTAACCGCAAACCGTACTTGGAGTCAGTAATAAGGCCAACAGATGCCGATGGAAGAAACAAAGGCTCACCTGGTTACTGTGGCCACATTTCTTCTTTCGGCAGTTCTTGGTGCCAAGCGGCAGGCGAGCATAGCATCTGAAAACAAACATCGTGAATATTGCCATGTGCATTACAACGACAAACATCGTGAATAAGATTGAAAAATGAACGATAACAGTAATAAATGATACTATTTTTAAAAAGCATATAAAGTTACTGGTAGCCGACTATAACCTCAGCCGTTGCAGCAAAATAATGAACTGTTGACAGGGAAATAGGCAGCCGCAAACAGATGTAAAGTTTTTTTTTCCCCATAAGGTGATTTAGAGGTTCAACCAATTAAAAACCATCCATCCCATGAACCTCAAAAACCATGTATGCAACTCATGGGGAAGCAAAAAAGAATTACGCTGCCTCTAAAAGGTAACTGCTTAACTGATACAAGCAAATCCACGCAAACTCACTACAAATCCATAAGTGTATCTACTCTAGCTATATATAGTATATGTGCTTACTTGCGGCAGATCATCTTATTGACGTTGTACTTGTGAGAACCGTCCAATTTGATACTATTTTAAACAAACCGCCGGTCATTATCATCCAGATGAGAGTTAACACGTGTTTGCCGGAGAGCGTGCCACGTGTTATCCCACATCTAGAGACACGAATAACCGACAGGTCATTCATCCAAAATAATATCAAATCCGGTAGTCCCACTGAAAACTACACCTCACAAGGAGTCTAACAAAATTTAGTTTGAGATTTTTCTAGCAATACACAAATAAATAAGCATTAAACTCACTTTTGCAAGATAAAACTATAGATAAATCTATAGCAAGGTAACATGCAAAACAATATTTTTCCTAAGTAGATCTAAACTAGAGGAATCCAACAAAATAAGTTTCATAATTTTTGGATATCGGTACAATTTTCTATGCATTTTGCAAGATTGTAGACATATATAAACATCACAAATCTCTAGCATAATTGCTAAATGCATAGAAAATTTTACCGATCTCCAAAAATTATGAAACTTGTTTTGTTAGATTTCTCTAGCTTAGATCTACTTAGGAAAAATATTGTTTTGCATATTACCTTGCTATAGATTTATCTATAGTTTTATCTTGCAAAAGTGAGTTTAATGCTTATTTATTTGTGTATTGCTAGAAAAATCTCAAACTAAATTTTGTTAGACTCCTTGTGGGGTGTAGTTTTCAGTGGGACTACCGGATTTGATATTATTTTGGATGAATAATGTGTTGGTTATTCGTGTCTCTAGATGTGGGATAACATGTGGCACGCTCTCCGACAAGCACGTGTTAACTCTCATCTGGATGATAATGACCGGCGGTTCGTTTAAAATAGTATCAAATTGGGCGGTTCTCACAACGGGTATCAGAGCTAAGGTTTCATGAAGTGAACCTAAAATTGGCTTAGTGGGTTGAGAGTCAAATAAAATTTGACTACTTGCACTAAGATTTACTTTGGTTGAAAATTTGAACTTAAGGTAAAATGCTAACTTTTTTTCTTTGTTTTAGAGCTAATTCTTTCTTACTGCTTCACTCGTTTAATTAAGACATGCTTAACCCCTCTTGTCTTCGTGAGTAGCGGGAGCGTAGGAAAACCCCTTTATCTGTTGGAAACCTTTTGAGCCTTTTACTAGGGTTGAGAAGGTGAGAACCACTCATTGCCCTAAGTGCTAGTAGGAGGGTTGTAGCGCTGGTGGACAATACGGTTGTTTTGGGTCCTTACAGTACTTGTACGCGAGGGCCAGGAGGGTTGGCGAGATCGGCCAGCAGACGTAGGCGCCGCCGAGGAGGCCAAGCTCCAGGTGAAGCGCGGAGTCCTTCTGGATGACGTAGTCGGCGATGGTGCGGCCGTCCTCCAGCTGCGTCCCCGCAAAGATGAGCCGCTGCTGGTCCGCGGCGATACCTGCACTGCACGCACACAACGATCGGTGGAGCACAGCCACAGATCATCATTCTTCAAGCACAACCCAACCTGACTACCTGAGCATAGATTGACGGCGTCCTTTTCTGTTGCACTTGCACGAGGGCAAGGAACCCATCGAAGCAAATTAAATTGAGCAAACTAACACGGAGATCACACCGCGAGATAGGCATGAAGGAAGGTTCCGGCGTGCCCGTACCTTCCTTGTCCTGGATCTTCGCCTTGACGGTGGCGACAGTGTCATCGCTCTCGACCTCGAGGATGACGGTCTTCCCCGCAAGCGTCTTCACGAAGACTTGCATCATCGTCTCCTCCGCGATCTCACGCACCGGTTCGATGGATGAAGCGGAAACCAAGGCTCGGCTCGGCGGGCTTGGTGCTTTATAGCCGGCGGCCACGGGCACGGCCGCATCTACCAGCAAGGCCCGCCGGTAGTAGCGCGGCCGCCAACGGCGCCAAGTTACCGGGGTCCGGGGGGAAAGGAAAACCTAAGGTGCCTACGTGGCGCTGGTCACTAATTACTATGTACAGCCCAGATCGGCCCATGGGTCATAGGGGAATCCTGACTTTCCTAATTCTCTAGAGCTCTGCGCTCTGCCCGCTGCTTCTACTGACTGTGAACGCCCGATGCCGGGCTGCCGGCCCAAAGATTCAATGGCTGCGTCTCTGTTCGTACTTCGTAGTCGACCTTTGGAGCTTTACCAAGCATGCCTCACACCTGCTATAATAATTCAATGCAGTCCTTAAGAGGTTAAGGACAAATACGCCTATCCCTTTATCTTTTTGGCGAAACCTTTTATATGTTATTACATCCACCGAGAACTATATAGTTTTAAGTGTTTAAATGCTGCTGTAAAGTTACACGACCATTGGAAAGCACCCTCTTCGCACTTCTTTTCGCGTTTGTCAATTCAATGTCGACGTACAATAGAAAAACTAATCCTACTTTTGAACAATTTTGATACACAGAAAGCAATATTTCTGAGCGGACAGTTTTCAGGAATTATCGTCCTTTACAAGCATAGTTCTGTCAGTGTTGAGGAGGTGAAGCCTGGAAAGCACATCATCCGAGTTTCCAGCGGCTTTCACGTCTGATTCAGTCCTTATCCTAATCAATTTTAGTGTACACAAGGTCATGTCAAGGAGCTAACATCGTACAACCCGAAATCCCTGGGAGAATGTCATTTGATGTTGAAGGTGATCCACAAGTCCAGTATAAGAACTCTTGTTTCGTAATAATTTAAGACGTTCATCAAAACTTTGGTTCTTTTTTGGGACGAAACATTTGTATGTACCTCGGGCAACCACGTGAACAGGTACCCCGCATCATGGCATAAACCGGCATTACATGGGTGCACCATCAGGTTGTTGGAGGTTGGCAGCCGCCACTTGACGCCTTTGACGCTCTCGCAAGTACAGGACAGTTACAAGGCAAGCGAAGAGAGTCAATATTGTTGCATTCCCTTCATCCATGAGAACATCCTCCACCCATTCCTCAACGACAGGATATATCTCTGGTAGTGAATCAATAAAACGAACCTGAAATTTTGAAAATTCTTTGCTGAGCACCACGAGAATAAAAAACAATTGCACCTCTTGCATTCACTAACACTACAAAGAACATCAAGACACATAACAGAACTTAGGTACCAAGCATCTCCTTGTTCATGCAGTGTATTGGGCTTAAACACATTCAACATGTTATATGCCATACTTGAAAAAGAAAAGAAAAAAAACTCATGAATTCAGGCTTGTTGGGTTGTTTTTTCTTTCCCTCAAACAACTTTCGAAAGAGCAGGGAAGTTCCTTTGCTGCATTGTACTACAGAAGAATAAAGTTGACCAAATCGTAAACCAGACCTAAAAACCTTACAGCTCCATGGTTAGTTATAAGGAAACTGGCAAAAAAAAAGCCTGAACTACACACAGTCCAAACAACTAGCCCAACAGGCTCACATGGAGTTATCCACAAATTTACTTGGTTGCTTTAGAAATAACTCGCAACCCTAGATTAAAAGTTTCCTCCAAAAATCTAAATTGCTAATAAGGTCCTAGATTAAAAGTTTTCCCAAAAAATCTAAATTGCCAAAAATGTGTGATATGTCGTGTACTTTGAATTAGCAAAGAATCTAGTATTCTGAACCTTCCAATTATGGGGATTAAAGCTTCTCCTGGTCCACCTATTAGCTCACAAGCCGCTTTACATATCTATATGTTTTCTCAATCTTCAACACACAACTAGCTCTTTGTTTCCAATTCTTTTATTCACAAAAATCATCAAAGTTAGTCAACTAAGGCTCTGTAAAAGGCACCTTTTAACTGCAGTACTGCTTGTTTAGATAGAAGGTCCAATCCCCTTGGATTATGTTAAAGCTCTAACTATTCAAATCAGGCCTTCAAGAGCCACTGGAAATTGGAGCACAAAAGCAAAAATGCTAAATAAAATAAAATCAGAAGAAACCGCCAAACATGGGACAACATAGTGACAAAATCCAGGTATGTATGTTTCAAGAACAGGTGGTAACCACTAACCAGCTTCTTATTGTTGCTCAAATCCAGGACATGCAACACTATATATATCGGTGTGTTTAACATCAGTATGTTCAGAAAGTCAGTGCAACCTGAAGTGACTCTGGATGCTTATTAAAAGCTTTAACATTTTTTGTTATGATAATGACACTTGACAACTCCAGATGAACACAGCAGGCTTTAACGACCAACCTTTTAATGGATAGAGGGCCAGAGTTCATTGAATACAATTTAAACAAATTATCACTAGGAATTGGCCAATAACCATCAAGGTATCCAGGAACTTCCGAATTGATTTCATATGCTTTAAGGGCAATATAGAGCACAAAATAAGGTATTCCAAGTCAAATTCAAGCTAGCATAGAAATTAAAATAACTAGGACTAAGATTGAACAGCATATATATCGTATATGAAACCTGGAACTTGATGACACATAATACATAGAGAATATAATGTCTTACCAAGAAACTGTCTGCGTAGTTCTTCCTTAGCCATAAACTTGTAAGTGCAAGCATGACAGGGAGTTTAGCAGCTGAATCCACCGTAACAGCTTGATCATAATATCTTTTTGCCAAGTGCAAATCAAGGGGAAGTCCGTGGCCATGCTCATGCATGTACCCAAGGTTAAACATTGCTTGAGCATTAGACTGTGACTGAGCATGCATATATGCTTCTGCTGCACGTTCATAATCCCTTGCTACGCCCTGTAACAGAGAAATTATTTCAATGACTGATGTCAAATTGCTGGTTAGATTCCTTTTGAAATCAGCCTAACAAAACATGACATTCAGTCTGTTCAAATATATAATTTGGCAAAGGAACAGGGTATTCTATATTGATTACATCAGTAACTGCACAACATACATTCCAAATTAATTCTAAAATTCATAATGTCAAAATAATATAATCATATTTTCAATGAAATACATAAGAGTCGTGTTAATTGGTATAAACCAATACTGAGAACCATCCATTCAACAGAAAATATGAATCACTGGAATATTTTTTCAAAAAGATCATGTGAATCTGCTTAAGATACTAAGTAAAAAACTGTGAGCGTCTAAAAAACCCAATATGACAACATACGGATTCAAAATTGTATTACATGTCAATAACCAACTTTATGTATTTTCAGCAAGTCGGAAGATTGTGATGCATACCCGACCATAGTAGTAGGCATCACCAATCAATAAAGCAGCATGCTCATTACCCTGCTCAGATGCTTGCCACCACAAAGCATGTGCACGAAGATGTCTTTCCATATCTGTGCAGAAGCCAGATTCTCCCATGCAAATACTTTGATCACCATACCTATCCAGAATCCAGGCAGCATTACTCTGTGCAACCTCATATCCAAGATCTGCCATTCTGGAATATAAGAGCAATGCTTTCCCCACATCACCTTTCAAATAAGATTCCAGGGCCCATCTGGATAGTGAACTCCAGGGTCCCCTCTCAGCAACAGACTTGTACAGCATTGTTGCCTGAAACAAGGAAATTTTACAATGATTAAATAGTTGAGGAACCTGGAGTTATTGCTTAATTAATTTATATTGGGATCATATCACTAACAGATTAGTAACCAATCAAACATATAGTTGCATACTCCCACCACTCTTAAATAAATGACGTTTAGGACAAGCTATTAGTTCAAAAATGGCATTTAGGACGTACTCCCTCTGTTTTTAAATATAATTAAATGTTTCTTACTCCCTCCATCCCAAAAAACAAGTCATTCTAGGATTCAAATTTTGTCCCAAAAAACATGTCATCTTACCCTATTTAGAAAGGGCATGCGCATGTAAGAATCAATCAGCGCCAAATAAGGATAATAAATAGGGGCAAACATGGTCATTTTACCTTCTTGTTAATTTGTCCTAAAATTCCTAGGATGACTTGTTTTTTGGGACGGAGGGAGTAGACGTTAACGAGAAAATGAATACTTCAAACATATAATTTGATGTTATAGACGTCTATATATTTTTATATAGCTTGATCAACATACAAAAACAGGCGAGAAAGGCAACAGTTTTACAGCAGCCTGGTGAAACAATCAACACACATGCAAGAGCAAAAGGGGGAAAAAGGCACATGTCAGCAGAAGTGGGTGAGTGTGCCTATATGGCCAATGGGCATGCATGAGATGAAATTTCCTCACGCCTACCATGGTATTTTAACGATTAGAATCATGTAGTGTAGCTATATCAGATAAGTTGCACGTTGCATCTGCCAGATATAGCATCAGCCTGCTGCTATGGCAGGAAGCAAATAACGATGCTTGCAAATGTATGTAGGTTTTCATAGTCGCGTAGGTTTTGAATTATTTATACATGATTGAGACATGTACACAAACAGTTATGTGAACAAGGAAACTTGTGTTATTAAGAGGAAAGATAAATGAGCTGCAAACCTGGATTCTCTCTATGGAAGAGAAAGGATGAATATACACAAATTTTGTTTGTCTTCATTCTTCAACTCTCCATGCGTTTATGGATGACATAGCTACATATGTAATTTCGTTTGTTATATTTATACCTATGGTTAGAGACCGGTTTCTTCTCTTTTTTTGTGGACAGTGATTTATTAACTTCAACATTTTATCTAGAGAAAGTATGTCGTGCCCACCAAACTGTCATTACATGCTACGTTTTATGGACGGACCATGTATGTGCATATTTACAACACTGCACATAAAATGGTTCCTACCCGGAGGAGCCAGGGATAGAAGAATCAATCAAGAAGACGAAGATATCTTAATACCAAATGTGATGAAGTCAGCTCACAACATTGCACTTTCTAAGCGTTTATAAAACCCATGAACCAAATTTCTACCTAAAGCCCTTTTACCAGAGATCATGATGGCCTGACCACACAAAGCTCATGGGCCATCCTAGTTACCAGTCAGAATTTAGCCAATAACACAACAAAAGGAGCTTAGTCATTTACCATATGAAGATTCTTCTTCAGGCCAATGCCTTTCTGGAACAATTTTGCCACCTGATAAATAGCTTTTGGTTGCCCGGCATTAACTGCTTGAAGCAAGTGATTGCATGCTTCCATAATATCCCTCTTTACACCAATACCCTTAAGATACAACACACCAAGGTTATAATGTCCCCCAGCTTCCTTATTGTCTGCTGCAAGTTTAAAATATTCCCTTGCCTGCAACAACAAAAAGGATGGTAAGTTCCTTAAATTTTATGAGTATTTAGATTTTAAGGTATACTGGCAAATCTTTCATTTTACTTGCGATATTTAAGCATTTGCTGTCAGACGTATTATACTAGTATATTGTGTAGTTCTTTTGTTTGAACAAAGTGATTCTGTGTCTTTCTCTTGGGAAAAAAAACATAAGTCACCCACTTCTCCACTTTTCCTTCAAATCTTGTTTTCCTATGGCACGCCATAAATTCAGTATCCAGTTGACCATGTCCCATGCAATTGGTGTTTGCTAGCCGAATTAGCAATCAAATTTGGTAGATCTCATGATAGAAATGATATACAATTAGTGGTGACAGGACAAACCAATAAAGGCTTTCTCATAATATATATAATTTCATATCATCCAGTTACCTGTGCAAATTATACTTACTGACTGAATGAATTCAAAAGCACTAGCAAGTGATTAACAGAAATGTCTCTCACAAGAATGTGTCTCCGTGGACACAAAAAAGTGGCATCCCAAATTCCAAGACACAAACCAATACAATTCCCTAAATGTAATCTGATAGCAAGAGAATACGGGAAAATGTTCTGTACACCTTTGTTGGACGATAGCACCAGTGGCACAAGAAGATTAAGCCGGCAAACAAGGAGCCTTAGAGACAGGAATGGTTGAGTCACTTGGTTTGTTAGTTGGCAAGTTATGTTAGCTGCTTGGTTAGCTAGTACTTGGGAGACTTTTTAGCTCGGCATCTTTGTATTCATTAAGCAAGAAAGAATCACTCCAGAGCCTTTAACGAGGCAAACTAGCTCCATCTCTTGCCATCCTGTTCACATCAACTACCCTTATCCATGGGTAGGTCAATTTCCACCATACACAAGAAGGTGATAGCAAGATCTGTTTGTCGATCTCACAAACATGGAGATAACATGACATTTGTGTTAATTATACATATTTTTCCTCAATATGATTGGTTGACTGCTCAATGTCAAACATAGATTACACAATGTTACTCAAGTTACTTCTTGAAAGATATTTTTTGAGATGTTAATATGATTTATCTTGGCAACTCCATGCCAACAAATACAAGTGTCAGCTTGTGGAACAAGGTATCAAGATTGCTAACCAAGTCGCTCATCAAGTATCTCTATGCATGGCAACACTATTTATCAGAAATAAACTTAGATAAAGCTAGCCATTTACAAAATTCCATATATAGTTAAAATATTAATAGAAGCTAGAGCAAATTGTAATTATGGAAACCATTTAGTTCCACAGCATTTTAAGCTACCTTATGTCCAGTTATTAAATTCTGTTAAATATATGCAATCAAATCCGGAGTTTTTATACTACATTCTTACCTTTGTCAAGTTCTTCTTCTCCACCCCATAGCCTTTGACATATAGATAACCCAATCCATTGTAAGCTGAGTAATGTTGTTGCTTTGCAGCAAGTGTCAACCACTTGTATGCTTCAGTATAGTTCCTTTCCACTCCAGCACCTCTAGCATAGATCTCACCCAGAAGCTCCATTGCCCGTGTGTCACCTTTCTCAACAGCCTTCGAAAACCAATGAAATGCTTTTACATAATCACGTCGGAGCCCTCGTAGTCCATAGTAATACAGTAGCCCTAATTTGTACATAGCAGCAGAATTGCCTCGTTGTGCCTGGTACTCTGTGATTTGAAAATCTTCATCATCCTCACCCCGGGACTTCCTCAAGGCCTCTTTGTTTTCTTCAGTTCCACTGTGGAGGCGGATTGGTTCAATCACTGGAGGCTCCTTTGATATCAAGGAGCTTGTTAGGGCAGCCTCTGCAAGTTCAGCATATAGTTTAACAGCTTCTTCGTACATCTGAAAAATTACAATGTTAGGATTTGACAGGTTTGAGTCCAGTTTAATAAACACCATAAATATGAAATGAAAAGAACAAGCTACAAGACAATATTTAGGTTTGAATAACAAGTGTAGCATAGGTATAATTTATTACAAGGGCATAGGGAAGAACCAATCCAAAAATTATATGTCTAGTGGAATGCAAACAAGTGAAATTCGAATCAAATTTGAGCAAATCCTACTTTTTGTACATGAACTTAAGTTCATTGCAATACATGAAAGCTACCGTAGGAATTAAAAATTTGGTCAGGAAACATGCTAATTAGAAAGGTAGAGGCAGTTACTTAAGATTCTAAAAAGAACTGTCCAGATTCTATTTCATGAAAAGAGAACACAAAAATTGAGATCCACTGTCAGAATACAAGATAGAAAGATACAATCAGTTACAGCATTTATTGCTGCTTATCAGAATAAAACCAAACTACTCACTGTATTGAAAAAATAAAAAATGATAATTTCGAAGACGTGATTATTGCTGCTTGAATAACCTTGGCCTTCTAAGATAGCTTGGTGTCACAGCATGAATTATTTTTAGAGAATTGGTGTCCTTCCATTCAATAAACTCTGGAACACTAGGATCATGAAGAGGGGATTCCATTCTTTGCGAATTACGAGGGATTGTTCATGCACAAATTTGCAAAAAGTGTTGCAATTAAAATAAATCAATGAATGTAGGAAGCGAGTGGACTTGAAATATCAGTGGAAAAGCCTACAACAAATTTCAGTAGGTATGACTTAAAACAATTTGCAATTACAGTGCCTAATCACCCCTATGTGTAACTAAACTTTCGAGAGATTAATCTACCCCACCCACCCAAAAAAAAAGAACGAAAGCTAAAATCTGACGAGAATTTCTCCTCAATTTTCCAAGTGCGCTAACTAACCTAACTGAGATCACTCAAACATCCCATCCCATTAGAATTCGCGCAGCGTACGAGTAGAATCAAACGGTCTGACCACCTCACCTCCTGGCGGAAGTAGGAGTACGCGATGGCCATCTTAGACTGGAGATCTCCCGCGTCAGCCGCGAACTTGTGCAGCAGGAACGCGCGCGATCGGGACGCCGGTCGCGTCATCCCGGCACTAGAGAGGAACGCGAGCGCGGACTGCGCGCCTGGGTGCCCCGCCGTAGCAGCGGCCTCGATCTGCGCGGCGGCAGTGACGAAAGCCACGTCATCCCCTTCGGACGCCGCCGAGAGCATGGCGCGGGCGCCCGCGACGAAGAGCGAGTCGGCCGGCGAGTCCTGCTCATCGCCCGAGGGGCGAGGGCTGGTGGGATCGAGGAGGGGGACCCAGGATGACGGGGATAGGAGCGGGTCCGCGGCCGGCGTGTCGTCCGCGAAGTCGTCCCACTCGTCGGCGTCGGCGTCAGCGCCGGTGGAGTCGGCGGACGGCAGAGAGGGGTGCGCCGAGGAGTCCTTGAGGAAGTCGTCGACGGATAGGACCAGTACGAAGGGGCGCACCCCGGCGGTTGGGTGGACGAGAGAGGCGACGATGGCGACGGAGACGGCGGCGAGGAGGAGGAGAGGGCGGCGGATGACGCGAGCCATCGGGGAAGGCACGAGTCGACGAGATCCCAGTATCCCACCACCCCCGTCGTAGAGTACTGAGTTGGGTTGGGAATTTGGAGCGGCGAACCGCGTCGCTGACAGGTGGGGCAGTCGAGCGGGCGGCTTCTGGGTTCACATTTTTGGCAGTGACGTGGAGGTGGACCCGCGTTAGAGACGTGTCGCTGCTACGTGATTGGCTGGCGCGTTCTGGGCCTTAATTAGGCCTGACAGAATTCTACCGATCTCGGCCTGGCGCTTTTTTCTTTTTTATATTTTTAAAAAATAAAAAATTCAAAAATATATATCCGTTTTGAAATATTTCAAAAATACCCCCGGTCGCCCCATAGGGCAACATGCCTTAAGTGTAATTTTTTTTTTCAAATTCGCAACGAGGTCCCTGAAAAAAAAAGGTATGTCGTCCCCAACGGGCGACAAGGGCCTGTCGCCCACCGCTGGGGCGACAGGGGCCTGTCGCCCGTTGGGGGGCGCCAGGGTCCCCTCCTCCTATATAAGTCCTGGCCGCCATATGTCGTCATTCCCTTTGTCATTTGAGCCAAAAAATTCAGGAAAAAAGAGAGGGGTGAGGAGAAGAAAAACGGCGAAGCTCTGCCGAATTGCGTACTTGTGATCTACCGGTAACTTCCGTATGAATCCATTGATATTGTATAACAATTAAATTTAATTAGCGGATTAGCTGAATTAGATTTGGTGCTTTAGAACACTCGTTTAGTATTACAATTTCAGTACTATTACATACTTATTTTTAAATTAATTATGAATTAGAATAGAATTATGAAAGTACCTTATTGATATTGCAGCATAAGGCAATGGCTGCCTCCAGTTGTGGAGGATTTTCATGGACCGAAGAAAAATCTAGTATAATACTTGATATCATGACTCATCTTGTTATCAGTAAGAAGTTGGATCCGTTAGCGGATGGTACGATAGAGATGGTGTTGTCCAAAGTAGTAGAGTTTAAAGATTTCACATTATTTCGAGGTATTACGACGCAAGATGTAAAGGGACACCTGCTAGAACGTCGGAAGATATACATGAGAGTATGTGAACTAGCGAATCATCCTAATATCATTGGATTCTTACAAAGTTCTTGTAAGATATGGATGCGGCCAGAGGTGTATGAGATGCACATTAAGGCAACTCTCATTCAGTTGTAATCCCGTCCGTCATTTCGAATCCATATTTATGAAATAGTAACATTGTTTTTTAATTATATGCTAGGATTACCCCGAGGACACGGAGTTGATTAACAAAACGATACCAAATTTCCGTAAATTGGTATGTATCTTCGGTGGACTTATGCCGCAAACTAGACGAAGGAGGCGGATAAGATCTTCGGGTGATAGTACTTGGTCTGCGCAAGAACAGATGCCCGGAGGTTCGTCGAGTCATGCTTCAGCACCTCAACCACCAACTTGTGTTAACTGGGATGACGACATGGATGACTTCATGCCCCCCAAACCATGGTCTCCAACACATGATGTTCCTCCCCCTGTACATGAACCTAGAATCAGAAAGGAGACAAAGGGAAAGGCAAGAGGTTCGTCAAGTCATGTTGCACCACCTGCAGCACAAACTTGTGTTAACTGGGATGACGACATGGATGACTTCATGCCCCCCAAACCATGGCCTCCAACACATGATGTTCCTCCCCCTGTACATGAACGTAGATCCAGAAAAGAGAGAAATGGAAAGCCAAGAGGTTCGTCGAGCCATAGTACACTACCTGCAGCACCACCATCTGTCAACTGGGATGACGACCTAGATGATTTCATGCCATGATCTATAACATATGATGTTCATCGGTTTAAGATGTATTCGCATTTAGTATTGTTAATATTGTATTATGCTTGTATGTATGTCTCGTACCAAATTTGCATTCACTGGACATGTACATAATGTCGAGTTTGAATCGTACTTAGTCGTAATGGAGCATCGAAGTATAAACATACCATCTATTGTATGTAATGGAAAATACGAGAGTGATCAGAGGCGAACGTTGAAGTGTATAAAAAGCACTAGGGCGTCGGACCTTCTTAGCCCTCTGCTGGGCACGGACATGGCCCTCGGAGCTTTTCATGTGACTAGAATACTATAAAGCACACATTTAATTAATATAACGATAAGAAATAAGAACTAAGAAATGTATTACATAATGTGAACCATCAAATTTTACATCATAATACAACGATAATGAAACACACATCACACATGCAGTGGCATGGCAGAACCCGTTGCAAACTACGGTAAACAGATTCCGGACTAACCTAACATGCCTTAGGTAATTTAAAAAAACAGAACAAACACAACGATGCAGCAAGTCACTAGCACTAGGGTAGTTCTAGTAGCCGTACCCCCCACGTAGCAAATTGCGTTGAGCCTTCTCCGCAGTATGCACCCATTGCAGGTGGTGCAGGCGGTGGTGCCGGAGGCGCAAGGCCCTTCTTCTTGTGACAAGGACAGTTGCAGTAAGGAATAGTGCATGGTTCATCCTGTGAACCGGCAGCATTGCTGGTATCATCAACTTCGTCGTCTTTGTTACCCTCGCTCACTTCCTCATAATGGTTCACCTTGCATTCCAGATCAAAGATCTTTATCTGGAGGTACTCGATGAACTCCTGAACAGAATCAATTGGTGCAGGATCGACCCACCTAGTAAAACCACAGTTTTCTGGAGCATCGGAAGACTGCAAAACAAATTTCATGTAAGGTGTCTAATTGAAGATAAAGAAATGAAACAACCGAGTATTACCCATGCGTGTGGACATTTAAAAAAACGCCGACCGTCATCCATCCCGTCGGTGCACATCTGCACTAAGCAGTCCTCACCATGTCTGCATTTTGGCCACGGTTCTATACGGTTATCGTATTGTCGAAGATGAGTTTCATTGGTAAATTCACTCTTGTGCTGTGGTGGAAACTCAAACACTGGTTCCGGAAAGGAATCAGGTCCAAGAGGCCCCTCCCATATTATGGGGTCTCCCTTTCTTCCCCCTTTTCCTTTCCCAAAACCGTAGTAATTCTTCCCGCTAGACCCACCTCCAGACATTGGGTATACAATGAGGTTTGGTGTTTAAGTGTTGCTGGGAGTTCACAAACTTCGGAGTATTTATAGGCGCACAAAGGTCTGATACCCGGAGTGTAGAGTGTAAATGCACCTAAAAAGCCTACATGACAACACAGTGAAGAGGCTAGCTGACCAAACACTGAAAATGCTAGATTCGATTCTCGAAATGACTACTCGATGCATCTCTGTGCATGCAGACTCACAGCGCTGCATTGCTGCCGCTCGGTCGATCGTGCCTAAATGCTGCCTTCCCCACTACACGCCACAGACCTGCGCTGTAGAATGACAGGTCCGTCGTCCTCGACAGAGAGACTGCTTTGAAGGTGAGCTGGAGTGGTTGCCGTGTTGTCACATCTTTTTGAAATGGTGGAAGGGCACTGCTATTGGGTCACGTATGTCTGGGCAAAGAATGCGACATTTGGGAAACCCCTGATCGCCGTGCTGAGCAGTGGCAACCTTTGATCTCGTACGCGCAGCTAGATACACTATGGTTCCTATTTTGAGCTATTCGAGCGTGTAGTCGTTATCATCGCCGGCAGGATCTCGGCCGCTAACTCCTACCGCACCTAACTTGTCCTTCATTAAATCACGGGGAAAAATCGCAAGAACTTCCCTTATTTCACGAGCATTATGGAACCCACAAACATAATAAGTTCACATCAATAGTATGTATAGAAACAAATGATAAGTAAACTAGCACAATCATAAACATCGGATACAAATAAGCGGTCCACAACTATCTCATTACAAATAAACATCAGAGATATAAACATCAGATATATCTAACCACCCCTAGTGGGCACCCTGCCAGGATAGCGTTCCCATGTGTCTTCATGCAGCCGTCGCAGAGTCCACGGTAAGTGGCTGCAAGTACCGCCTCACCCCAACTGTAGGGCGGTACGTCCTCGTCCCCATCCGCAATCTCCCGTGCATACGGAAGGAGAATCCTATCGACTGAGTTGCCATGAGTGTTGTTGAACATGATGTAACCAAACAACCAAAGTAGGTACGCCTCCAACGATCTGGTCACACTGTACTCGTCGGCATCCGCAGCCAACAGGGCAGGCTGCATAAATAATTAAGATTAATGGTTTCAACTGATAATGGAACATGTGAATTGTAACAATTAAATTTATGTATGGAATGAATACGTACTGTAAACTGTAGGAACCAGGTCTTCGAAGGACCTGCTGCTCGCGGGTGCGGGTTGATCGGACCTGCTTCTTCCACGCGGTCAACCAGGGCAAAACGGACCTCCAGATCATCCTTCCACGAGGCCGCCACCACACGCGAACCTACAGCCTCCCCGACGATAGGGAGGCCGAGGAGGTAGGCCACGTCCTGCAGCGTAGGAGTCATCTCCCCACACGGGAGGTGGAACATGTGTGTCTCCGGCCTCCATCTGTCAACGAGCACCGTCAGGAGGGATCGGTCGAGCTGAATAGGCCCAACCTCGACAAGACGGCTCAGAGTCAGTAGACCGGCCTCACGTAACCTGCAATAAACAAAATTGTCTAAATAAAGGAATACCGATGAATACATAAGTGAATGTTGGCGCTCCTTAAGTATCCATTTTATTATACAATTAGGAGTTGTTTTGGTAAATTCTTCGGGATGATTCATGTACTAACCCGCCACTTGGCACCCGAACTTGACCATTTTCGATTTTGTCCTGGATTTTGGAGCATGTTGTATTTTGACAGGAATTGGGACATTTTTGGAGATGTTTTGACGCATGGTTACAACTGGGCTAAGATGAGGAATAAAAGGAAGAATCAAAACGCAAAAGATGGGACCGAAAGGGGCCAGATAAGGCCCATGCCGGCCGGCCTGGAGTCCTTGGGCCGGCCGGCTTAGCCCTTTTCGGAGCCCAATTGGTCTCGGTTTTCTTCGGCACGAAGCATGCGTCAACCCTAATCTATGATTTACCAAAACCACCGACCATATCTGCCTATAAATACCCCGAAGCCGCCGTCAAAAAAGGGAGATCGCAGGAGGGCAGCAGAAAAGATCGCAGAGATCGCAGAGAAGAGCATCCAGAGATACATTCGAGTTAGACACAAGAGAAAGGCGACACTGGAGGCCTCATCGTCCCTCGGCGCCGCTGCAAGTTGGAGGACAGCAAGGGATCCATCCCTTGCCGGAGATTTCGTCACCATGATCGACTACGCTTCGCTTAGCTTCATGGGGTAAAGTCCTCGTTTGTTCATGGGGTTGTAAGGAGATCTTGAGTTGTAATTGCCGAATCCTTTATGAGATTGATCTATCACGATTCTTGTTGATGATGCTTTGATGCCTAATAGTTCGCGACTTGGCTTTGAGTTTGCTTTGCTCTTGCATGGTTTACTTAGATTACATCAACTATCGTGTTCTTGTTGATTCGTTACCGATTATCCTCGTGTAGTGACAGTATGCGGGAGGGAAAGGTTTTGATCTTGGAACACACCTTTGGTAGATTAGATCTGTTCTTCGTTGCTTGGCGATTACATCTCTAGTGATCCTAGACCCTATGGACAAATGCTCTTCATATCTTGTGTACACATCTATCATTGCTCACTAGTCTAGATTAGATTAGATTGGTTAGATTAGATCTATTTCACACTCAAACACTCAATATAGATCTTTTACCAACATCATTAGTGCTTAGTTAAGCATAGTAATACACTTGTTCTGTGGATTGATAAACCTTGGGGGAATACTCTAAGGGAAAAGCTATACACGATCCGTGCGCTTGCGGTACATAAATTGGCGCTTTAAGAAGCGTCAACAAGCTTTTCTGGCGCCGTTGCCAGGGACCAAGCGATTTTGCTACGTTTAACTTTGTATTAATTTTGTTGGTCACTAACACCTAACCTTTTCCCTAGAAAATTTTTGTTTTCTTGTTTTTGTTTTGATTGTCTAGATGGGCCATCTCATTCAACACGTGGAGGAAGGAGAAAATCACTAAGGGATTATGCAAGCCCGCGATCGGAGGACTTCGACATGCAAAAATCAGATTCGGTGTTGCGAGCCACCGAGTACGAGATCAAGCCTCAAATCATCAAGATGGCGGTGGCAAACCCCTTTAGAGGAGATGAGACGGACAACCCATATAGACATATCAAGTGGTTCACAATGCTATGCAACACGGTACAACAAGACGGAGTTCCGCTAGCTTGGTTTAGATGGAATCTTTTCCCATACTCACTTGCGGAAGAAGCGAGAAGATGGTTTGCACTTGCATCCTTCGAGGTAAAAGGAAATTGGGATGACTTGATGAAGAAATTTTGCGAGCGGTTCTTTCCGTTAAGCAAGGTTCAACATATTCGGAAGCAAGTGATCAACTTCGCGCAAGGAGAAGAAGAAGGGATAGATCAAGCATGGGATAGATTCAATGGATTGATTGAACAAGGACCGAAGCTCGAATTTTCCGGTGAAGTACTCTTGCATACCTTTTACTTTTCCCTAACCCCCGAGTGCATGCAATTTGTTCAAATGTGTGCAGGAGGAGATCTTATGGAGAAAACACTCACGGAAGCCACCCAACTCCTACAAAAAATCAGCAAGGGTGCGGCCATGCGAAGAGATTGGGAAAAACGATGTTTGGCAAGCTCCGAGGAAGAATCTCAAGTGCGGGTGCTTGCTGGAATTTTCAGAAAAGAGGCATCGGAAGTGAAGGAAGAACAACCGAAGCATGGGAAAGTCATAGAGACAAACCACGATGAAGAAGCATCAATCCGGAGTACAACGAAAAACGACCCGGAAAAGAAAGGAAGAACCATGGGCACCGCCAAATCACTAAGGGAATTCGAGCAAATGGATTGGATACCAATTGACTTCGAAAGATTGTTCGACAAATCAAGACCGCATCCAAATCAGCGAGGAATGGCGAAGGTGATAGCTGAAGACTTCCCGCCGGATAATCACACGGGATACATATTTGGCAAGGAATCAGCCGGTGATATTATTCGGAAACTTTTTGAAGAAAAAGAGGAAGAGATTGACTTGGACGAAGTGCTGGAAATCAAAAGGACCCTAGGAGTGAACTCGGAATCGTCACCCTACGCGCACATAGCCCAAGTATATGCGATTGGAAGCAATCAAGGTGAAGGTAATCCATCACCCACACCTCGTGTTGATTGCATGATAGAAGGAATAGAATGTTGCAATGTTCTATGTGACGTTGGCGCCCATGTTAGTGTGATGAGTTCCAAGTTTTATGTTGAGCTTTTTAACAAAACATCAAACCTAGATGCCACAATCATTAAATTGATCATGGGAGATGGTAGATTAATCAAACCGCTAGGAGTGCTTAGAAATCTTAATGTTGCCATAGCGGGTAAAAAAATTCCTACCGATTTTTTTGTGATTAATGCTAGTGATGATGAGCATGAAGGCATAATCCTTGGAAAACCCTTTCTCAAATTAGTAAATGTTGTTCTAGATGTTGGAAAAGGGATTGTCACTTTTGATCTAGATGGAGAGAAGCGCTCATTTGAATTTCATTCAAAACCGTCTTTTGCTTCACCTCTATCTCTTGATAACGAAGAGGTAGACAGCATTCGTTCCATTGATTCTTTCAGGGATCCTCTCCAACGCGCTTTGGAGAATGAAGACGCTCAAGATGATCAAGATGGAGAACTAGTGGAAACAATAGAAGAGTTGAAGCCGCAACACGGGAATTTGGAGGAAGAAAAATTTGAAGACATTGGAGAGTTAGATCAAGAAGAGGATGGTGCGCCCGATGTTGAGATGAAGCCACTCCCCAAGGGATTGAAATACAAATTTTTAGGAGAGGGCAAGAGTTTTCCGGTGATTATTAGTGACGATTTGAGCCCGGAAGAGACGGAGAAGTTGCTGAATTTATTGAAGAAGCACAAAAAGGTGATCGGCTACTCGATTAATGACTTGAAAGGTATTAGCCCCGCTTTTTGCACACATCATATACAACTCGAGGAGCAATACAAGCCGGTCGTAGAGCATCAAAGAAGGTTGAGCCATGCTATGCGTGATGTGGTGAAGAAGGAGGTTATCAAATTGTTGAATGCCGGAATAATATACCCCGTGCCACATAGTGAATGGGTAAGCCCTGTTCATTGCGTTCCAAAGAAAGGAGGACTCACGGTTGTGAAAAATGAGAATGAGCAATTGATACCACAAAGAACCATCACGGGATGGAGGATGTGCATCGATTATAGAAAATTGAATAAGGCAACGAGGAAGGATCATTTTCCACTACCATTCATTGACGAGATGCTAGAAAGGTTGGCAAATCATTCACACTTTTGTTACCTTGACGGATACTCGGGATTCTTCCAAATACCTATTCATCCGGATGATCAACATAAGACCACATTTACTTGCCCGTATGGAACTTTTGCATATCGGAGGATGCCTTTTGGGTTGTGCAATGCGCCCGCTTCTTTTCAAAGGTGCATGATGGCTATATTTTCAGATTTCATAGAAGAGATTATAGAGGTATTCATGGATGATTTCTCGGTGCATGGTACTAGCTTTGATGATTGCTTGGCAAATTTGGAGAAAGTTCTTAAAAGATGTGGAGAGGTTGATCTTGTGCTTAATTGGGAGAAGTGTCATTTCATGGTGAAAGAAGGAATTGTTCTCGGTCATGTTATCTCCGAGAGAGGGATAGAGGTGGACAGAGCGAAGATAGAAACCGCGGAAAAATTGCCACCACCTACGGATATCAAATCTTTGAGGAGCTTTCTCGGTCATGCCGGATTCTATAGGAGGTTCATAAAGGATTTTTCGAAAATCACCAAGCCATTGACACAACTTCTCCAAAAAGATGTGGAATACATCTTCGATAGTGATTGTCTTCACGCATTTCGAACACTCAAGCAATCCCTCATAAGTGATCCTATCATGCAACCTCCGGATTGGAATCTACCTTTTGAAATCATGTGCGATGCAAGCGATTACGCCGTAGGAGCCGTCCTTGGACAAAGGAAAGAGGGGAAGGTAAATGCTATCTACTACGCAAGCAAGACTCTCAATGAAGCCCAAGTTAATTATGCAACAACGGAGAAAGAATTGCTTGCCGTGGTATTCACCTTCGAAAAATTCAGATCATACATAGTAAACTCTAAGGTGATAGTTTATACCGACCATGCGGCAATCAAGTATCTCTTGTCCAAGAAAGATGCTAAACCACGCTTGATTCGATGGATCCTATTGCTACAAGAATTCGATGTAGAGATAAGGGACAAGAAAGGGGCGGAAAATGTTGTGGCCGACCACCTATCAAGGATGAACCATGGAGACGATGGAAAAGAACCTATCGAGGATCAAATGAGAGATGATCACCTATATAGATGAAGCGTCCCCTCATAAGAGAAGACTTAAATGTGATACAAAGCACCAGTCCCAGGAGGCTGATGCCACATTTATTACATCAGATGGTTCAAAACCGTACAAACCTTGGAGGACACTCGATACAGATGATGATAATTATTAACCAAGCTACAACATAACACCAGACCGCAAACCACATAGGGTCTACTACGGGCTCAGAGTACTGCGACAGCGGAGGCATCTCAACGGGGCCGGTTCCACAGGCAAGGTTGGGTGTAGAACGATAACCCTACTCGGCGTCGTCTGGAACGAAGTCCGGGTCTTCTTCTGTAAAAAGTGAGAATGGGGTGAGTACGAACGTACTCAGCAAGTCCGACCACACCCACGGTGGGGGTTATGACTGAATAATATGCATAGGTAAATCAAGGATAAGGTTACGGTTTAATTTGCAGAAAAAACGACATTTTATGCAGGGGTTTATTTTACGAAAAACCTTTTAGAAATCAGTTTTTGCAGTAACACAGAGTTCAGGTTTTAAAACTGCTACCGGACTCCCCGTCCGTCGTAGCACACGGCACAACTGCCGGACACAATTTCAAAACAACTCACACTAGCCCATCCCAAAGAAACACTAGTTATGTGACCACACCGTAACTCGCCCAATACCGTGGGCACGGCTATTCGAATAGATTCTTAACTCTGCAGAGGTGTGCAACTTTACCCACAAGTAGGATACCACCACTCGAACACCGTCGTGTCGGTGTAGATCCCAACATAGCCATTACCCACCATAGCTAAGCCTGACTAGCCATCACGGGATGCACCAAGGGGTCATTGACCGTTCACTTAGGTATAACCGGGCATAAGTCACTCGGGGCTTATCCCTTTTCCTTAGTTACCCGTTGCTCTCAGCTCTCCTGATGGCTACCATACCAACTAGTGGGATTTATGCTACGCCGTTGCCCATTCAACGGTCGAGTGGTTTGCACGAAAGTGGAGTTAGGTGAGATGACACACCAACTCGGTCCTTAGACACGACAAGATGGATATCTCCCTTCATTGCCCTGCCACATTGGCACGAGCACACCGAATGGCAAATCCGTGGATATGCCATCCATCCCGTCTAAACTTTCCTTACAAAAACACCACATTTATCCCATCCCACACGCACACATTTTCTCTATAAAACAAATCGTATTATGAGTAAAGTCCTAAGCATTCTAATATCGATTAACGTCCAAGCAAAATCAGACATTAATCTAGGTGGTCAAGGAATAGTCGTCACAAATCAAGGGGTGGCTATCCAACCGTGTTTTCATGCAAGTAAAACATATGCAACTTTATAAAGCAGGCCATTGGGTCGTGTTTATAAAAACTAGGACAGAAACATGCATCAAAGGATGGGATTGAACTTGCCGTCTTCAAAGCCTTCGGGGAAGTCCTGTCCTTCGGGCTCGGGGTCGCGGAACTGGTCCTCGTTCTCCTGCTCACAGAACTGCTCGTTGACGGGCTCTCCTTCGTTCACTCCGCGGTCTACAGCACACACAACCAAGCGTCCGATCAAAACAAAGATTCTATCGTTGAGCTCGAATCGGAAGCACATAAAATATAGAGTACGAAGTATTATTTTCAAGTGGTTTCCTAATGGCATGGCCAAGACTTGGTTAGGAAAGGCGTGATAAAGTTTCGGGTTGGTCAGAGGTCGTTTGTTACATGAAATGATAGGTTTTAGTAAAGGTTCGGGATCGGATAAAGGGTCAGGGGCCTAGTTGTAAATAATTCGGGAAAACTCGGGGCCTGATTACGATTTCTAAAAGTATTTGGGCCTAAAAGGGAAATGCAGGGACCTAACTATTATTAGGTTTAAATTGGAATAGGGTTTATTTGCAAATATACTAATGGTGGGGGTATTTCTGCAAAAAGGCAAAAATGATGAAAGGTTTCTTTAAGAAATAAAGGAAAGGGGGAGGGGTTTTTGGCAAAATCGCCATCCCCTTCCTCCCTCCCACGCTGGGAAACAGGGGAGGCGCCAGGGGTCGCCGGCGGCGGCCAATCCGGCCGTCCAGGGCCAGGGCGGCGGCCGGGAGTGAGGGGAAAAAGGGCTAGGGGTACGTGGGGTTCGATTCCCCGGCTCACCTCGGCCTGGGGTGCGGCGAGGGAGCAGGGCGACGCGAGCCGGCGGCGGCGGCGCTACTGGAGCGGGGCGGCGGCGTTAGCGCTGAGGAGGGGAGGCGGTGGCGGCCAGGGAGGCTTGAATGTGGAGTAGCGGCGCCGGTGGGGAGGCTTTTATAGCCGTGGAGAGGCGGTGGCGTGGTGGAGGTGGGTGGCCGGCTCAGCGAGGTCCGCGGGCGGCCATTAATGGCACCCCGGCCGTTGCTGGCGTCGCGGAGCGGGGCACGGGCGGCGAGGGCGGCCACTGGTGACGGGACGCGAGCGGCAGCGGCGAGCACAGGGCGGCGCTGTGCGGGGCAGCGGCGCGCGGCGCGCGGCGCGGCCAGGCGCGCACGTGGGCTCGGCGGAGCTCACGTCGCTGTGGCCTGGCGCGTTCGCCCACAGCCCTGTGCTCCGTGCGCGCGTGCGCGCAAGCGGGGCGGGACGCAGCGGGGTGGCGCGGGCGGCGAGGCGGTGGTGCGCGGGAGCGGGCAGGCTGGCAGCGGCGGGTGGCACGGCGGCGCTCCAGCCACGCGGTCCGCGTGCGCGGACTGGCTCGGCGAGGCGCGCGGCGTGTCGCGGCGCGGGCGGGGTGGCGCGCGAGCGGGCGGCCGTGTCGTGGCGGCGTCGCGGGCAGGGTTGGTGCGCGGGCTGGGAGCGCGCGCGGGCGTTCGGTGGCAGGCCGAGCGGGGCAGGGCGGTGCGGCATGCGGGGCAGCGGCCAGGAGCGGGGGCGAGGCAGAGGAGGGAGAAAGGCAGGGGAAAAGAGAAAAGAAAAGAAGGGAAAGAGAAAAGAAAAGAAGAAAAAGAGAAAAGGGGGAAAAGAAATGGAAGAAAAGAAATAGGAAAAAGAAAATGGGAGAGAGAGGGAAAGGAGAAAGGAGGGAGGGGGGGTGGTGCGCGCCAGCGGCGACTGCGGCCGCGGTCGGCCACGCGGGGCGTGCGGCCGCGGGAGGTGGGGCACGCGGTCGGAGGGGAGAGAGAAAAAAAGAGAGGGGGCGGGATTCGCGGCGCCCAGTCGCGACACATCGCGTCGGATAGAAAAATGGATGGGACGCGAATTGAAATCGGGTGTCGGGTTGTTCGGGAGAGGCTCTGGGGATTAGGGTTCAGGGTTTGAGTCGAGCTCAACGACAAAACAACTTTAGCGCATAATTTATTTTGGTGAGTTTTCGGGATGTTACAAACCTACCCCACTTAAAATGAATCTCGTCCTCGAGATTCGGCTGGTTCCTAAACATGTGGGGAAACTCCTTCTTTAAAGCGTCTTCACGTTCCCAGGTAGCTTCTTCCACTCCGTGTCTGCTCCACTGAACTCTACATATCCGTACTTCGGAGTTTCTGGTCCTTCTGGTGACAGTGTCGAGAATCTTGACCGGTACTTCTTGATATCGTAGGTCTGGCTGTAGATCTATTGATTCTACTGGCACATGCTCTGCCTCGGGTACTCTCAAACATCTTCTTAGCTGCGAGACGTGGAACACTGGATGTATATCCGACATTTCTTCTGGCAGTTCCAAACGGTATGCTACTGCTCCAACTTTCTTGAGAACTCGGTATGGTCCAATGTACCGAGGGGCCAATTTTCCTTGTACCTGAAATCTTCGGGTTCCTCGAATGGGTGAAACCTTGAGATACACAAAATCCCCTGGACTGAAACTTATCTCCCGTCTTTTCTTGTCGGCGTAGCTTTTCTGTCGGGACTGGGCTGTTTTCAGCTTTTCTCTAATCTCGGCAACTCTTTCTTCTGCTTCCTTTATGAGTGCGGGTCCGACTAAAGCACGTTCTCCCACTTCTGACCACATCAGAGGGGTCCTGCATTTTCTTCCGTAGAGAGCTTCGAACGGCGACATGCCCAAACTTGCTTGATACCCGTTGTTGTATGAGAACTCGGCATAGGGTAAGCTTTGTTCCCAATCTTTGCCATAAGTGAGGACACACGCCCTCAGCATATCTTCCATAATCTGATTCACCCTTTCTGTCTGACCATCTGTCTGCGGGTGATAAGCGGAGCTAAAGTCTAGCTTGGTGCCCATAGCTTTATGCAAACTTTTCCAAAATCTAGAGGTGAACTAGGTCCCTCTGTCGGAAACAATTCGGCTGGGCACACCATGCAGCTTCACTATATTCTCCACGTAAAGCTTGGCTAGCTTCTCTCCGCCGTAGTTGGTACGTACGGGTATGAAGTGAGCCGCTTTAGTGAGTCGGTCCACTATTACCCATATGGAATCGTGTCCTTTCTGGGTTCTGGGCAGTCCTACCACAAAATCCATCCCTATTTCATCCCATTTCCAAACCGGAATGGGTAGGGGCTGCAACAATCCTGCCGGCTTCTGGTGTTCAGCTTTGATTCTCTGACAAGTATCGCAATGGGCGACAAATCGTGCAATGTCTGCCTTCATCCCATTCCACCAATATTTCTGTTTTAAGTCCATATACATCTTGGTGGATCCTGGGTGAATAGAGTAGGCTGAGTTGTGGGCTTCATCCATGATTATTTGCCTGAAATCTCCCTTCTGGGGCACACAAATTCTATCTTTGTACCACAATGTTCCCCTATTATCCACTCTAAAGTCTGGTGCCTTATTTACTCCGGTTTGCTTCCGGATTTCCATCAGTCCCTTGTCCGCTCTCTGGGCTTTCCTAATTCGTTCTTCTAGAGTGGATTGAACGTTCAGCACTTGGCTGGAGCCTCGAGGGACAATGTGCACGTTTAATCGCGCCATTTCCTCTTGTAAAAGGTCATTCTTAGGCCCATAGGATTTCCGACTCAAGGCATCAGCTACTACATTTGCCTTTCCCGGGTGGTAATGAATTTCCAAATTATAATCCTTGACTAATTCTAGCCATCTTCTCTGCCTCAGGTTTAAGTCCGGTTGGGTGAAGATATACTTCAGACTTTTATGATCGGTAAAGATTTCGCACTTATTTCCAATTAAATAATGCCTCCAAATCTTAAGTGCGTGCACTACGGCTGCAAGTTCCAAATCATGAGTTGGGTAGTTTTGCTCATGGGTCCTGAGCTGACGGGAAGCATATGCAACGACTTTCCCATCTTGCATCAGCACACAACCCAATCCTTGTCGGGACGCATCACAATAGATGACAAAATCCCGATGAATATCCGGCAGGGTTAGCACTGGGGCTGTCGTCAATCTTTGCTTCAACTCCTGGAAGCTTCTTTCACACGACTCCGTCCAGGTGAACTTCTTTTCTTTCTTGAGCAGCTCTGTCATGGGCCGGGCTATCTTGGAAAATCCCTCAATGAATCTCCGATAATACCCAGCTAATCCGAGGAAACTTCTGATCTCACTGACATTAGTTGGTCGCTGCCAATTGGAGACTGCTTCAACCTTCTCGGGATCCACTGCTACTCCTTCCGTGGTCAAGATATGACCAAGGAAAGCTACTTTCTCCAGCCAGAACTCACACTTGCTGAATTTGGCGTATAGCCTGTGCATTCTCAACTTCTCCAGAACTACTCTCAGGTGTTGCTCGTGCTCCTGGATACTCTTTGAGTAAATAAGTATGTCGTCAATGAAGACTACGACAAACTTATCTAGCTCGTCCATAAACACTTTGTTCATGAGGTTCATGAAATAGGCCGGTGCATTTGTCAGTCCGAAAGACATCACTGTGAACTCAAACTGCCCGTATCGGGTGACAAAGGCTGTCTTCGGGATGTCGCTTTCCCTAATCTTGAGCTGAAAATATCCGGACCTTAGGTCGATCTTGGAAAAGTACTTGGCTCCTTTTAACTGATCGAAGAGATCATCGATCCTGGGAAGGGGGTACTTATTTTTGATAGTGACTTCGTTTAGTGCCCGGTAGTCTACACACAACCTCATACTTCCGTCCTTCTTCTTGACGAATAGAACTGGGGCTCCCCAAGGTGACGAACTTGGCCTGATGAAGCCAATCCGTTGTAACTCTTCTAGTTGTTTCTTTAACTCTGCCAACTCAGAGGCTGCCATCCTGTAGGGTCTCTTGGCTATGGGGGCGGTTCCAGGAACAAGATCAATGACAAATTCTATGTCCCTATCTGGTGGCATACCGGGAAGTTCTTCAGGAAAGACATCGGGGTACTCACTCACTACTAGGACTTCTTCCAAGGACTTGGCTTCCATGCTAAACACCATCGGGTTTGCTCCACTTTCCCGGGTGTGACAGGTCACTCGGACTCCCTCTGGGTTTGTTAGGTGGACTACCTTGTCCGTACAACCTATGAGGCCATTGTGTTTGCTTAGCCAGTCCATTCCGAGGATCACATCTATCCCTTCTGACTTAAGTACTACTAGGTCTGCTAAAAACTCTACCCCACTTAAATTGATCCTTACCCGTAGACAACCCAGTTGACACCTGATGTCTCCTCCGGGCGTCCGGGTTAATAGGGGTGTTTTCAGTAGTACTGTAGGTATTTTATGTTTCTCCACAAAACTTGAGGATATGAATGAGTGTGATGCTCCAGAATCGAACAGTACTGTTGCAAGAGTTGAGCTAACTAGGTACTCACCGAGTACAACGCCCTGGGCTCCTTGAGCTTCCTGTGCGTCGATGTGGTTGACGCGGGCTCGTCCAAAAGACTGCTGGGGTTGCCTCTGCTGGTTGTTGTTGTTGTTGCTGTTGCCACGGAGGGGCACTCGGTTGGCACCGGTCAGCACTGGCTTGGGTCCGTTCACTGTGTTGGAGAAGGCTGAAGTGGCTGGCTTGTTCTTGGCATAAGGGCAGTCGGCGATGAAATGCCCTGTCTCTCGGCAGTTGAAACAGGCCCTCACATTGCTGTTGTTATTGGTGACCTGGCTCGCATTATTCTGTGAGGCCCTCATGGTGTTCTGGCTTCTGGGCTGTGTGTTAGGAGCCCGTGGTCCTGTTGCTTGCGACTGAGTTCTGTACTGCATTGGGGCTTGGGACCTTGGTGCATTGTAACTGAAGCTTCTGGCCTTCTGGGAACGATCCTGCTGGCGGGCCTTACTCTCCAGGAACTTGCGCTTGTTATCCTTTCTTTCATCACTCTTGGCCTTCTCAGTGAGGATTGCCTTGTTCATCAGGGTGTTGAAGTCAGGATAGATTTGAGGGGTGAGCAGGGTCCTGAGTTCTGGATTTAGTCCTTTCTTGAACATATCCTGCTTCTTCTCGTCGTCGTTCACTTCTTCTGGTGCATAGCGAGCCAATTCCATAAACTGGTGTGTATACTCCTCTACCGTCATATTCCCCTGCTGAAGTGCGCGGAATTCATCTGCCTTGCGCTTCATGGTAGCTGAGGGGATGTGATAGCGGCGGAACTCTCTCACGAATTCATTCCAGGTGATGGTGGAGGCATCTCTGGCAGCAGCGCAGTAATTTTCCCACCAGGCTAAGGCAGTCCCGGTGAGTTGATGTGCTGCCAGGAGGACTTTATCCCGATCCTGGCACCCAAACGGCTCGAGCTTCCTCTGGATCACGCGGAGCCAGTCATCTGCGTCCAAGGGGTTGCTGGATCCGGCAAAAGTGGGTGGCTTGGCCCTCAGAAAAGCTGTTAGCTTGTCGTTGAAGGTCTGCTCTCGTGGCTGCCTGTTTATTAGAGCATTGGCCAGTGTCTCCAGTATGAGAGTCTGGTTATGGATCACTTGTGCCAGGTCCACGAAGGGTGGTGGTGGTGGTAGCTGTGCATCCTGATTTTCTCCTCTGCCCTGACTCACTTCTTGTTCTTCCTGAGGGTGGTTTTGCCCGTTAAGGCGCACTCCTGCGTCAGCAGCTGCAGGGTCCCTGACACGGGAGGCCCTCGTGACGCTTCGGGAAACCATCTGCAGATTTGGTAGAGTTTTTGTGAGGTTGGGATTAGGTGATGTTTAAGTTATTTAATTCGTATTTTAAAAAAAAACAGAATTAACCTTCTGCCGAAAGGCACACACAACAAGCACACAACAAGGCAAACAAGCAACTTTTACTAAAGCGAGGTAGGGTACAACACGGAAACACGACTAGAACGCGTACTACAAGTCCGGGTACAGGTTCAAACTAAGGGTACAACTTAAACCGAAAGGGCTAGAAGGGTACAACAACAGGGTAGGGTTGGACACTCTACTCGCGGGGCGAGTCTTCTTCTGGGGTGATACGAGCTTCCGGGGAAACAAACGGCTCGTCGTCCTCCGGGTTCCCGTTCTCTTGGGGCTGAGCAGCAACTTCTCTTTCTCTGACAGCAGTAGACCCTTCGGGGTTCTCGGGTGGAGCTCGAGGGCTTCCAAAGAGCGTTCCCCATCCTATGACGGGTGTCCCAAGTAGAACATGATCTTCTCCGATGGCCGGAACTGGGGTCCCACTCCTGGTCCATTCTTGCATGCGCCGGTCTCGGGCTTGTCTGAGGCTCTCCTGTGCCACTGCTTCGCTGCTGATCGCGGCTGCGGCTCTTGCCTCGGCTTGGGCTGCTCGGACCTGTTGGAGCCTTACCGCGAGTTCAGCTTGCTCGGCACGATTGGTCTGCTCCCTCAGCAGGTGGGCCTGCTCATCGAAGAGTTGGTCCAAAGCGGCCAGATAGTTAGCCACTTGGTACAAAGGATCTACTTCATGGCGGCGCCGTTCCAGGCTTCTCATGCGGGCTTCCCAAACAGGGGTCCTGATGGCCGGCGGAAAGAACCTCATTGGCGTGGGTGCAAGGTGTTCTTCGAAAATCCGGCATAGGTACCGAAGTGCCTTTCTGACAGCCAAGGGATAGGTGTCTTGGTGCCTGAATCCCGTAGCGGTCACTCGCCACGACTGGATGTTGGGGTGGCGCTCACTTCTGGCGATGACAATGATCACCCTGCAGCGGAGAGTGCCATGATGCTCGTACTCTCTGCTGTAGTACCTTGGGCGTTCTGTAACGCCAAGGCTTTCCAGGGCGTTGATCAACAGGCTGGGGAAGCCAGGTGCAGCTTGGCAGTCGCCCTGGGTCCATCCTTCCTCAGCCATCTGAAAATAAAGATAGAGTGAATATCCTGCGCGAATATTTGCGGTACACAAAGGGGTAGATGGTTTTTATTTATGGCAACACGATGGGGTACAACTTCATGGGTACATGATTATTAGAACAAGGGTTCTAGCTTAGAGACTACTCCTATCATGGGGATTCTTCCTCAATTCTAAAGGAGCGCTTCCTCAGTGGAAGGTACTGATCCATCACACCATCCTCGGTCTGAGTTCCTTTATCCCAGTGGGTTTCTTCGGGTTCTTCCTCTTCAGTCTGAGTGCCAACGTCCCAATGGGTTTCCATGGGTTCTTCCTCTTCTTCGTCTTCCTCTATCCATCCACCTATTCCCCAGCGAGCCTCGTATCTCCGCAACTGAGCCTGGAGAGCGGCTAGCGAGTTCTCGGCGCGTGTGGCTCTTGCCCGCTGTTCTTCCAGTTCTTCCTCTTTTTCATCCATTTGGACCTGGAGGGCGGCTAGGGAATACTCGGCATGGAAAGTCCTCGACCGTTGTTCCTCCATCTCCTGGGTTGCTTTTTCTGCTCTGTGGACCTGCTGCTTCAGTTGCGCTGCTTGCTCGCGATAGAGCTCATCCAGGCCGGTGAGGTAGATGGACAGGTGGGATACAGTGTCTTCCAGATCTTCCTCTTCCCTTCCGAGTCCTCTCATTCGGGCGATCCAGGTGCGTCCTCTTCCTTCAGTTGGCGGGAAGAACCCCATAGGAGTCCGCTGAAGGTGATGCTTGTAGATCACTCGGAGCCGTCGCAGGGCTTTACGGGCGGCTTTCCGATAGGTATCCGGGAAACGGAATCCAGTGGTGGAGATGAACCAAGGGTCCACATCAGGGTAGCGGGTGCTCCTTGCTATGAAGATCATCAGGTCACACCGAAGAGTACCCTTGGAGTCGTACTCCCGATAGAGAAACTCTGGTGGATCCACAACTCCGATGCGTTCCAGGCTGAGTATCAACAACTTGGGAAGGCCGGGCTCTGCGAAACAGATTCTGCCAATCCATCCATTGTCAGCCATCTGGAACAGGGCAAGAACCAAAGGTAAGTGTTTGTGTGAGGAAAGGATTAAGGATAGAAAAGGTCCTAAGGTAAAGGGTCTAAAAACGGGTTTCGCTCCTAGGGTCACGTCCTACGGCCAACCTACGGCTCTGATACCACCTGAAGCGTCCCCTCATAAGAGAAGACTTAAATGTGATACAAAGCACCAGTCCCAGGAGGCTGATGCCACATTTATTACATCAGATGGTTCAAAACCGTACAAACCTTGGAGGACACTCGATACAGATGATGATAATTATTAACCAAGCTACAACATAACACCAGACCGCAAACCACATAGGGTCTACTACGGGCTCAGAGTACTGCGACAGCGGAGGCATCTCAACGGGGCCGGTTCCACAGGCAAGGTTGGGTGTAGAACGATAACCCTACTCGGCGTCGTCTGGAACGAAGTCCGGGTCTTCTTCTGTAAAAAGTGAGAATGGGGTGAGTACGAACGTACTCAGCAAGTCCGACCACACCCACGGTGGGGGTTATGACTGAATAATATGCATAGGTAAATCAAGGATAAGGTTACGGTTTAATTTGCAGAAAAAACGACATTTTATGCAGGGGTTTATTTTACGAAAAACCTTTTAGAAATCAGTTTTTGCAGTAACACAGAGTTCAGGTTTTAAAACTGCTACCGGACTCCCCGTCCGTCGTAGCACACGGCACAACTGCCGGACACAATTTCAAAACAACTCACACTAGCCCATCCCAAAGAAACACTAGTTATGTGACCACACCGTAACTCGCCCAATACCGTGGGCACGGCTATTCGAATAGATTCTTAACTCTGCAGAGGTGTGCAACTTTACCCACAAGTAGGATACCACCACTCGAACACCGTCGTGTCGGTGTAGATCCCAACATAGCCATTACCCACCATAGCTAAGCCTGACTAGCCATCACGGGATGCACCAAGGGGTCATTGACCGTTCACTTAGGTATAACCGGGCATAAGTCACTCGGGGCTTATCCCTTTTCCTTAGTTACCCGTTGCTCTCAGCTCTCCTGATGGCTACCATACCAACTAGTGGGATTTATGCTACGTCGTTGCCCATTCAACGGTCGAGTGGTTTGCACGAAAGTGGAGTTAGGTGAGATGACACACCAACTCGGTCCTTAGACACGACAAGATGGATATCTCCCTTCATTGCCCTGCCACATTGGCACGAGCACACCGAATGGCAAATCCGTGGATATGCCATCCATCCCGTCTAAACTTTCCTTACAAAAACACCACATTTATCCCATCCCACACGCACACATTTTCTCTATAAAACAAATCGTATTATGAGTAAAGTCCTAAGCATTCTAATATCGATTAACGTCCAAGCAAAATCAGACATTAATCTAGGTGGTCAAGGAATAGTCGTCACAAATCAAGGGGTGGCTATCCAACCGTGTTTTCATGCAAGTAAAACATATGCAACTTTATAAAGCAGGCCATTGGGTCGTGTTTATAAAAACTAGGACAGAAACATGCATCAAAGGATGGGATTGAACTTGCCGTCTTCAAAGCCTTCGGGGAAGTCCTGTCCTTCGGGCTCGGGGTCGCGGAACTGGTCCTCGTTCTCCTGCTCACAGAACTGCTCGTTGACGGGCTCTCCTTCGTTCACTCCGCGGTCTACAGCACACACAACCAAGCGTCCGATCAAAACAAAGATTCTATCGTTGAGCTCGAATCGGAAGCACATAAAATATAGAGTACGAAGTATTATTTTCAAGTGGTTTCCTAATGGCATGGCCAAGACTTGGTTAGGAAAGGCGTGATAAAGTTTCGGGTTGGTCAGAGGTCGTTTGTTACATGAAATGATAGGTTTTAGTAAAGGTTCGGGATCGGATAAAGGGTCAGGGGCCTAGTTGTAAATAATTCGGGAAAACTCGGGGCCTGATTACGATTTCTAAAAGTATTTGGGCCTAAAAGGGAAATGCAGGGACCTAACTATTATTAGGTTTAAATTGGAATAGGGTTTATTTGCAAATATACTAATGGTGGGGGTATTTCTGCAAAAAGGCAAAAATGATGAAAGGTTTCTTTAAGAAATAAAGGAAAGGGGGAGGGGTTTTTGGCAAAATCGCCATCCCCTTCCTCCCTCCCACGCTGGGAAACAGGGGAGGCGCCAGGGGTCGCCGGCGGCGGCCAATCCGGCCGTCCAGGGCCAGGGCGGCGGCCGGGAGTGAGGGGAAAAAGGGCTAGGGGTACGTGGGGTTCGATTCCCCGGCTCACCTCGGCCTGGGGTGCGGCGAGGGAGCAGGGCGACGCGAGCCGGCGGCGGCGGCGCTACTGGAGCGGGGCGGCGGCGTTAGCGCTGAGGAGGGGAGGCGGTGGCGGCCAGGGAGGCTTGAATGTGGAGTAGCGGCGCCGGTGGGGAGGCTTTTATAGCCGTGGAGAGGCGGTGGCGTGGTGGAGGTGGGTGGCCGGCTCAGCGAGGTCCGCGGGCGGCCATTAATGGCACCCCGGCCGTTGCTGGCGTCGCGGAGCGGGGCACGGGCGGCGAGGGCGGCCACTGGTGACGGGACGCGAGCGGCAGCGGCGAGCACAGGGCGGCGCTGTGCGGGGCAGCGGCGGGCGGCGCGCGGCGCGGCCAGGCGCGCACGTGGGCTCGGCGGAGCTCACGTCGCTGTGGCCTGGCGCGTTCGCCCACAGCCCTGTGCTCCGTGCGCGCGTGCGCGCAAGCGGGGCGGGACGCAGCGGGGTGGCGCGGGCGGCGAGGCGGTGGTGCGCGGGAGCGGGCAGGCTGGCAGCGGCGGGTGGCACGGCGGCGCTCCGGGCACGCGGTCCGCGTGCGCGGACTGGCTCGGCGAGGCGCGCGGCGTGTCGTGGCGCGGGCGGGGTGGCGCGCGAGCGGGCGACCGTGTCGTGGCGGCGTCGCGGGCAGGGTTGGTGCGCGGGCTGGGAGCGCGCGCGGGCGTTCGGTGGCAGGCCGAGCGGGGCAGGGCGGTGCGGCATGCGGGGCAGCGGCCAGGAGCGGGGGCGAGGCAGAGGAGGGAGAAAGGCAGGGGAAAAGAGAAAAGAAAAGAAGGGAAAGAGAAAAGAAAAGAAGAAAAAGAGAAAAGGGGGAAAAGAAATGGAAGAAAAGAAATAGGAAAAAGAAAATGGGAGAGAGAGGGAAAGGAGAAAGGAGGGAGGGGGGGGTGGTGCGCGCCAGCGGCGACTGCGGCCGCGGTCGGCCACGCGGGGCGTGCGGCCGCGGGAGGTGGGGCACGCGGTCGGAGGGGAGAGAGAAAAAAAGAGAGGGGGCGGGATTCGCGGCGCCCGGTCGCGACACATCGCGTCGGATAGAAAAATGGATGGGACGCGAATTGAAATCGGGTGTCGGTTGTTCGGGAGAGGCTCTGGGGATTAGGGTTCAGGGTTTGAGTCGAGCTCAACGACAAAACAACTTTAGCGCATAATTTATTTTGGTGAGTTTTCGGGATGTTACAATAGAATTCTCGACAAAGATAGTTGGATGAATGAAATAATAAGGACAATAAAAGGGATGCCCTTGGATCACTTGGACAAGAATTCAAAGAGAAGAGTGATCACGGAAAGAAGAAAATACTATTGGGATCCACCATACTTATATAGATATGGAGAAGATGGAGTCCTAAGAAGATGCATACCGAGAGAGGAACGTGAAGAAGTTCTAAGAAAGTGTCACTCGTCGGGATATGGAGGACATTATGGGCACTTTAGAACTCAAGCTAAGGTATGGGCTAGTGGATTCTATTGGCCCGAGATGCATGAAGACGCGAAAAGATTCGTTTCGACTTGTCCGGACTGCCAAAGAACGGGGAATATCTCGCAAAGAAATGCCATGCCATTGAACTACAATTTACAAATAGATCTATTTGATGTCTGGGGAATCGATTTCATGGGACCATTTGTGAACTCACATGGATTTGAGCATATATTGGTGATGGTGGACTATGTTTCGAAATGGGTTGAAGCTATGCCATGTCGGAAGGCATCAACGGAGGAGTCCATACACATGATTAAATCGGTAATCTTCCCTTGATATGGCGTACCGAGAATCTTGATAAGCGATGGAGGAACACACTTCACGGGCAAAGACTTTGGTAAATGCTTGAAGAAATTGGGAATTGAACATAGAGTGTCCACGGCTTATCACCCCCAAACAAACGGACAAGCGGAAACTTCGAACAAGCAATTGAAGCACATTTTAAAGAAGACCGTGGTAAAAGGAGGAAAAGATTGGTCGAAGAGACTAGATGATGCACTATGGGCATATCGTACGGCACATAAAACCCCGATTGGTATGACTCCTTATCAATTTGTTTATGGAAAAACATGCCACTTGTCGGTTGAGCTAGAACATAAGGCGTATTGGGCAATGAAGGAAATGAACTTTGATGCGGAAGCCGCTGGAATTAAAAGGAGAATCCAAATAAGCGAATTGGAGGAGTTAAAATTGAAAGCGTACAATAGTGCATCAATTTACAAAGAAAGGATGAAGAGATGGTACGACAAACGATTACAAAACAAGGAATTCAAAGAAGGAGACAAAGTCCTACTCTACAATTCAAGATTCAAACTCTTTAGCAAAGGAAAATTGCAAAGCAAATGGGATGGACCGTACGTCGTACACTCAGTTTCACCCACGGGAGCGGTGACATTTATGGATGCGAAAGGTGACCAATATGTGGTGAACGGACAGCGACTAAAGGTATTCTTGGAGCCCGACATCGTGCCCCTTCATTACATCGACATATACACCATGGAGGAGGAACCGGAACGTCAAGCCTAACGACGTTAAGCAAGGTAAGTTTGTAAATATTCTCTTTTAGATTTTATTTCCATAGTTTTATTTTTATTTTGGACGAACTTCGAGTAAAACATAGACTCATAATTTGTTGGAGAGCACCTCGGAAAAAGTTGGAGTCCAGGGGGCTGAAAAACCCCCTGGGGCGGCCGGCCCAACACCCCTAGGCCGGCCGGCCTAAGCCTCCTCGTGTGCGAATCGGTCTCAATTTTTGGTAGGTGCGAGATAAGGAAATTTCAAACCTGTGCCTTATAGATTTCGCATGCCAAAACCGAAGAGATTTTGGACTTTTCGTCCAAGTCTTTTCGGGACATAAATAGAAGGGCAGGGTAGATCTATTCTCTCATACTTTTCAATCTACACCACCACCTCGAGAGAGACGTCGACAATGGCCGGTTCAGCGAGCGCAAGAGCCATGATTGCAGCAATGGAGATCGAGGAGAGGGGTTGGACGCCTGACACCCCCACGCCAAAGACGCCTAGCCCCATCTCGGCAACCGGTACGCAGCCCCTCCTTGTTGAAGCAAAGCGATGTGAAGCGAAGGCCCCTCCGAAGAAATTCAATACCCAAGCACGGATGAGCGTCGGAGGGAAGGGCCGTCAATGGTACAACGAGAGGCTAGCTCAAGCCCAAAGGGTGGTCGTCGTCATCAGCAGCGACGAAGACGAAGGCGAGAAGCGACAAGACAAAAAGCCACCCACACCTAGGCGTTCCTTGCGCCTCCTCGGAGTCAAAAGAAAGAACTACATCGAGCACACCCTGGAGCCGAAGGATTATGCGGGGGACAGCGATTGGGAGAGCATCATGAGCCCTGGTTCATGGGGTGCCACCGGTCGTGACTACGATGATGATTGGCCGGGGTGGGACGAAGAGGAGAGAAAAGAGGAAGATGACCCCTCCGGAGGTGATAGCGGCAAGAAGAAGAAGGACGACGACGAAGAACCCGAAGATGACAGTGCCAACAGCGGCAGGCATCACTTCGGGTGCTATTTCAAGTGCCGCAATGAAATCGCGGATCTCCGCGCCACCATCGATAGGTGTCACGATCAAACCGTGGCAATGGATCAAAGGATGGACGACATCGAGAGCTTGGCCGAAAAAGACTACAACTTCCTTGTCCGCAATATAAGGAAGTTATTTGGGATGGTCGGAGATCTACAAAAGCAAGGAGGAGGGCGTCCAAGATGCAATTGCCTGAGGTGCCGTTGAGAACGCCGACGAGCGTCACACCCATCTTTTATATCATTGCGACGAGGACGCCGCATAATCTAAGCATGGGGGGAGGTGTGACGGCTCCTAGATTGAATTTTGGTCTTTGTTTACTCAAAAGTTCGTCGTGTTGTGTGCTTTATTTTTCGCATGTGTGAGAGTCATAGTTTAGCATTGTGTGCTTTATTTTTCGCATGTGTGAGAGTGAGTCTTAAATTAGTGTTGAGTCATGAAAACAAAATAAAAAGAGTCTTTGTTTTTGTTGGATCGTGCAATTTTATTTATGCATTCAGTTTTACTTTATTTTCTTTAAAGCAATTGTTCACGAGCGTTGTCATGAAAATTATTTCGTATTTGTGGAGCTTAGTAGATTATTCGTCCATGTTAATACCCACACTTAAGCTTTGATCTAGCGCTTGGTTTTGATTACACTTGCGAGTAAGGCATGATTTGGAGGACTTTAATTTCATAAAAATAATAAAACCCCTACAAGCATAAGGTTGATCCAGTTCTTGACAAGTTGAGAGTAAAAATCCTATCATCCAAAAGCTTTATTCGTTCCACCATAAGTATTGGATGTACATTGAGTTGAGTTAGGATTTCTTTCTCTTGGGAGTTTTAATTTCGAGCAATGGTCATGTCCGTATTTTTCATCTCTGAATTGCTAGCCACGTCAATATTCGGTAATGAGAATTCCTCATCGGAACAACTCATGAGATCTACCGGATTCCAAAACCCGAACCCGAGATTATCTTGTTTATTATCATCTTCCTTGACCACAACCCAATTGTGAGGATACATTCTGTTTCTGCACATGATTTTTATAAAACATAATTTTGGGATGAAGAAAGGAAGGAGTATTCGAAAGATGGACCGAATCCGACCTGGGAAAGCCCCAGGCCGGCCGGCCTACACCTCCTGAGCCGGCCGGCCTAGGCCCCTCTGGCCTCGGCTCGGGCTCCAAAAACTCAGAGAGCCACTTTGGAGATTTTCCTATCTATGTTTTATAGAAAGTGTCCTATGAAAAGGTTCGGAGAAGAGAAAGAAAATTCGGGAGAAAGAAAGAAAGAAAAAAAATGTATGAGAAGAAAAAAATAATAATAAATGAAGGGATTCTATGGTTAGAGAAGTGCAAAGAGATATCACCTTGTTGTTTGAGAACAATATCCTCAATTCCAACCATGTGCAATCCGACAACGAGGACGATGCTTGTGCCTTGAAGTCAATCTTTTTGTATGCCTTTGCACATGTCCATCATTCTAAATCTTCTTACCCTTGAACCCTTTACATTATGAAGAAACTCTCATGATCATTGGCTCGGAAGGTAAGCAATCATTAGAAGGTTTTCTTAATTTGACAATATATGTATATACTTTGCTAAGCCTCACCTATAGCCCCACTTTACACTTGAGAGACTTTTGGGAGATGAGAGTTTGCAAATAATAATAGGATAGCCACCTATATTGAGAGACATGAAAGGACTTGTGCAAGAATTTTTGGTCTAACCTTTGTTGCAGGGTATTTTGTTTCTTAAATAAAAAAAGAGAGAGAAAAACCTCCAAGGATGGCAAGAAAAGCAAGTGTTGTCGATATTCGAGTTGCCGGCTAAAGGTAAGAGTTGTGGAGTAATATTGGATGAGTTTTTAAACGCCCATGATATGATTATCCTCGCTGCTCCTCTGACCTTTGTTTGAAGAAATATTGTTAGACTTGTTTGCATAAGTAAATTTTGCAGTTCGAAAACTCTTGAGCAACCCATGGAAGGACTTGCTGATTTGATTTGCTCGAGGACGAGCAAAAGCTAAGCATGGGGGGAATGTTGGCGCTCCTTAACTATCCATTTTATTATACAATTAGGAGTTGTTTTGGTAAATTCTTCGGGATGATTCATGTACTAACCCGCCACTTGGCACCCGAACTTGACCATTTTCGATTTTGTCCTGGATTTTGGAGCATGTTGTATTTTGACAGGAATTGGGACATTTTTGGAGATATTTTGACGCATGGTTACAACTGGGCTAAGATGAGGAATAAAAGGAAGAATCAACACGCAAAAGATGGGACCGAAAGGGGCCAGAAAAGGCCCAGGCCGGCCGGCCTGGAGTCCTTGGGCCGGCCGGCCTAGCCCTTTTCAGAGCCCAATCGGTCTCGGTTTTCTTCGGCACGAAGTATGCGTCAACCCTAATCTATGTTTTACCAAAACCACCGACCAAATCTGCCTATAAATACCCCGAAGCCGCCGTCAAAAAAGGGAGATCGCAGGAGGGCAGCAGAAAAGATCGCAGAGATCGCAGAGAAGAGCATCCAGAGATACATTCGAGTTAGACACAAGAGAAAGGCGACACCGGAGGCCTCATCGTCCCTCGGCGCTGCTGCAAGTTGGAGGACAGCAAGGGATCCATCCCTTGCCGGAGATTTCGTCACCATGATCGACTACGCTTCGCTTAGCTTCATGGGGTAAAGTCCTCGTTTGTTCATGGGGTTGTAAGGAGATCTTGAGTTGTAATTGCCGAATCCTTTATGAGATTGATCTATCACGATTCTTGTTGATGATGCTTTGATGCCTAATAGTTCGCGACTTGGCTTTGAGTTTGCTTTGCTCTTGCATGGTTTACTTAGATTACATCAACTATCGTGTTCTTGTTGATTCGTTACCGATTATCCTCGTGTAGTGACAGTATGCGGGAGGGAAAGGTTTTGATCTTGGAACACACCTTTGGTAGATTAGATCTGTTCTCTGTTGCTTGGCGATTACATCTCTAGTGATCCTAGACCCTATGGACAAATGCTCTTCATATCTTGTGCACACATCTATCATTGCTCACTAGTCTAGATTAGATTAGATTGGTTAGATTAGATCTATTTCACACTCAAACACTCAATATAGATCTTTTACCAACATCATTAGTGCTTAGTTAAGCATAGTAATACACTTGTTCCGTGGATTGATAAACCTTGGGGGAATACTCTAAGGGAAAAGCTATACACGATCCGTGCGCTTGCGGTACGTAAATTGGCGCTTTAAGAAGCGTCAACAGTGATAAACAATAATATTTCATTACATACCTGTCACACCAATCGTGGTGTATAGAGATCGCCTCCCCGGGTGGACGAGGACATAGCACCTCTAGGCCTCGGTGCTCAACAGCTGCAAAGTAAGACTTGTGGCTCGAGTCGATAACTGGGTCTAGTAAGGAGTCCATCTCCATACCTGCATTTTCAAAAATATATGAGAACACATAAGTACATATATGTTTCATACAAACTGGACACATAGGTACAATAATATTTCATTACATACCTGCAATATTTCATTACTACATATTACAAATAATGAAATACAATTGTGGATCATGACATCGAATGCCTTCCACGAGCAATTCTCGCCGATGCTCGTCTGAACGTAGGAGGTGCTCCATCTCTGGGATTTCCGGAAGGACCGACGTCAGCAGCATCGTGAAGTGCATTCTGAGGACACTTCTTGTAGTTGTGACCCAATGCTCCACATTGGCTGCAACGCTTTTGTGCCTTGCTTGCTTCCGACTCATCCATACCATTCCGAATACGACGTGTCTGACGGCGGCCTTTGCCTTTCTTAGTGGGTGCACAACCTCTTAAACAGGTTCTTAAGATCCTTGTTCTTGAAGTGGTCATAGAAGTTTGCACCCATATGCCTAATGCACCACCTGTTTTGGACATCGGGCCACAATGGAGGCGTTGTCGCAGTTCCACGTTACAATTTCAGTATTGATTGCAGCAGACCTGCATGCCTATCACTAATAAGGTACACATCTGGACGTGCAGCAACAACATGAATCTTCACTCATTCAAGGAACCAATACCAACTGTCTATGTTCTCATTCTCAACAAATGTAAATGCGAGCGGAACTATTTGGTTGTTGCAATCTACACCGATTACGGTGAGTATCTGACCTTTATACCTTCCAGTCAAAAATGTGCCATCAATGCAGATCACCGGAAGATAAAACTGAAATGCTCTAACACAAGCACCTATGCAAAAGAAGGCTCGTTGCATAATTCTTTGTCCCCTAGTCACGACTGGTACGAGGTATGTGTCATAAAAGCTTCCAGGATTTCTAGCAGCAACCTGGGATAACATACGAGGTAGGTTATCATATGATGCCTCATATGTGCCGAACTGCATCTCGAACACCCTTTGTTTAGCCCGCCATGCCTTCAAATAACTGATGGTGTACTGGTAAGTCTGCTCAATGTGTCGAACAATCATTTTTGGCTCATAATTTAGGTTGTCCATAATAAACCCATACATTTGCTTTGCAACAAAGTCGCAAGATATATTGCGATGCGAGGGAAGAACTTCTGACAGCAAACAAGTGTGCTCTGTCACAATGGAACATTTCCAGTTTGACTTCCATTTTCCCTTGAATGCATGTACTCGCCATGGACATCCATCATTCACACACTTCACCTCGTATTCTTTACTGCCAGACTTTACGACTCTGAATTCTCGTTTCAATGATATTGCCCATAGTCTCACAGCATCTTTTACGGCTTCAATGTTTGGATATGTTGCACCTTACACTACCTCATTCCCTCTATACTCCCACTCCTGATTTCATACATCTTCTGCGACATGACTGCCAAAATCATGCTCCTTTCACTCTTTTGGCAATGAGTACTGCTCGTCATCAGATGAGCCCTCATATTCTTCCATCTCTATTGCGGTTTGGTCTTCTGCCTCCATTTCGTCGACAATGCTATGTATCCTCTCTCCCTCATCAGCAAGGCCCTGTGGTCCCATATTTTGGTTCTCTGTCTCTTCTGACTCATCTTGCTCAACATAATTGGTCTCTCTTCGAATACTCGGAGTTCCTTGATCTGCACAATGTTGGATTTCATTTTGTGTCTTCTCCCGGATTTGAACAAGAATGGCCAGAGGCCACTCACGCTCTAGAGCTGCTTGCATGTACTTCTGCCAGTCATCAGTGCTGTGTATTATCATCAATTCCCATAATTCATTTTCTACCTCCCAATTAACAAGAGACTGGACCTCCCAATTAACAAGAGACTGGACGGTGATCACATGTGTCAACGGATCAACACGGAACCCACGCTGCAGCCACTTACATATGGAACCAAAACTCCTTTCCAGAGGTTTATCTGTGGCGCTAGATATGCACTTAAAGGCAGAAAGATTTACTCCATTTGGCCCATACATAATATTGTAGTCACCATAAAATACTTGAAACTGCATCTTGCTCGACATATCTGTATATCACATAATACTTATCGAGTTATACTCTTTACTTCACTACTTTATTCAATAATCCGTAAAAACTAAGTATGAAATTCAACTACAACGTATAAGTATTCATAACTACGTGATGACACTCAAATTCTATAAAGCATATGCCAAATTCTATTCTAAATCATAATTAATTTATAAACACGTCTCTAATAGTACTGCAATTGTAATAATAAATGCGTAGTACTAATTTTCTAAACTAATTTACTACTACGTAACTACAAACTAAAGTATCATTAAACTCCTACTTAAATGGTTCTACTATAGCACTAATTAAATTAAATTACTCACCCCTACTTAAATTACTCCTACTTAAATGCGCAGTACTTAAATAAAAAATTATATAAACTAAATGTACTAACCTGCAGATCACAAGTGCTGAATCCGGCAGGGCTTCGCCGCTTCCCTTCTCCTCACCTCTCTCTTTTTTCTGGATTTTTGGTGGAATTTTCGGGCTCAAATGAGGAGGGAAAGGGGGTTGGAGCTTATATAGGGGGGTTGCCCCGGTCGCCCATGGGGGGGCGACAGGCCCCCCTGCCGCGCCCGTGGGCCGGGCCCAGCGGTCGCCCGAGTGGGGGGCGACAGGCCCCCTTTTTTCTAGGGACATCGTTGCAAATTTGAAGAAAAAAATTACACTTAGGGCCTGTCGCCCTATGGGGGGCGACCGGGGGATATTTTTGAAATATTTCAAAACGGACATATATTTTTGAAATTTTTATTTTTTAAAAATATAAAAAAGAAAAAAATCTCCTCGGCCTTAGTCTATGCGTTTGCTTTGACTTAGTTTAGGCTGGCCCATTTGACCTTTTTTTTTGAATCGGCCCATTTGACATATTGGATGTGTGTTGTGTTGTGTATTTCAAAACGGAACGTTTGGGCCCTATTCCGGAAAATCCATGACTTTCCTGCACCACGCCAGCCTCCAAGCTCTTCGACGCCTCCGCCGCGGGCTCCCCGGACCCCGCCGTCCACCCTCTCTGTGGCCGTCTCCTACAGCGCCACCCCGCTCTCCCCTTCCTCCTCGTCGGCGTCGCTGCTCCTCCGCCTCACCTGTTCTGTTCACTCACTCCCCGGGCGCACATCCCGCCGGCCTAAGCAAGCGCCGCCGGCCCGGGGTACCGCCTGCGCGGCAGCAGAATCGGCAGGGGCGGAAGCCCATAGCGGCCGCATAGCAGGACGAAGAAGACGACGTGAGGAGACCGCTGTTGGGCGGGCGGGCGGGTGGCGGCGCCGCGGCGGTGGCTGGAGGCGCACGCGGTGGGAGGGCGGGCGTGGGCGGCGCGAATCCTTGCAGCGGCGGGGGCAGTGAATCCTCGAGCAACCACAATGTATTAAGTAGTCCATATGAACAGTTTTTTTTTTCCGTCGGTGGGCTATAGCTATTGTTATCCTCGTAATATTTCAGCCAACAACTAGTCTATACTGTGGGTCTCATATGAAATAAGAAAAAGATTTCTTTACAAGCCTGTGCTGCAAAATCATGAGAGAGAGAGGAGTAAGAAAAGGTAATAATTTTTAATTCTTATGAGTAGTCTATAAAGGCACCAGCAATATGCAAAAAACTAGTCCTTATAGATTGGAGTACGTGGCAGTCCTAAAAGTAGTCCATAGCATTGTGCAACCAATCCATATAGAAAAGATTCCTAAAATAATCTTTAGTGTTATGGTTTGCCCATAAGCAATAAACAAATATTTTCTCTCTCTCCTTCACTCTACTCACAGCAAAGGAAGATGCTTGGACTTTAGTTGATTTTTTGATCGCAAAAAAAAGACTTTAATTGATTTTCTATTTGATAGTTGGCCCACTTATGATGACCATATAGATCTTACCATTGTGTGGGTATACAAATAACTAAGAATCACTATGTGGGATCTATGAAGACTACTTTATACATATACATTGTTGATGCCCTAAACTTATGAGTACTTTTTGCTATGGACTATCGTATGGACTAGTCTCACAATATTCTAGCTACCAGATAGCAAATATTTTAAATCTACGGATTACTTTATACTCTAGCAAACATCGTGGTTGCTAGGCTAGGAGCAAAGGCCGAGGAGTGAGGCCGGCAGCACAAGTGCAGGACGTCTGGACGTGAATGAATTAGGTCCAATCGGTACGAAAGGAGGTGGTCATGGGCAAATTGGTATTCACTTGGCCTGTAAAATGAAAACGAAAAGAAATGGAGAAAAAATAAAGAAATTTTTTTAATGGAAAGAATTTGTAGATGGATGATTATTTTTTTGAAAGATATGCGAATTGAGAGTTTAAAAAATGTGATACATGTAAATTTAATGTTAAATAATGAAATTTCTCCGAGAGGAAGGGAGGGAAATGGTAGATTTATCAGGAAGATAAGGTCCCGGCCCATATAAACTCAGCTCGTGATAAAGAATTAGTTTGCTTCTTATATCTTTCATTGTTTTAGAAAAGGAATTTATTCCCATCTATGTATTAATTTGAGCCCCATCTATTTTATACAATGTGATTGGGCCTAGCTATAGCATACTCGGGCATTTTCCCCCTTTCTACACCCAAATGTTTCTACCATTGGATCAACATCTAACGGACATTATTCATCTTCTTCTTTCACTTATTCATCTGCAGGCGGGAGGGTCTCGCCGGAGGTGGAGAAGAAGCTCGCCGGAGATCGTGTTTCCGTTCCAAAATCTAGACTCACGAAATTCGAGTGTGGAGGGTGGAAGGAATGCTCAAATGTCATTTAGCTTTCCCTATGTGATTTCTACATAATGTGTTATCAACAACTTGGAGATTTGAGCAGGAGTTTCTTGGAATCCTTTTTTTTTTGGCGGCGAGCTTCTCGGAGCCGTAGAGACGTTATTGGCTGACTCATTTGAGCCTTAAGTGGCACGAGGTCTCCCGCGTTACCCCGAGTAGGACGATCGCAGAAGTCGCGGGGCTGTTGCTGGGCCGAAATTCTTCTTGGGCCATTGCCCCGCTCCTAACTGGAAAAAAAAATGTTCTGCTGAAACATAATGTTAATGTTCCATTAAAAAGTTCTATTAAAATAAAAAAATATTCAGTTGGATCCAATTTTATCTTTGAAAAATAAAAATGTTCCATCGCAACAAAAATATTCTGTTGGAATAGAATGGGAAAAATGTTTCATTGGAACTTCAAGGAAAAAAAGAAAAAAAAACAAATTGTGCTACTTGGACCACCAGTGGACCTTTAAACTTTACTAGCGGGCTAGCAGAATCCCAAAATCTATAGGCCTTCTGCGACGGGTATGGCTGGGCATTCGGGTAACCCGAAAATTTCGGGTCGGATTTTTCGAGTTTATGAAATTTCGGGTTTTGAGAATTGATACCCGAAATTTGCCTGAAATAATAAAAACCCGAAAATTTTGGTACCCGAAAATTCGGGTTCGGGTTACCCGAACTACCCGATTTCAAGCGGGAGCACTGCAGGAGCGGCAGTGGCTTGGTCAGGGGCGTCGGTGGCATGATGGGGGCGGGGCGAGGAGGGGCCGTGGCGCGGAGACGGACGGGGTGGGGGCGAAGAAGTGCGGACACCGGCGGGGCGGATGGCGCCGCCGAGGCGCCGACTGCTCCTGTCGGGTCGGGGGCGAGGAGGCGCGGAGACCGGCGGGGCGGGCGGCGGCGCCGAGGCGCCGACTGCTCCTGGCCTCCTGCCGAGGCGGGGGCGAGGCCGCTAGGGGGCGCCGCGGCGCGGAGATCGGCGGGGGGTGAGGAGGCGCTGTGGCGGGCGGCGGTGGGCGCCTGGGGCCTGGCCGCCTGGGCACTCGAGTTGGCGGCAGGGGTGGGGGGTGCTCAGGTCAGGTCAACCGCAAGGGGATGTTGGGCTGGGCTGTTGCTTTGGGTTAGGGTTAAGGGGTTTGGTGGGCTAGGTTGAAATGAATAAATATACTTGGTCTGGGTTGTTTCGGGTAATTCGTGTAGCTCGGATACCGTGGTCTAATACCCGAATTATCCGTAATAATTTCGGGTATCGTGGGTTGGAATCCGAATTAGAATTTGGATATTTCGGGCTCAGATTTTTCGGGTTCGAGCTCGGATTTTTCGATTTAGGTATTTTGCCCACTCATAGCGACGGGTCGGCACGCACCTGTGCACGCGACCCCCTAGTAGTCACGCACACTTAGGGAAGTCTAGGCATATGGGCCGTGAGTGTATGCTTTGCTGTTGAGTTAGTTTGGGCTGGCCCATTTGGCACCACAGGGATAGTGTGGTTTGTGTTGTGGAGTAATCTTTTCACAAATGGGATATCCTTGTTGCGAAAATCCATGTCAAATTCCTGCGCAATCCAGCATTTTATGATTTTATCCCACGTCACTATTCCATATGGTTGCATGCAAAGACACCATGATGAATGAACAAAGAAAACAGGCTACTGCTTCGAAGTCCAAACAAACAACAAAGCTATAGGTAACGCTTCACTGCCCTGCCAGTAAACCATACACACACCATGCCTCGACTACCACTCCACTCCACACCACACATACCCTGCCAGTACATGACACATGAGACCTGTATCGGCGCGTATCCCGCACAGGGCCGGGCGTGCGCTGCCAAAACGATTGAGTTATTGCGCATCACTTATTGGTGCTCTGCAAGCAGCGTGGGGGCTTCAGCCTTCAGCTGGCGTTGACGGCCATCTTCATCCCCATCCCGCAGTGCCCGTTGAGGCTGCAGATGAAGTAGTTGGTCCCGGGGCCGAGCGTGATGCGATCCCTCCCGGAGCTGTAGGTCCTGCCGGAGGAGCCGCAGCTGTTGTAGCCGCTGGCGTCCACGGCCACCACGTTGTGCAGGGAGGGGTCGTAGTTGAACTCTACGCGCGCAGGGGGCAGGCACAAGAGGTCATTTGGAGGCCACTAAACAGCAGCGGGAGGTGAGATGGCAGTTTGGCTAGAGCTTTTTGGCAACTCACCGAGGACGTCCCCGGCGCGGAAGCTCTTGCCCCGGGGCCAGGTGTCCGCGTTGAACGACCAGACGACGCTGTGGGTGGCCGCGTCGGCGGCGCCAAGGAGGAGGCACGCGGCGAGCAGGCCGCCGACGGCGAGGCACCGTGTCGTCGCACTGCCCCTTCCCTGAGCCATGGCGGTCGACGACTTCTGCGCTGGTGCTTCTTCCTCGCGCTTGCAGCCGGCCTGCGTAGAAGGTGAAGAGTGCTCTGCTGCTTTGAGCTGTTGTGGAGGCTGGAGAGAACGTCGGCTGCTATTTATAGTGGCGACGAAAGGGCTAACCGGCAACCTGGATCCAATCAAAGAGTCCAATAAAATTACTCCGATCCGGCTATACGCCTATACCAAAAATTCGATAGTGGTTGTACCAAACGCAAGCATGGAATGTGCTTTCACAAAAGCTGAGGAATGAGCTGAGCCTAGCTAGCTCTCCTCAAGGTGCCCGGCAATCTTTGTAGTACCACCACATACTGCAATTGTACCTATAGACTGGTGAAATGGGAAGCCATCACCTTCACTCGCCAAAAACCTGCATTGGGAACCGGCGAACATGTGCACTGCATTGACGAGCGTTGCGAGGTTGCTGTCTGAACAGATGGCTCGATTTGGGGGGGACTGCAAGGCAAGGGCCAAACACAGGTCTTTGTCACACTCTTGGCTGAGTCCGATTTCCAATCACTGACTGCGAAATCGTCATACTTTCTTTTCGCAAGGAAGGTGCCATCGTTTTCGAGCTGCTGCTCAGTAATACAAGTGAATCTCGATGTCAAAATGCACATGCCTTCTTGGCAACCTGCACTCGTTACCTCAAGAAAAAAGATGGTTAATAGTAACTTCCATGGTCAGTTAGCACAATGCAAGGTTTAAAATATACTCCGTACGCGTGCAGTGTGGAACATTCGTCACGGGCTACTTTCACTCATTGGCTAACTTTCAGGTAGTATCTGAACTTTGTCAAGCTGTTGCCCACTTGCCCATTCAGAAAATAAGAAACAAATAGAGATAAAAAGGTTAGGCGCTAGCTAAAGCCATTGGTTTATTTCTGAGCTTGAGTCACTTTAGGTTGGACTTGGACCGAGCGATTGAGTGTTGAGACGACGACAAAAACACACTGAGCTTAAGCGATTGGGTGTTGAGGTCCCAATTTGACATGTTCTAAGTGGGACTAGCATGCAGATAGCCAGGTAGGATCCACGGGATGGAGCATCTACTGATCTAACCAAGGTTGTCGCTTCAACGGCCACGACGGAGCCTCAAGCAATGTTCTATGAGTAGTACTAATCAGAATTGGTGCCAGTGTTAAGGACGAGAAGCGCGACAAGAGCCCGCCCATAATTGTGTTGCGTCGGAATTTTGCGTTGGAACAGGACGAGGCGCCCGTGATCCGCCTCGACGCCACATGCCGATGCCGGGCGCCTTTGGGATCGCCGAACGTGAGGCACCGTATCTTCGTTGTCCTGCCATTGCTGCCCTCGCGGCTGCTCTAGGTGCCATTGACGTTGCTGTTCCCTTGTCCTGCGCGAAGCAGGACTGGAGGAAGATTCTGCGGAATGGACGCGTGCGCGCGCCCCTCGTGGTTGTGTGCCCGTGCCAGCACGCAGAGGTTCCGGGGAGCTCGTGATCGCTGTTCGGGTTCAGAGAATTTTGGCGAGGGAGCTGCTGAACCGAGGCCCGACTGCCCGAGGGGTTAGGTGCGCCGCCTCGTGACCTTTTAGGCTGTTGGTGGCCGTGCTATTTCGGGGTGTACATGTGCCCTGTTCTGGTAGGCTCGCAAGGCGCTTTTGGGGCTCAATCTTTTGCTTGTTCTCTCGTGCAACAATTGCAGGATGTGTTTGTCGCGACTCGTGGCTCCGGATGCCGTTTTCTTTCGCTTGGGTTGGTGGCGGTGACAAAAGCGTAGATGATCATGTGCCCTCGTTCGTCACCGATGATCACTGCTGCTGCTGCTTCACTCGCGCGCGTGGGTCGAAGAAGGGGAAGTCGTCGAGCTAGGCCCATAATTTTTTATGGAGGAGGCCCAGAATTGGGCCGTGGAGAGAAGAGGAGGTGTGGGCCTATGAACCCGTACCGGGCCACAGTCTGGCCCGTCCGCCCCCGCCCCCCCCCCCCCCCCACCCCCCCCCAAATGCAGAAACACACGGAAAGAGCACCGGCGCATACACTGTTGCAAACTTGCAAGCTCGGTCGCTACTTCGGCGCTGCGAACAGTTCTAACAGCGCCAGGCGTGGCACTAGCACCGACTCCACCAACCACACAAAGCACCCCTCATTGCACCGTGGACTACGATCCATGCGTGTAAGCAAGGAACTGCACGCAAGTAGCAACAGTCCAATAGAACACAGATAGTCACTATGTTCGCTTAGTTTGTCAGCCAACAAACTAGCAACACTTTTCTCTTACACCAAATTAGCATCAGCCACTAGCCACCAGCTTAATTAGTAATATTTTTCTCTGTAACAAATCAGCATCAGCCATGGCCATACGAAAAATAAGTGTTTTCTGCCAATGGCCAACGACCAGAATGACCGTTTTAAATGTTTGTTTCGCAATATCCGGGCCTGGGCCATGGGCCAGTTGGACCGGTAGCTGGACCAAGGCAGTCATCGCCCAAACATCCAGGGTCGCAAATCAATTTTCCGCAGTTATGGCGGGTTCCATAATTGGGAAATGGAACGCTCTTCTGGGCGGGGAGAAGGAAACGGCAGTGCGAAGGGAGATGGGCTCGGTTCTCTTTTGGAACGGAACAGCGAGCGAAAATGCCCAAGCTTGTGATGATGCACGGACACAGTTGGTAGTCCAGTCTCGTCGGCACGCCGGCGATACTCCGTTGCTTCTGTCGGCGTCGCTGTACGCCACTTGCGTCCTGCCAACTGAATTCAGCCCAGATCCGCCACCGCTGGCCTCCGTGACGACCGCCGTCCTCGCGCAGTCCCCATCAGCCGCGAGCACACGCGTTCCGCGCGCCCCCGGTCGAGCACTGGAGCCCACCGGCTGGTCCGGCCGGCGCGCGAGCTCTCACACCAACGGCGCAAGCAGGAATGAATGAATCCTTGTAACTGTCATGTCACCGGACGCGTCGCCCGCTCGCGTAGCCTATGTGCGCCAGCGCCACCTTCTTTCCCTGCCTAGCTACTACTGAACGAGCGCGTCACCCGTCCGTGTGAGGCGCACGAGCATGCACGCATGACGGGCAGGCAAGCCGGCGCTTGACACGGTCGCGGATTTTGCTTGCCGGCCAGAACGCTGATGGTCTGATGGAGCATGGCGCGTCCTACGCCGGAGCCAGGAGCATTCTCCTCTGTTTCTTTCCAATCCATTCATATTCACAAGTCCACGTGATATTCTATCTGACGCACCGCAGGCGGCAAACCCAGGGCGCGCCCCAGCAGGCCACCCCGCCCCGCCGCCACCGGAGCGGCTCGCTGGCCAACAAGCCGAGCAGCCGCAAGGAAGGTGGCGGCCGGGCAAGCTCTGCCTCTTCACCCCCACCCTTCCGCCGCCGTCGGAATTCAAGAGGAGGATGGCCGGATCCATCGTCTCCATGGTCGTATCCACATCCCCCATGGCCGGATTTGGTGTCCCCAAACGATTCCCCCGCCGTCAGTCGGATCCGGTGTTCCGGTCGCCGGATCCGTCGCCTAACCTGGTCCTCGCCGCGCGTCCGAGCTAGGCGCCCGTTCTCCCCCAAATCCGTCGCCTCCATGGCCGGATTCGGTTCTCCTTGACCGGATCTAGCCGTCCTGAGGGTGGATCCACCACCCCCAAGGCCGGTTCGTCGTCGTGTGCATGGCTGCGCTCCCCACCTTCTCAAGCGGCGGGATCCGATTTCGAGATCGACGGCCTGGGCATTCCACCGCGTCGACGGCCGTCTCGGTGGCGCACGGAAGTCACACCGCGGCGACGGCGGCGAGCGTTAGGAGTGCCAGACGAAAGCTTTGTTTGGTACAATTTGTGCCGACTCCGACAACAACGACGCCACTGGTGCCGTGTCCCTCGTTGGAGGTGTTGCTGAGGCACTCCTACTCGTCGCCAGAGACCTTGCAAGGAAGTGTCTCATGATTCGGACCTCACGCCGCCAGTATATCCGATGCCGGCGGCAGCACCTCACGCCGCTCGCGCATAAACTGCAGACGGGGGTGCCCAAGGAGGAGGTCGTAGAGGAGAGGATGGGGTCGCAGATCCAATGGCGACTTCACGTCTTCGTCGACACAACGACGACGGCCGTTGCTCACGCATTCTAACAGTGAGCAACGACCTCTTTCGCCGGGGATAGATGCTTCTCCATCGCCGAATCTGATCCACATTCTGGTTTTTGGATCGAGCGTGGGCCGGTTTGCCAGCTGCAGTGGGGGACTAGAATATGACATACCACTTTGCCTTCTCGTTGGGCGTGCTGAGGTGGGATGTCCTTGGATCTCAATTCTTCGACGCCATGGATGCTAGTTGATCTTTAGTACACATATTTTCATGTACTAAAGTTTCTTTTTGTTCTTAGATTCTGTAGTAAGTTTGGTTGTGTGTGGTCATGCAGAGGCTTTGGCTGTGTGCGTTACCGCAGAGGCCGGAATGTAATTCCGTTATCTAAAAAATGTCAAGTTGTCAACAAGGACACGACGAACACAATGAGCCAGTGTGACTGTGAACCATTTTTACCAGGGACTTTTGTGTCTTGTCTTACACCCGCACTGCGAATGGCAGAACGGAACAAATCAAACTTACTATAGCATGTAGCAATCAATTTCTATAAACCCTCGCCTCTCGCTCTCACTGTATGTGGACCCAGATCCCCTCGCTGGGGACGTGCCCGTTCACCACGAACACCATGTAGTACCCCGGCGGCGCCAGGACCGCCGTCGCCGGCATCGTCGCGGACACGTAGTACGTGCCGGCCAGGCCGCGCACCGCCGCCGTCTTGGCCACCTCCAGGAACAGCAGCCGCTGGTTCATAGCGAGCGAGTGCGTCGTGAACGACGGCGCCACCATCGTCACCGACACCTCCTCGAGGCCGCCGGAGCCGGAGCCGGCGCCGGCGCCGCCGCGCCTCCTCCTCCTCCTCGCGGATGCGGGGACCGAGAACTTGAGCGCCAGCTTCGCCCCGTAGGTCACGCTCGCCGCCGCGCCGGTCGGGGACGGGCTGAGGATCCTGGGCCGGAGCAAGTCGTTGGACGGGTCGAGGTACTCCGGCGAGAAGGCCTCCAGGCTGAGCTCGGTGGGGTACCGCACGTCGCTGAAGTTGTAGTAGATGTGCGGGTTGCTGCCGCCCACCAGCAGCCGGCCGTCGCGGAGGAGCACCACCGAGGAGTGGTACAGCCGCGGGACGCCCGTCGCGGCCTGCTCCTCGAACCGGTCCCCCGGCGAGTGGTTGGGCCGGTAGATGACGGGCGCGTAGTTCGGGGTGCTGGCGGCCTCCCACCCGGCGGTGCCGTCCGCGGCGCCGTTGATGATCGCCACCTCCGCGCCGTTCGGGAGCAGGATCATGTCGCCCATCACCCGCGGCGACGGCATTGTCTCGATGACCCACGCCGGCGAGGCGTCGGTGATCTTGATCCGCCCGCACGTCGTCAGCGCCGGGACGAAGATGCGGGCGCCGCCTTTCGTGGAGTTGTAGGACCCCGACGGCGCGCCGCCGCAAACCAGCACCTCGGCCTCGGTAGGGTTGGGACTCAGGGGGAGCAGCACCGACGAGCCCGAGCTGGGGTAGTTCCTGGGGTCGCCGCCGGCCAGCACGGGGTACGTCCGCACGACCTTGTTCCTCTTGTAGTCCAGGAGGATGGCGCGGTTGTTGGTGAAGATGAAGAGGTTGCCATCTATGCTGAGGTGTACGAACGGATAGAGATTGTTCTCCTCGGGATCCCTCGTCTGCATCAGAAATGGCATCTGGACGACAGACGTATCGGATGGGTCAGCCTTGGGGTAGAACTCGTAGCTGAACTGCCTCCGGCCACCGATGATGAACGCGCGGCCGTCTGGAAGGATCTGGTTGGTGGCGTACCACCGGTTGGCGGTGAGCGCGTCCTGCTTCTCCGACCAGTCGCAGCTCCTGTCGCCGCCGCCGCACACGGGCATGGTGCGCGCGCAGCGGTAGCCGTCGTTCCAGCCGCCGGTCTGCACGAGCGAGCCGTCGGGCGCGACGGTGCCCGAGGAGCACCAGGTGTCGGTGAAGACGAAGAGCGGGCGCGCCACGTTGGCCGCGACGTCGTACTCGGCGGAGTGCGCGGTGCAGTCCCCGGCGGGGAGCACCCGCTCCCGTGGGTTGACGCGGCAGCGCCCGCCGGGGAGGGAGAGGTTGGAGCGCCCGAAGTCGGTGCGGTCGAAGATGATGACGCGGTCGTTGTGCAGGAGCTGCATGTGCATGGCCGACACCCCGATGCTTCGCTGCAGGAGCTCCCACCTCCCGCCGGCGCCGCTCGCCGTCGCCGGCGCAATGCCGCCGGCGAAGGCGCAGGCGAGGAGCAGGAGGAGAGCGAGGTGGCGGGCATGGTCGTTCCCCCGAACTGATCTGAGCTCCATGGTGGATAGGCGGGACAGGCTCGCGAACGTAGAGATAGCACGATGCAGCGGCGCCGAATCAGGGACACGATTCTGTTTGTTGGCTAAGCTCTGGCGTTTAGGCCGTGAGCAGCAAGCGCGTGTGTGTTTCTATATATACGCGGAGCCGTGCACAGGGTCTGAATCTGATGAGATTTTGCCCCCCTGATTTTTCACACGTTAAGCATTAAACCCCTTCCAGCTAACGTTCAGGTTCCTGAGGATGGAATTTCGCCAACCAGTGATTAGCTTTGGCTAGGTAGGTTGGGGGTTCTTTGATACGGTTTTGATTTGGCGCAGATGGCCCTGCATTAACCCGGTTCTTTAATGATGTTTGGTTAATTGGTTTTCGCAGCATCTTTCCATGACCTGACCAACGGCCGGCCTGGTAATTTTGCTGTTTCCGTCCGCGTGCGTCGGTCCCTGTTCAGCACGCAGGATGGTGGTCGCCGCATGGTCCATCCAAGAACACGGCCTGACGTGGTAGTTGCCTAGCAGTAGCTTATCTATCGATGGTGGCCCGCGCGCAGCGTGACACTGTTCGGAGACCGCGACGTCGGACTCGGTGGATGCTGGACCGCCCGTGGCCATCTGGATACGGGAGCTAAGCAGAACCGTGCACCCCTGAACAAGAACAATGCCGATCCCTTTTGCGTCGCGGGATGATCGAAAAGGCCATGGAGAAGCCAGCACAGGCTCGCAAAGGATCGTACTAATGAGACACTAGGCCCACTGCAAGCTGCGGAACGTGACCGGAACGAGATGAGACAAACGGAGAGACTCCCATGGCGACTGTCCCATGCCACCAGCGCACAGCTTGTAGGTGCCCCCGGGTTGCATTGGACGAGACCCGCGCGGCGGCTCGCGTGTCGTCGCTTGCGCTGCTCGCCTTGCCAGGGCGCGTCGCGACGACGCCGCATGTTGGCATGTGGCGACATGCGGCGCGGAGAGGAGCTCGTACGCACACTTGCTGCCGCGGGGTCGTCGGACGCTAGGGAGCTCGGAGCTCAGGGTAACATTGCCTGCACAACGCCATGGGCTTGGCCCGTGGGGTTCGCGGCGTCGTGTCTGCAAGGAAAAAAAGCAACAAACAGACGGCGGAACGGGACGAGAACGAGCAGTGGATTTGTTGGGGGCGGATCGATCGGATGGCCGATTGGCTACGGGGGGCGGGGGCACGGGCGATGGAGCGCCGCGCCGACCCTTGGCGTTTTATGGTGCTCACCAAACCGTGCGGGCGAGCCATGCTCGCCGAGCTGGAAATTCGGATCGCGCTCCTGTTCGTTTTAAAAGCGGGAACGGGTGCCACCGCACGCCGTCATTGCTAGGTCTCGACCATTTCCAGACCTCCACGACTGGATCAAGCAGCTCGATTTCCACGTTGCGAAATGAAGCTTCTACGAGTGATGTTAAAATCGCAAAAAATCTAGTAAGAAAATCAAGGAGTAGCTAGAATATTAGGTGATAACTAGGTCCGTACCCATGCGTTGCTACGGGCGAAAAACAAGTATTACGGAAATACATGTAATCGCTATATTTGCTTGGCTGTGGCCGGTGCTGATTTGTTATGAGAGAACAATATTGCTGACTGGCTGGTAGCTGGTGGCCGATGTTGATTTTGTATGAGAGAACAGTACTGCTGGTTGGTTGGCTGACAAGCCAAACAAACAGAGCGAATATGTGAGATATATGATATTTTAGGCTCATTGATGTCCATAAGCAAACTCCCTGTGATAGACTAAAAATTAAACAATCCAAGATACATCTGAACAAATGTCTTAAGATACATGGACACATAAGTGTGAACAATACAATAGATAGTTGCGTAATCAAACTATGGTAGCCTCTTGTCAATTATGGTATTTAAAATGGTTTTGAACAGATAACCTCTTGTCACATTATACTTGTTTGAGCTTGAGACAATGTATTAGTGTTAGTGTAATCTGAAGTGGACAATCAGATGTCTGTAGTTTCATTGTTCGTTAATGTACCATGTCGAAGCGAACATGAATGGATACACCAAGATAAGATGGTGACAGATTTCCTTTTGAATAACTAATTGAGGTAACCTAACACTTTGGCCAATGGTTAATGTACTCTGCACGGTCTGAGTATATGCTCCGCCAATTTCATCCAAGGTACGCAAAATGCCCCGTTGGCGGCCACAGGACATTGATCCTAAGGAGCTTAAGATGCAGAGGGAGAGAGACCCGTCTGCAATGATGACTGAAGAAAAGATAGATAACATGAGCAAGTAGCATCGAGAAAGCATTAATGTTTAATGAAAATATGGAAAAGTTTAGAAGAAAAAAGGAAAATACAAAAAGTAATAAAAAATAAAATAGTAGAAAAATAAATCACTCTCGTACCATATACTATCAACGAAGATGCATAGGAAACAAGCATCGACCTCGTCATTTGTTCTCTTTAATGCAAGTAAAAATAAGAAAAACAATAAACTATTTGGCCGAATTAATTACTGGGCCAAATTAAGATAATACAGCCCGCATGTGATAGATACAAATCCTCCCGGAACATATATATAGTCATGCCGCATTTATTGGATCAAAAAGAAAACAGTCAGCCTAAAAAAACGCGTGTGGGCCGAATAAAAAATAAAACAGCCTAAAAAAGCGTGTGCGGATGCTTGAGGCGATGGATGATGTTTTTGCAGGGCGCACGATGCATGGCTACCGCGGCAGAAGTCGCTCTCCGTCAGAAGGAACAAAAAGCTTGCCGGCGTGGACTCTAAGGAGCACTAGCCCAGAAACCAATCGCAGAGGCTGCGCCACGGCCCACGGGCTTGACGCGCTCGCAACTTGCGCACTATTCGATCAGGAGCCCAACCCCAGTGATCACATCCTGGTGGCCCAATTCCTTGGCTCCTGTTCTTTCACGGCATCATGGCAAGGCACAAGCATATCCATATCCAGTACCCGATCTCGAGCCACAAAATCGAAATGACCCCAGTCGATTGGCGGGGAGCGCACAAGAACATCGCTGGCAAATCACAAGCGCAAAGGCTGGGGCAGCTTGTTCGGCTTATTCTGCTCACCGCCAAGTTGGAGGCAGAGCCACATCTCTAGATTCAGGCCGTTCTTTGATCCTGTTTGTAATACACCGGTGTTAATTTTATGCGTAACTTGCTAATCATAGGCTTAAACTTGTCATTAGCATTAATTAAGTTTGCATAGTGCATTTCACCTTAGCTAGTTTTGATCATGTTCTTCTCCCTAAACTAAGCCTCAAATCAACTTTCCTCCAATATCAAAGTTGTAGAGTTAATCTTCCTCTACAATTTCTATTTTGGCCGAATTTCAAATTCTAATGAAAAAATTTGAGTTTGGACCGTTCAAACTTTGAATCAGCAAATTTAAAGGGTTGACCGGTCTGACCAGTACCCGGTGTTCCTGTGTTTGTCCCGATCGGTGGCGCGCAGCGCCGGTGACGCCACGCGTCACCGCGCCGGCGAGTCTCGTCACCATTTAAGCGGTCCAATCCCATTTGTGCTAATCCCGTCGCCATCGCGTTCCCCTTTCCCCTCCTTCGTTCCTGCTCTTGCTCGAACGGAGCCGAGTGTTATCGCCATAAATTAACAGAGATGAGCTTAAAGCAGAAGAATAAGAAGGCTTGTAAATCGGCTTCTGCGTGAGCGTTTGGGCCACATGGGCCATGTATCTTTAGATCTAGTTTAAGATTAGATATAGAGTCCGATCGGGACAAAATTAGTTTAGATTGTTTCCCAAGTCTCCGGACTATAAATATGTACCCTATGTTATTCATGAAAGAAGGTCATCACGTCTCGCAAACAACAATCTCGGCGCATCGCCACCCCTAATCCTAGGGTTTCATCCAAGTAAGCGACATACTGCCCTAATCGCTTCTCGTGGTCAGGGCTGCGTTGTTCTTGCTCTTACCTTGGTATTACTCGTACTGAAGCGTTTTTGATGGCGAGTAGTACTAGTTATCTCGATGTTCGTAGCATGACTTTTATTAGATCTATTGTGCTTTGTTGCTTATCATCTACGAATATCATATTGTCTTTACGCAATCATGTCATCATCTTATACTAGCTCTTGTCGCATAGAGTTAGCTGCGTAAAGGCAACACCCTGCTTCTTTTATGTCTAGTAGATCTGATCTGTTATGGTTTGCTCTTATCTCTAAGAGTTAGCGTAATATCTGATAGATTAGGCCTTGCAAACGGGTTGGATGATCCGGTGGTGTACTAGATGCTTTATCTTAACCTTAATAGGGATTGTTCCGGGAATCGGCTCTTACTAATTCTTAGACCTCTGTTTTGGGTTATGGTTTAGTTATCTGTTACGTTCATTAGGCCCAGTCACGTGTAGGACGTTCCGATCTAGCAGTGAAGCTTTTACCATCGTGGATTAGATTAATTAGATTTAATTGAAGCAGCTTTACAGCTATTTGCTTTATTAATCAATATCCGGATAGATGCAGATCCAATTTGACACCGGGACTCGATCGGCTCTTTAAAGCCGATGCAAGAGTCATCCCGGGGAGCCGACCATGGCTCGAACTTATGTTTTCACGTGTTTGTGTATGCAGGCAAATCGTTGCAAGCACGTTCGCACCTTTCTGATCGGGTATAGGTCAGGTGGCACGCCCTGCGTCTTCACAAGCCGCGGCGTGTGCTGGAATTGCGGGCCGTCGACGAGGAAGCAGTGCCTGCCAGCGCCCCGGCAACCTCCCGGCTCTTCATGTTGCCTGTCGCTGCTCGCCGGTGGGTTTCGACCGACAACACCGAGCGAGCTCCGGCGCCGCGCCGGCCATCCCCACCACTCCCGCTCTGAATCCGTGCGCCAGGGCCTCCTCGCCTCCTCCTCAACCTCATCCTGCCGTCCCTGAACCCCGCTACCCTCTTTCCGGTGGGAATCGATCGAACCCCGGCCGATCGGAGCTGCTGCTCCGACCAAAGCTCTGCCTCAACGTCGAGCCCTCCTTCCGGCCTTCCTCTACCCAAGCCGGCCCCCGAAATCGCTTCCCCACCTCCCACTGATCCTCTACGACCCAACCCCGCTCGCCCTACCCCGCCAGAGCACTGCCGCCCGCCATCGCCCGCCGCCAGCAAGCAAGGCCGCCGCGGACAGCCCGCCTCCGGCCACCCCAGCACCAACCAAGCCCACCCACAAGTAGCTCTCGCGTCTAGGGATGGCAACGGGTAAAAACCCGTCGGGTAGTTCTATTCCATACTCGTACCCACGAAAATTATTTGTACCCGCGAAAATACCCATACCCGCTCACGGGTATGAAATTCTACCCATACCCGTACCCGCGCAGGTAAAAAAAACTCATCGGGTAACCCGCACCCGATATAACACTCTCTTTAAAGCACTAATTATTGAGTATATGACATAATAAAAACCACAAATTACCTCAAATATAATTAAGTAAAAGAAAGACAATAAAAATAATATACTAACAACAAATCTTAGTATTATTTCGTGTAAATATATATTTATATAGGTTTAATTGAATATGACCTAGTATAGATAATGCGGGTGCGATGCGGGTAAAAATTACCCACGGGTCTATGGGTATACCCGTACTCGTACCCGTCTACCCATCGGGTATAAAATTTTACCCATTAACGTACCCACGAGTAGAGAAATCATCCCATACCCGCGATTGTATCGGGTAAAACCCGTCGGGTACTCGGATATCGGGTACCCATTGCCAACTCTACTCGCGTCCCTCGTGCTCCTCCACCCCTTCCTCGCCGCCGGGAAGCACCCCATCGCCGGAATCACCGTTTCCAGTGCTCCTCTGTTCCACATCGCGACCAGGGGCCTCATGCAACAATAAATAGAGTCAAGTTCAGGGGCTTTTCTGCATTGTCATAGACTCATATGAATAGTGCTGCGGATGGTCTTTTTGAAAAACTGGCTGAAACTTTGAAAATTCATAGTAAATTGTACAAAAATCGTAAAATAGAAAATGAAGACTCTTTGGAATCCTTGTAAGTAGATATATGTAGTGGAATCATAATATGATGGTTGCTAGTTGAAAACTTTTGCTGTAAAAATAGATTTATACTTTTCAAAGATAAGTTCATATCTATAGTTGTAATGCTCCTATTGCTGTGAAATTTTTATGGTAGGCTATTATTGTGATGTGTGTGCTGTGGTAAAAATTTCAAGTTCATTGAGTACAGTATGATCGAGTTATTGATTTAACTTGTTGAATGCTAAGTAAATGGTTTATAAATAATAGAAATGTGCATAAATAGAAAATGTGTTTCCACTGCCCTTGGATGATGTTCTTATGCCTTCTAAACATTTAACATGGCCATGTGCTTACAGAAAATGTTGAGTTTTGCATTCTTGCTCTCACATGCTTAATTTCAAATAAAACTTGTTTTGTTGGTGCTAATTAATTTATAAAACATGAGCATATAATCTTTGTACAGTAGACTACTAGAAGTATTGGTGATCTATTGTGATTTTTGTAGAATTTATTGTGCCCTTTACATGTATGATCATGTCTATATGCCTATATGTCCTATAATCTAAATAAATGAAGAAAGGCTTTAAATAAATTTATTTGGGAATGGATGCTATGTTTTCTGGTGATCAGAAGTCATATATGACATGCTGATATGTTTGGTTTGGTTCAACCATTAGTTTGGATGATGAGCATATGGTTAATTCTTTCTGATTGCTCCTTCTTGCTTTATGTTTTTGCTTAGCTTTACCTAAACAAGTTAGTAATGCCTTTTAAAGGAATTGAATCTGAATTCTCATATTGTACCGCCAAACTCTGTACTTTATGAACTTATTTGTTGTGTTTGCTCGGTAAATGATTGCTTCAGTCATGTTTAATCATACTAAGTGAGTTTAGTAACTTGTCTTTGAAGAAAACACTTCAGGCTAAAATGTATTAAAGTTTTGAAACCACCCATCAGCACCAAACCATTCTGTTGTAACCTTGGTTGTGTGGTTGCTCCGTAAATACTTATCGGTCTGGTTTGTGTCTCTAAGTGAATTGCATTGCATTCGTACATCAGCATTGTTGCACCTCATGTAGGTACGATAGATGAACCACGTGAAGAAAGGGATGACGGAACCGAACCACAAGACGGTGTTGGTGGACGTATCCTGAAGAGAGAAGGACCAGCTGGAGCAACTGAAGAATCGACCCAAAGTCGGAAGGGCCCAAGACCTTGTTAATACTAACACTAGTTTAGTGTTAACCCAGGCAAGTCCCGGAGCATCACCCTTAATTTCAGTATTCAATGTTTATTTAAATATTTGTGCATTTATGTTTCTAGGAGTTGTATGAAATCCTAGCATGCATGTTTTTCCCTAGGTACCTATGAGTCTCTATTAGTATACAGGTGCCATTAGAAATGCTTTGCTAAGTAGGGACGCGGTAGAAGTCGAGTGATTTTCTGTCACTCGCGAGATATAGGTCTTGTTACTTATATGGAAATGTTACTGGAGAATGAATCAATGAGGAAAGAAAATGGAGACCAGGCGGAGACGAATTTGGTTATGGATATGGAATGAATGGAAAGTGAGTCTCCACCTGTGTCGATTGAGGACCGTACCGTTGTTGGCCCTTTGACCGAGGATTGAACAGTACTAACCACATGCCGGAAGTAGGAGGTAGTCGAAACCGGTAAGCTAAGTACCTAGTTGCAACGAAATCTGAATCCCGACCCGCTACTCTAGCGTAGGGGGAGAAGGAGGATGGTGTTGTCGTCCACGGGTTCACCGGGTGTTCGCACGTGTGGGACTCATCATCCAAGTGTTTGCGGCCGCGAGTCAGATTTCGGGGTAATTATGGGAACTGTTGCTCGGTATGACTCGACGGGGTTGCACTTGGCGTGTGAGTTAGGTCCACCTTGCAAGGTTAAATCGGATCGATTCGCCATGACTCGCGGATATGAGAGCCTTGGTCAATGCGTCGCATTGTAGTAAAGATGGAAATGACAGGAAGCTAGAAGTTGGATTTATGGTTATGTTTCTCTAATAAGATATTATGTTCAACCATGTTTGCTCTAGAGAAATAGGCAAATCTAGTTTATGGCTGTTAACTCAATTTGGCTAAAATATTGAAAGTAAGGATCCAGTACTAGCAGCTTTTCAGCAAAAGAACTATAGAGCCAAAGAGCCTTGCATGTTTAGGAGTCGGCTAAGTATATACCAATAGTCGGGTAAGTCTTGCTGAGTATTAGTATACTCAGAGTTTGTTGTTACCATGCTTTCAGGTAGCTGTTGTTGGTGGAAGCTGACCAGGATTTATGTCGGTGGGCTCGATGTGACATCCTCACGTCTTCGTAGTATCGTGATTTTTAAATCAAACTTCTATTTAAATTCCGCTGCATTTTGAACTCTGATATTTTACATGAACTCATTTTGTTAAGCTCCATTTTGTAATTTAAATTTGAGAAACATCTGTTTGCTTGTAATCATCTGTGCTCGCCTTCGGGTGGGACTTCCGGTGTTATCGATCCTTAACTCAACAGGCTGCCGGATTACACCGTTTTAAGTGTGCTGTAACTTGATTAACACTTAAAATGATAGTTAGCGCACTTAAACCGGTTTAATTTAAGCGGTTCTGTGACACCGTTTGGATACGCAAACAAAATTAGAAGTTAGAGTTAGTATCCAACTCATGATTAACCGTAAACTAACTCTAGCCAAAAAGATGTTTGGATGAAAGATTTAGATGGACAATAAAATCACTTTTCCAATCATTTGGAAGGGGGGAGAGAGAGAGGGAGGGAAGGTGGGCCCATCCCAATCTAACCCCAATAAGCACTCCTTGGAGGGGATAGTTTTCTGGGATGGGTTAATCCTCCTGTTTGGATACTTTAGGATTAGATGAGTCCTAAAAAACTAAATCTAACTCTAACCCTGGTATTCAAACAAGGCCATTGATTGATTGGTTGTCAGTAATGTGTAACCACGGTCACGAACAGTAAGGCACCAATTCTCCTCTAACACTTGAGGGGGGAAAACACGTCTGCGAGAAGTATACAGCTATGGATCTCGGTGGATGGACTACATAAGGATAAGGTGGAAGTCGTTCATTTCAAAAAAAAAAAAGGTAGAAGTCGTTGGCGAAAGCCAAACTTTGGTTTCCAACCAGAGACAACGTCAAACATGTGTGGGTGCCGGTTTACTCCATAGAAGCATTGTCATTGTGGCTTCCACACCACCTGCCTCTTACCTCCTGAAAGGATCGTGGCCTGGCCCAAGAAGGGGGTTGAATTGAGACTTTTTCAAATTTCTACCTAATCCTTAACCTAGACTAGTATTGCCCAATCTACAAATTTGAAACCTAGTCACCAGAGCATGCTAGCAAAAGGTTCTTAGGTAGGTAAACACACTATGATGATCATTTTGTCTAGATGATTGCACACTAGCAAGATCAAAACCTAAGCAAGAGTTAACACTACCATGCAAGTTGTCCTAGTCAAACTACAAGCAATCAAAAGAAAGAATAACAACAAATGAATTTAATTGCTTGAAATAAAAGTAAGGGACACGAGACAACCAAATTTTTTCCCGTGGTGTCGAGGAGTTGACGATCCCTCCTAATCCACGTTGGAGCAACCATACAAGGGTATAGCTCCCTTGCTTCACCAAAGAGCAAGTGATCACTAAGAATGCTCCTTCTCCATCTCCGAAACGGCGAGCTTCACACCGTGTACAATCTTCTTGTCTTGGGGCTCCCACAAACTCCAAGAGCTCACCAAGAACCTCCCGATCACCAAGACTGGCTAGGTGCCGTCAAACACCAAGAGTAACAAGCTCCTAAGCCTTCACTTGACCTACACTCAGTTGGCCCTAGCTCAAGCACACTTGCTACACTTGCAAAGGATGAAATCTTCAAGGTTAAAGCACAAACAATGTACTAGATCTTCTCTCTTTTGCTCAAAGCACTTGCTCTTATTCTCAAGGGTGGCCTCAGGTATTCAGGGTGTCAAAGGCACTTCAAATGAGCCAGGGGGTGCCCTTATATAGAGTGAAAAGAGTTACATAGCCGTTGGAAGTCCACTGCAGAAAAATCGAGACCACCGGAAGAACCGACGGGATAGAAAGTGAAAGCATCGGTTCAACCGGTCTCTCTGTGTCCAATTAGTAGCCGTTGGGGTTCTGACACAGTATCCAGACTTGCGTCATTGCACCGGTGCATGCTCCGTAAGGGCATCGGTTCAACCGGTGCTGAAGAGGTTCACTGATCAACTCAAACAAGCTCTCTGGAACATAGTATATCCAATGCACCGGTGCTTGATTCTGAAGCGTCGGTTCAACCGGTGCTGAAGGCGAGTTGAGGTCCACCAAAACATGCTCTCTGGAATATAGTACATCTAATGCACCGGTGCTTATCTTTTTGACCATCGGTTCAACCGGTGCTATAGAGATTGTTGATTTGATTTCTGCTTGAATCCAGAGAGATAGACCGACAGGGCGTCGGAACTTTGGCCAAGCATCGGATGCTCCGATGCTAGGACATCGTTTAAACCGGTGCTGCTGTTTTTCTTTGTTTTCAATTGAATTGGCTTGGATTTGAACATAACTTCGATTGTTTTTTCTTCCAAGCGTTGTGTTAACTTCTATTGACCATTTTGGGCTGTTTTTTGAGCGAGTGTGCAAGATTTCTAAGGCCAACTCAAATTCGGTGAAGCTACTAACTCATGAACCCCTCTTAATAGTACGGTCAAGAACTAAAAACTATAAACCTTAGCTAAATCAAGTTTCCTTCATCTCCTTATGACACTTGAGACTAGAAAAGTTCTTAATCTTAAAAAAATAAGTCCTTGGCACGCATGGTTGTTCCGAATTGAGGGGTCTCCTTTCACATTTCATATGAGACTAGACTAAACATTATTTTATCCTTCAAAACACATGTTAGTCGCATACGGTTGTCATTAATCACCGAAACTTACCATTAACATCTATCGGCCTAGATGCACTTCACCTCCACCGTGCGAGGCAGAAACAAGATGCCTTGCTGCTGCGAGCCGTTGAGGGCTCAAATGGAGAGGTGTGCTAACTGTATCGACGAGGTGACGAGCATTGCATTCGGCCCGTTGGGAGGCGGCCATCTCCACACAGCATGCGACTAAAGGCAGGTACTACGATTCTATATTGCTAGTTGTGGATTCTATATTGCTAGTTGTGTTGCAGCATGGTGTTATCATACGTGGATGTGCCACAATTTCATTCATGTGCAAGGATATACTCCTCTGTCTTGAAATATAAGACATTTTAACATTCTTGGAGAGTCAAAGTTTTACAAGTTTGACTAAATTTTTAGAGATAATTATTAAAATTTATAGTACCAAATAGATATATTATAAAATTGTATTTAATGGAGAATTTAATGGTACATATTTGATATCATAAATGTTATTACTTTATTGTATAAATTTGATCAAAGTTGAAAAATTTTGACTCTTCAAATATATTAGAATGCCTTATATTTCAGGACAGAGGGAGTATAGTGCTGTTTCCACGGGTTAGGCCACAAGTTTGCCCTTGCGCGGGGGTTTTGGTGTTTTTATTCATGGTTATGCCATATTATCACCTTTGTGCTAGGTACGGTAAGAGATCTTGTTTAGCAAGGTAGGTACTCTTTGATCATGGTTTGAGCCTAGTTTTCCAAATTAATTGTGCATTATAAGATTTTGCCTCATTTTCCTTAAAAAATAAGGTCGTTGATTTAAAGTTGTGCCACTTGTTATCAATACAACTAGTGAGGTGACCCGCGCATTTGCGCGGCTAGTATTGATATTCTAAATGTATCTTGTATTTTTATCTAATTATTATTCATAAATTTAAATCTTTCTCATCACATTCTACTTGCTTTAATAATCAGGAGTGCTTCTCTGCTGCTAGTGCAGTAGTGTCACCATTTGCCCACATCTTTCTTTGTCAGTGATGTATGTTATATTGTGATCCAAATTCTGATGGGAGAGTGTTGGAATTTGGGCTTGGCCCATTAAGGCCCATGTGGTGCAAACTTTTAATCCCACATTGCTAGTAGAAGTTGAGGAGACCACGTGACTCTCCTATATATCTAACCCATAGGCTTCACCGGAGAATATCAATCCTATTATTCCTCTTGTAAGCCGCCGCTAGGCGTTGTACACAAACACCCGATATAGTGAAGTTCTTGCTGGCTGGCGCCCGTGGTTTTTACCCTTCACATTGGAGGGGTTTTCCACGTTAAATCTTCGTGTCTTTCTGCGGTTTGATCTTTCTATTTTTCATCGTTTTGTTCGCCGTCGCTTCTAACAAGTGGTATCAGAGCCGTGGTTTCAAGTTTGGGTTTCGTGATGGCGTCGATGAAGTATGATCTACCGATGTTGGACTACAAGACAAGGTTCTCGCTGTGGCAAGTCAAGATGAGAGCTATTCTGGCGCAAACCAATGATCTTGATGAGGCGCTGGAAAAATTCGTGAAGAAAAAGAAGGATGAGTGGACCGATGAGGAGAAGCGCAAGGACCGTAAGGCTTTTTCTCTTATTCAGCTTCATCTATCTAATGATATTCTACAAGAAGTGCTGCAGGAAAAGACTGCTGCAGAATTGTGGCTAAAACTGGAATCGATCTGCATGTCGAAGGATCTTACCAGTAAATTGCATATGAAGTTGAAGCTGTACACGCTTAAGATGCAGGAGGGTGATTCGGTGATGGGTCACCTATCTATCTTCAAGGAGATCGTTGCTGACCTAGGGTCGATGGAGGTTAAGTATGAAGATGAGGACTTAGGTCTTCTTTTATTATGCTCTTTGCCAAGTTCTTATGCAAGTTTCCGTGACACCATACTATTAAGCCGTGATGAACTAACCCTTGCGGAAGTTTGTGAGGCACTCCAGTCTAAGGAGAAGATGAAAGGCATGGTGCAGACAGATGCTCGTCCTCTAGGGGCGACGCTTTGCATGTCAGAGGCAGATCAGAGCAAAGATCCTCAAGTGATAACAACGATCGTGGCAAGAGCAATGACGGTAGAGGCCGCTCCCAGTCCAAAGGTCCCAAGAAGAAATTCTGTAAGTATTGCAAGAAGAAATCTCATATGATTGAGGATTGCTGGAAATTGCAGAATAAGGAGAAGAAGAAAAATAAATCTGATGGTAAGGCTAGTGTTGCTTCTGCTGGTGAAAACTCTGAGTCAGATTGTTTGGTTGTCTTTGCTGGTTGTGTTGCTGGTCATGATGAGTGGATTCTTGATTCTGCATGTTCTTTTCATATCTGCACTAATAGAGATTGGTTCAGTTACTATGAGTCTTTGCAGAACGGTGATTTTGTGCGCATGGGAGATGATAACCCGTGTGAGATTATTGGCATTGGCTCTGTTCAGATCAAGACCCATGATGGCATGATTCGCATACTGAAGAATGTAAGGCACATACCAGGGATGAAAAGAAATCTGATCTCGTTGAGCACACTTGATAAAGAAGGACTCAAATACACCGGTTCAGGTGGAGTTGTGAAGGTATCTAAAGGTTCTCTTGTATGTTTGCTGGGTGATCTCAATCCTTCAAATTTATATGTTCTCAGAGGTTGTACTTTGCATGGTTCTGTTTCTGCTGCTAATGTTGCTAATGCTGAACCTAGTAAGACTGACCTTTGGCATATGCGTCTTGGACACATGAGTGAACTCGGTATGGCAGAATTGATGAAGAAAAACCTGCTGGATGGCTGCATTCTGAGTGGCAAGAAGTTCTGTGAGCATTGTGTATTTGGTAAGCATAAGAGGGTCAAATTCAATACCTCTGTTCATACCACAAAAGGTACACTTGATTATGTTCATGCTGATTTGTGGGGTCCTTCACGTAAGCCTTCATATGGTGGTGCTCGTTATATGCTTACCATTATTGATGATTACTCTAGAAGAGTCTGGCCTTATTTTCTGAAAAGCAAAGATGATACTTTTGCTGCTTTTATAGAATGGAAAGTTATGATAGAAAGGGAAACTGAGAAGAAGGTCAAGGTGCTTCGAACTGATAATGGTGGAGAGTTCTGTTCGGATGCTTTTGATGATTATTGCAGAAAAGAAGGCATTGTTAGGCATCACACCATACCATACACTCCTCAGCAGAATGGTGTGGCCGAGCGTATGAACAGGACTATCATCTCGAAGGCTCGTTGCATGCTGTCCAATGCCCATATGAACAAGCGTTTTTGGGCTGAGGCTGCTAATACAGCATGTTATTTGATCAACAGATCGCCTTCTATTCCACTCAACAAGAAGACTCCTATTGAGGTATGGTCTGGTACACCTGCAGATTATTCACACTTGAGAGTTTTTGGCTGCACTGCTTATGCTCATGTTGATAATGGAAAATTAGAGCCTAGAGCTATTAAATGTCTGTTTCTTGGTTATGGTTCGGGAGTCAAAGGATATAAATTGTGGAATCCTGAAACTAGAAAGACTTTTATGAGCAGAAGTGTTGTTTTCAATGAATCTGTGATGTTTACTGACAGTTTGTCCACAGATGATGCTTTAGTTGAGAAATTGCAGTCACAAGTTAGTGTGCAGGTGGAGCTTATGGATGACCAGGAAAATGAAGTTGTTGGTAATGATGTTTCAGATAGTGTTCCTGATACTGTTCAGCACTCACCTCCAGTTTCACAGTCTGATTTGCAGCATGAGGAGGATGTAGATTTACCTATTGCTCTTCGCAGATCAAAGAGGAGTTGTGAACCTCCAAACCGTTTAATTGAGGAGTGTAATCTGACTTATTATGCTTTGAGTTGTGCTGAACAGGTGGAGGATGCTAGTGAGCCAGCAACATATTCTGAAGCCATTGATTCAGTTGATAAGGAGAAGTGGATCTCAGCTATGCATGAGGAGATGCAGTCTCTTGAGAAGAATGGCACATGGGAGATTGTAAGCTTGCCTGAGAAAAAGAAGACTGTTCGCTGCAAATGGGTCTTCAAGAGAAAGGAGGGTTTGTCTTCTAGTGAGCCTCCAAGATTTAAGGCAAGGTTAGTTGCAAAAGGTTTCAGTCAGATTCCTGGTGTTGACTATAATGATGTGTTCTCTCCAGTTGTGAAGCATAGCTCAATTCGGACTTTCTTTAGTATTGTTGCTATGCATGATCTTGAGTTTGAGCAGTTAGATGTGAAGACTGTATTTTTACATGGAGAGCTTGAGGAGGAAATTTACATGGATCAGCCAGAAGGATTCATAGTGCCAAGCAAAGAGAATTATGTTTGCAAATTAAAGAAATCCTTGTATGGTTTGAAACAGTCTCCTCGTCAGTGGTATAAGAGGTTTGATTCATTTATGTTGTTACATGGTTTTAAAAGATCTGAATATGATAGCTGTGTTTACATTAAGATTGTTGAGGAATCACCTATATACTTGCTGTTATATGTTGATGACATGCTTATTGCTGCCAAGAGCAGAAAAGAAATCACTACAGTAAAGAAATTGTTGAGTAGTGAATTTGATATGAAGGATCTTGGTGTTGCTAAGAAAATTCTAGGTATGGAGATTACTAGAGACAGAAAATCTGGTTTATTATTTCTTAGTCAGCATAATTACATTAACAAGGTTCTTCAGCGTTTCAATATGCATGATTCAAAGCCAGTTAGTACTCCTATTGCACCTCACTTTAAATTGTCAGCTGCTCAGTGCCCTAGTTCTGAGGAGGATGTTGAATACATGCCAAAAGTCCCATATTCTAGTGCTGTTGGTTCTTTGATGTATGCCATGGTTTGCTCTCGCCCAGATTTATCATATGCTATGAGTTTGGTTAGCAGATACATGTCTAATCCTGGTAAAGAACACTGGAAGGCAGTTCAGTGGATTTTCAGGTACCTCAGAGGAACATCAGATTCTTGTTTGAAGTTTGGGAGAACTGATCAGAGACTAATTGGTTATGTGGATTCAGATTATGCTGCTGATTTGGATAGGCGCAGGTCACTCACAGGTTATGTGTTCACTGTTAGCAGTTGTGCTGTGAGTTGGAAGGCTACTTTGCAGCCTGTTGTTGCTATGTCTACCACAGAAGCAGAATATATGGCTATTGCTGAAGCGTGCAAGGAGGCAGTTTGGCTGAAAGGTTTGTTTACTGAGCTGTGTGGAGTTGGTTCTTGCATTGATCTATTCTGTGACAGTCAAAGTGCTATTTGCCTCACTAAAGATCAGATGTTTCATGAAAGGACAAAGCATATTGATGTCAAGTACCATTATGTTCGTGATGTTATTTCACAAGGTAAATTGAAGGTATGCAAGATCAGTACTCATGATAATCCAGCTGATATGATGACTAAACCAGTTCCTGTAGCTAAGTTTGAGCTTTGCTCAAGCTTAGTTGGTTTGACAGTTTAGCCCAAGAGGCTATTTGGCGCCAGAAGTTCTGTTCTTTATTGTGTTCAGGTGATGATTTTGATATGCTACAAGAAGGAATTTGTCTCAAGGTGGAGTATGTTATATTGTGATCCAAATTCTGATGGGAGAGTGTTGGAATTTGGGCTTGGCCCATTAAGGCCCATGTGGTGCAAACTTTTAATCCCACATTGCTAGTAGAAGTTGAGGAGACCACGTGACTCTCCTATATATCTAACCCATAGGCTTCACCGGAGAATATCAATCCTATTATTCCTCTTGTAAGCCGCCGCTAGGCGTTGTACACAAACACCCGATATAGTGAAGTTCTTGCTGGCTGGCGCCCGTGGTTTTTACCCTTCGCATTGGAGGGGTTTTCCACGTTAAATCTTCGTGTCTTTCTGCGGTTTGATCTTTCTATTTTTCATCGTTTTGTTCGCCGTCGCTTCTAACAATGTAGGCATATGGCAAGCGCACATGCCTAATCCCGTCATGACTGCCTATCTCCTCGATCTTAGATACTACATTCGCTAGTACTAGTACTAGTATCATGTTTCTTATCTGCCAGCTCTTGCAGTAATGCTGCCAAGTGCTCAGTTCAACTGACTCAGTTGTTCTTTTGCTAGCTTCTCTACTTTATGATCTTCTTGGTCGTCTGTTGCTACTATATTTAATTATATCGTCTGTTACATCGCGCCATGCCTCTATGGCCTAGTTTTTATTGGGAAACAATTGATTCAAGTTTCTTACTTTTTGGAAGCCAACAAATCTCCATAGTGCAGAGCACAAGATTCCATTCAAAATTTTAGCAAGAGTTAAATACACCAGCGGCCCTCGAACTTGTCCTGATGTGCCACTTAGGTCCACGAACTCGCAAAATCGAAATCTAGCACCCTGAACTTGTTAAGTTGTGTCACTTTGGTCCATACCTCTTCACATGGCGCCACGTGGCATGCACATATGCAAAAAAAACCCTCCAAAGTTACTATCTTCTACCTTCACCCCCTCACTCCCCTCCTCCCTTCTTCTCCCTCCCAGACCCCGGCCCCTGCTCGACGCGCCGCCCTCCCTGCCCCGGCAGCGAGCCGCCGCACCCCCCCCCCTCACTGCTCCCTCGCCGGCGGCGGCGCCTGGGAGCGACAGCGCCGTCCACGATGTGCCCCATCTCTGACCCTCTCCGCCGCGGGAGGGAGGACCGGGCGGAGCACGCGGCGGCTCCACGCCAGCGCCCCTGCCTCCCGCCCTATCTCCTCCGCCTCGGTTTAGCCCCAGCGGCGGCGAGTTACTGCAGCGGCAGGTGGCCGGCCCCTCCTCGCGAGCTCCTGTGGCCGTGGCCACATCCGGCGGTGCAGGGGCTCGCAGCCGCAAGTGCAGGGCTCGTGGCGGCGGCGGAGGAGCAGGGGACGGCGGTGCGGGTCCGTGGCTGCGCGAGCTTGGGGCCACGGCGGCGGGCGTGGATCTACGGTGGCACACAACGCCGGGCTCGGGTCCATGGCGGTGCGAGGAGCTTGAGGCCGCGGGGGCTCCGGACCGCAGTAGCGCGAGGAGCTCGGGGCCGCGACGGAGGATGTGCGTCGACGGCGGCGCACGACAGCGCGGATCCGCGGCGGCGGGAGCAGCTCGGGGTCGCGCGGCCGGGTGCTAGTCCGAGGCGACGCGAGGAGCTCCAGGCCATGGCGGCGCGAGGAGCTCGGGACCGCGGTGGCTTTGGACAGCAGCAGCGCGAGGAGCTCGGGGTCGCGGCGGCGGGGCGAGTCTGCTGCAGCGCACGACGACGGGCTCTTATCCGCGACGGCGTGAGGATCTTGGGGCTGTGGCGGGCTCGGGTCGGCGGCGGCGGGCGCAGGTCCGCAGCGGCGCGAGGATCCAGAGGCCGCAACAGCGGCGTGCCAAGGGCGGCGTGCCGCGGCGCCGGCCCTGCTCGCCACCGGTCCTCCCCCGCCGCCTGGATCTGCTCGGAGCCGCGCCGCGGGCGCCGCGAACGGGAGCGAGGCCGAGGCGGCAGCGAGGCGGGCCAAGCCCCCGCGGGGCTCGCGGCCGCGCCCGCGTGCGGGGTGTGGAGTAGCGCGCGCGTGGAGGGAGATGGTGGGACGAGCTCGGTGCGGCAGAGGGAGGAGGGAGGAAGGAGGGGGCGGCACGCCGCCACCACGAGCTCCGCCATGGCCGCACGAGCTCCGCCATGCCATGGCCTCCACCGCGAGGAGGGGTGCGCCGACACAGAGGAGGGAGCAGGGAGGAGCGCAGTGCCGCGGCGGCGCTCCTGGCGGCCTCCGGCGGCAGCGGCGGCGCTTGTGGGGGAGGAGAGAGGTGAAAGTGACGAGGAGGACGTAGATATAGAAGATGAAAAAACTCAAGGGCTTTTTTGCATATATTCATGCCCCTTGAAGGGGTATGGACTAAAGTGGCACAACTTAACAAGTTCAGGGTGCTAGATTTCGATTTTGCGAGTTCGTGGACCTAAGTGGCACATCAGGACAAGTTCGAGGGCCGCTGGTGTATTTAACTCTTTTAGCAATCTATGTTCATGTTCAAATCTGATGAGCTTACTATACCAATCATGGCCTAATCGATATTGTCTAGGTTCCTGATCTGCTTGTGGTGTTAGTTTTTTTTTGAGCTTGTGGTGTTAATTGTGAGGTGCGGTAGAGTCTTGTAGCAATGTCGGCAACAAATCTTTGGAGTAATGTCGATGATCCTCCCTCGGCACGGACATAGATGCACGATATGTAGCTTGATATGCAAAACAATGGATAGATTTATATTTATAAACATAAATTTATTTTAATTTTAGTGGCACTGGCAAGTAATTTATAAACATGTATATTGGTATTTTATGCTAATTTTTTCGTAATGACAGTGATGAATACTTTTATTTTTTTTTCTCTGATTAATGTGGGAATTTTTAGATCTTGAGAGCGAACGTGGAAGCTCTGTTTGTTGGTCAATAATAAAATAATAGATTGAGGTGGGGATGCTCTCCCCCTGTGACTATTAAAAAAACAAGCAAATATCAGTCATAGGGTAATTGCACACTACACTTGATGTTGCTTCACTCTCGGTTACTTGAAAGTTTGTCTCATGAACTGCAAGTTTGCTTTCCTTGCATGCCTGGCTGGCTGAAAAAATTGAATGAAGATTGTGATCGACCATTATATATTGTTTGCCTCTTTTGCGGTTCGAATATGTAGCTCATCTAAGCTTCAGCTCCTAGCAAGCTATATACTGAAATGATCACATCATAATGTAACCATGAAAGTAATTGCTTGTTTGCGAGAAAGTACTCGTATGGTTGGTTGACGTGCTTGTATTTACAACAAAAGCTTAACTGCAGAGTAGTACACCATCCATTACTCATCCTGTTCGGCTGGCTAGTGGCTAGTGCTGATTTGTTGCGAGAGAAAAGTACTGTTGACTGGCTGGTGCTGATTTATTGTGAGAAAAAACACTGTTGGATGGTTGGCTGACCAACCAGCCAAACAAACTGACTGATATGAGAGGAACTTGTGAGCTAAGTTGCGTAGTTATCTTTTTACAGCAAAAGCACAGTCAGGAGTTAAATCTCTTTCCAGTTGCCTTAAAAAAAACTGTAGTATTTTTCACCGGCTAATAATAATTTCTGTTTCATTTTGGGCGAGGACGACCTCAGCGTCAATCTCAGCGAATAGTCAAGATGTTGTACTGCGAATAAGAACTTTTTTCTCAGGTCCGAAAATAATTTTGAGGACTTGCTCAGTTGTTACTTCAACTCATCTTTCCGTCGAAAAGCAGTAGCCTTTTCTCATTCTGACCAGGCAAAGCTCCTTTTACTACTAGGACGGATCTTCAGTGCTCCAGTTGAAATTGACACTTCTTTTTGCAGATTCCCCTGCCCGAAGAATCAAGAAAAAACTGTGTTTCGTTTATCCAATTGAACAGTACAATTGTATTCGTTGATGGGGCGAAGGATCAGAAGAATTGTCGAGGGTCAAGGAGAACAGACAAAATTACTGGTCCAGTCTCGGACTGCTGTGCAGTCAGTACAGCTTCATTTGTAAGTGATCTAGTTCATCATAGCTCAAGTCTCCATCTTAGTGTTTTGCAATGCTCAAAACCCATAATGCTTCTTGGATTTGAAGCACAGTTGTCCAGATTACATATTATTAGTATGACAATTTCAGTTTCTCCGTCTTAATCACTGTAATAAAGCATGTTCAGATCTTGCGTTTTCTTGAAGACTTGTACTGCTAGTCATGTAAATCTGATGATATCACCACTCTTGTGCTTTCCAATAAAGTATTAAAGTAGGTAAATTGTTTTTCCTTCTAGAAATGCTACGCTATCAAAAGAAAGTAGTTCTTCTATTCGTTTTTTTTCCTCTTCGAAAAGAAAGTAGTGTTGTCCTAACTCAGAAAACATGTTTCTCGTGTTCAAGTTTGACATTTCAGCATAGCACTGAAGGAAACTTGGACTTTGGGGCCTCGTTTTGCTTTTGAAGTGTGGTCAGATACTAAAATTGGTTACTTCCATTCACCTAAAACAGATTCCTCAAGAAGGGTCTAGAGACTTGCAACTCCACTTAGAACATCTCTCTTCTGTGATAGGCCAGTGAAAATTCACATCCTAGCTAGTGCACGCGCTTGATGTTTCCTTGCTTGAACTACAGTCCTCGAAGAAGGTAGATTATGCGCATCAGGACGATGCAACGCGAATATCCAACTGCTAAATGCGAGCAAATTCTTTGGAATACAGATTCTTCGGTCAATCAATGGCCTCCAAAATTCCAAAAGCGAAGCTCCTACTGAAGGCAATGATAATTGCGTATATTGATTGATGATTACGGTGTACACTTATAGGGCAATCTCGGTAAGGGTTTATAAAAACAGGATCCCACGAGATTGCCCTCCCTATCATCTAGCAGGCTCGGATGAGCCGCACATGGGCCTAGGCGTGACACAGCCCGGGCCCATGACACGCAACAGACAATCTATTTGTCTAACCCCACCCCCACCCCCACCCCTGCGCGCGCAGTCGAAACGTCGGCAGCCTGGACGTTGAGACTGGACCGAAAATCAGCAAAGACCGACGATGGCAAGCCCTTGGTGAAGATATCGGCGTATTGAGAGCTGGTAGGAACATGTGTAACACGAACAGCTCCAGTGGCAACATGCTCCCGAACGAAGTGAAGATCAATTTCCACATGCTTGGTGGGTTGATGCTGGACGGGGTTTGAAGACATATAAACTGTGCTGATATTATCACAATAAACCAGAGCGGTGCGACTGATAGGCGCATGCAACTCTGCCAGGAGTTGGCGCAACCAGGACACCTCAGCCACCGCATTGGCTACAGCCCGATATTCAGCTTCTGCACTAGATCGAGACACAGCGTTCTGACGCTTGGAAGACCAGGAAACCAGATTATCTCCCAAGAAGACTGCATAGCCAGAAGTAGAGCGCCGAGTATTAGGACAGCCAACCCAATCAGCATTGGAATAGACAACAAGACTAGACTGGGCAGAAGGCCGAATGAGAAGCCCCAAGTGCAGTGTACCGCGTATGTAGCGTAGGATGCGATTCAGAGCGGCAAGATGAGACTCCCGAGGATCATGCATATAAAGACACACCTGCTGAACAGCATATGAAATGTCAGGCCGAGTGAAGGTCAAGTACTGCAGGGCACCAACAAGACTGCGATAATCTGTAGGATCAGCCAAGGGGGACCATCATCAGCAGACATCTTCCTGTTGGTGTCAACCGGTGTAGAACAAGACTTGCAATCAGCCATACCAGCACGAGCTAGAATATCCATCATATACTGCCGCTGGGATAGAAGAAAACCACAGCCAGAACACTGCACATGCATACCCAGAAAGTGATGAAGGGCGCCCAGGTCCTTCATAGAGAACTCTCGCTGTAGTGCTGCAATGGTGCGGCGTAGAAGAGGAGTCGAGGAGGCAGTCAAGACAATGTCGTCGACATAAAGCAGAAGGTAAGCAGTGTCTGCACCGTGGTGGTACACGAACAGAGAAGTGTCCGTCTTAGCCTCAACAAACCCAAGCTGGACAAGATAGGAGGCGAAGCAACTGTACCAAGCATGTGGAGCCTGCTTAAGACCATAAAGAGAGCGATTAAGCCGACAAACATAATCAGGGTGAGCTGGATCCTCAAAACTTGTGGGCTGGGAGCAGTAAACAGTCTCAGACAGAGTGCCGTGAAGAAATGCGTTCTTCACATCCAACTGATGAACCGGCCAGGAACGAGAGAGCGCCAAGGAGAGAACTGTGCGCACGGTAGCCGGCTTCACAACAGGGCTGAAAGTCTCATCATAATCAATCCCTGGACACTGAGTAAAGCCACGGAGCACCCAACGAGCCTTGTATCTCTCCAAAGAACCATTTGCCTGATATTTGTGCTTGAATACCCACTTGCTGGTGACAATGTTGGCCTGAGACGGACGTGGAACCAAGTCCCACGTGTGATTGGCCAGCAGGGCGTCGAACTCCTCCTACATCGCCTGGTGCCAATTGGGATCAGCAAGACCCCCACGATAAGTGCGAGGCACAGGCGACAGAGGAGCCGCGTGGTGGATGGCCGGCAGTCGAAAACCAGCCTTCCCGCATGTCACCATGGTGTGCTAGTTAGACACGGGCGGCACCGGGACAGCTCCAGGAGGAAGAACTCACTCAGGTCGGGGACAGCGCGAGTAGACCTGCAGAGGTGCAGGCCGAGCTCTAGCAGGGCTGGGCGCACCAGCAGTGCGGCCTGCGGGCGAGTGGCCGGCGGCCGGACTGGGAGTCAGCCGAGCTGCAGCAGGCGCAGGCCCGGGACGCATGGGCGTGGTCCCTGGGCGCACCGGAGAGGCGTCGGCAGCGCCGGGGTAGCTGCTGAAAACGGAGCTGCACGTGGCTGTGTGGGAACGCCGGGGGCCGCACGTAGCTGTGCGGGAACGCCGGCCGCACGTGGTTGTGCGGGAACACTGGGGGCCGCACGTGGTTGTGCGGAAGTGCCATGACCTGCAGCAGTAGGCACATGTACCGATGTACGGGACCAATAGGGGCCGGTACAAAGTTAGTGTGATCAAAGAACTCAAACTCCTCAGCACAAGGTGTGGAGGACTGTCGAGACATAGGAAAGGTGTCTTCATCAAAGACAACATGTCGAGAGATGATGACACGATTAGACTGGAGGTCAAGACAGCGGTACCCTTTGTGATTAGGAGAATAGCCAAGGAAAACGCACAAAGTGGAGCGAGGAGCGAGTTTATGGGATGCAGTTGCTGAAAGATTAGGGTAGCAGGCACAACCAAAGACTCGAAGATGCTCATAAGAGGGCTGCACGCCGAATAGACTGAGGTGCGGCGTGGAGGACTTGAGAGTCTTTGTGCGGAGAATATTTAGCAAATGCGTGGCGACGTGAAGAGCTTCGACCCAATAGGAGGGAGGCGTGCTAGCCTAGAACAGCAATGAGCGTGCAGCATTATTAATGGTGCGAATGATACGCTCGGCTTTACCATTCTGGGGCGAAGTGAAGGGGCACGACATGCGGAGATGGATGCCATGAGTGAGGAGAAATGTTCGCATGCTGAGGTTGTCGAACTCGCGGCCGTTGTCGCATTGGACGGCCTTGATGATGACGCCGAACAGAGTACGGACATGAGCGAAGAAGTTCTCCAAAGTGGCGAAAGTGTCAGACTTCTGGCGCAAAGGAAAAGTCCACAAATAATGAGAGCAGAAACACTAGGAACAGGAGAGGTCCATAGGTCACAATGAACTAGATCAAAAATACTAGTAGCACAGGAAGACGATGACTGAAATGGTAAACGTGTGTGGCGCCCAAGCTGATAAGCATGACATATGGTGTTGGGTTCTTTATTACAAAAAGGAATGACTGACGCTACTTTGGCTAAGACCTCATGACCAGGATGACCGAGACGACGATGCCAAAGTGCAGCAGCAGCAGATGAAGCAGCAAACACTTGCGCAGTAGGGAGGCGCAAGGGGTAGAGCGGACCGGAGCTATTGCACCCGATGATCACCCTTTGAGACTCCAGGTCCTTCACAGAACAAACAGTGGGGTCAAATTCAACAGAGCAATTGTTATCGGTGGTAAACTGGCGCACAGAGATAAGATTCTTAATAAGTCTAGGAGAAAAAAGAACATTATTAAGAGTCAAAGGTCCAGAAAGAGATGTGGAGCCAGTAGCAGTGACGGGTAGTAAGGAACCATCGCCGACGACAATTGATGAAGGAAAAGGGTACCGCATGGATGAAATATGAGAAAGAGTGGAGGGGTGAGAGGTCATATGCGAGGTAGCACCTGAGTCGAAGATCCAATCAGTCTGAGGTTGCGGCTGCAGCGTCATGGTGCTGAAGGTCGACGCAAGAGACTGCTGATCCCAGGACGATGGAAGGCCAGTGGTGGGGTTGGCCGATCCAGGTGCTGGGGTCTGCGGTGGAGGGGCCGACCCGTAGTAGAACTACTGCGGGACAACGCCGTAGTAGGGGTGCTGCGCGACCAGAGGGAAGGGCGCATGCATGGCCTGCTGCTGAGCCTGCATGGCGAGCTGCTGGGCGACCAGCGCTTACTGGTGGGGTGCAGCAGCGCCAGCAGGGCTGGCGGCCGGAGCAGGGGCGACGGACGGCCGCGAACCGGGGTACATGGCGATCGTCCCGGTCCACGGGTTGAAGAACAAGGGCCAGGGCGCGCCGGAGCCCAGGCGAGGAGCAGAAGACGAGGTTGTGCCCATGGAGCCCGTGTTCTTGCCGCCGCCTGCGGAGTCGGTGTTGCTGGAGCCGCCCTTGGTGTTGTTGGAGCGGCGCTTGCCGCGGCTGCACTTCCCGCCGTTGGAGTCCCCGCCACCAGTGTCCTTGCCGCCCCCAGAGCTGGAGTTGCGCCCAGAAGAGCACTGGGGGCGCTGGCCGGAGGCGCACCCAGAGGGGGCGCTGGAAGTGGAGCCGGCCAGGAGCGCGGTGGAAGAAGCGGATGCCGGGGGCGCCATGGTGAGCTCCTCAAGGATCAGCTCGTCGCAGACCTCGATGAAGGTGGGGAACGAACGGCCATGTCGAAGGTGACGTCCAATAGATGCGAACTGTTCGTTGAGGCCGCGGATGACGTTGAGGACGAGGGTGCGGTCTTGAACGGTTTTGCCGAGGTCGGCGAGGTCGTCGGCCATGCGCTTGAACTGTTTGCAGTAATCGGTGATGGAGAGATCACCCTGCACAAAAGTTTGGAACTTGGCGTCGAGGATGAGGGCCTGAGCCTCGCGGTTACCCAAGAACTGGGCCTCGATGGCGAGCCAAGCGGAGCGAGCGGTGGCGCCACCGTCGCTCCGAGCCATGACAATGTCGACGAGGTCGCCGGAGAGGGTCCCGTAGAGCCATGACCGGACCACGCAATCCATGCAGATCCAGTCAGCGGATGGAGCAGCGGGGCGGTCATCGAAGACGTGCGTCTGGAGGGAGTACTTACCGAGGGTGAGGAGGAACTGCTCACGCCAACGGGAGTAGCTGCCGGAGTTGACGTCGAGGACGACGGGAACGAGACTCCGGATGCTCTGGACGGCGATAGTCTGAGCGTGGAGGTTCAGGAGCGCCGCAGCTTCGTGAAGAAGAAGTGGATCGGGAGTAGCAGGAGGCTCGGAGTCGACGGCGGAGGAGTCATCGCCGTCTTCGTCGTCCGAGGGAGCAGCCGCCTTGCGCTCTACAGCCGCGCGGGCGGCGGCGGCCTCCTATTCTTGCGCGGCGGCGGCTGCCTCCTGCTTAGCTTCGAGGGCGCGGGCGAGCGTGGCCTGGCGGGCCGCACGGCGCGCGCCTCATCGCTGGCGCCATGCTGGGAGGGCGCCTGGGAGGGCGCCCGGCAGGAAGATTGCCGGCCATCGGGCAACGACGGCAAGGAGCCGGTGCGAGATGGCGGCGGGCGGCGGCGCGCGCTAGGGAGCGGAAGCGAGATCGGGAAAAGCCCGGTCTCTTGATACCATGAAGGCAATGATAATTGCGTATATTGATTGATGATTAGGGTATACAAGGGTGTATATATATATATATATATAGGGCAATCTCGATTAGGGTTTATAGAAACAGGATCCCACGAGATTGTCCTCCCTATCATCTAGCAGGCTCGAATGAGCCCCACATGGGCCTAGGCGTGACACAGCCCGGGCCCATAACACGCAACAGACAATCTATTTGTCCAACACCTACTTGTGTCCATAATGGAGCCAGTCGATGCATCCACCCCGTGGACGAAGAAGAGGACATAGCATTCTTATATGCCGCGGTCAAAGCCTCAAAGGCCTCCCGAGCCAAAAGCAGCAGTGGCCGATGCCGCTACCCTGTCTGTCAAGTTGGCATCCGGCAAGCTTGAGATTCTTGGCCGGGCTGAACGCCATCCAGATCGGCCGCTTTTGCCCGTGCGTGCCCTCGCTTTGGTGCTCATCATCATGGACGCATCTGTGCCACTGGGGACGAATTCCTGATGCGCCCCCCGTCTTTTCGTCATCAGGCTTTCTAAGCGCGCCTTTGTTCCTCGCCAACACCCCTTGTTCCTCTTGATCCAATGATCCTCAGTTCACACCTGATCCTGTCTGATGTGCTATTTTCAGTCTTCAGGCTATCCGTTCTTCCCATGAAGGATTATTCCATCCTGCATGGCAACGTTCTTGCCTTTTTTTTCTCAATGCAGATTTTCAGAGAGATTCGAAATCCTGAGACAGTAGTACGTGAAGCCTTGCTGCCGATGCGTGATCATTCTCGGCCAAAATCACCTCTCTTTTGAACGAAAGATAGAAGGATATGCATCAACTCGGTCGGCGTTTCCAATCCAAAATCACTTGCTTCTTTGCTTCGGCGGCATGTGCCTGAATACTTCGTCTCCGTTCCTCCCCACCCCCCTTTCTCGAGCTATTCCGATTCCTTCAGATGATCTGCTCAAAGATATTGTACCCGGCCTGTTGAACGATGCATGCATGCATCTTCAAACACGATGTGCGCAACTTGACGAAGCTCCAAAGCGTGGGCACCAAACGGGGTAAGATCAGCCGGCCTATCAGTAAACCACGACCATCGCGCTGCGTTCCGGCATCTCGGTTTGACATCGCCGCCATGTCGGTTTGACAGATTGGAAGAAAGCAAACGGAAATGCACGCACGCGCGGGCAGACTGCACCGCACGGGCGTGCGGTTCCATCAGCGAGAGATCTGGGAATATTGTTTGTTCAGGAACAAAAGCCTTTTCCGCCTTGTCCGACGGCGATGTCTTGGTGAGGAACACGAACAAGAGGGCGACGCAATGCAACGGGCTGTGTCTCTGACCGGGGCCGGGCGGTAGAGTACTCTGAATGTGCTGAAGGTGGCGAGCGGGCAGGAGGGCGGGGGCGAGGTGAGGTCAGGATTCTCGGGAGATCTGCAGGGCAGATTGAGATTCCCGGAAGGGATACAAGCCGATATCTGATATCCGCCGTCGGCATATCTGATCGTGATCGCCTCCGGTGCCATGCCGATATTGATCTGCAAGAAGGGAAGGAAAAAAAAAAACTTTCAGTGGTGACTGGTGTCATGCGCTCACGGCCGCGCTGACCGTAAAGGCGTCCCGCGGCGGATTCCTAACGGGATTCCGAGAGCTTTAGAGCCACTTCCACAGGAAACTAAAGTTGAACAGAGACGTGCTCCGACTCCGACCCGCCGCTGAATGATCCAATTCTCGTCGGGAAATGACAAAACGGGAGAGAGGGAAGAAAAAAGTTCAGAGTTTTAGCTTTGATCAGTAGTGCTCCTGTCAGTTTTCAGATAACCATGTCTGAACTTCCAGCAGCCTATCTAGTTCACCTGGAAACGGATGACAGGCTCGTTGGCATCCCCAGGCACCTGCATGCGCCACACTGTTACATCCACTGTCCTTCGGTAAAGCGTTCTGACCCGCCTGATACACCATACAGGAACCATGAGTCCATGACCATCGATGGTTTACAAAAAAATCTGACGAAGCAACACTCTCTCGCGCGCGCTACCTGCTGTTTCAGATACGCGCGTTCCTGAACCTTTACCCGGACATGATCATACATGATGTTTGGCCTGCCCGCACGCAAAATCAGGCGCGGCCATGATGCGGTTGGTGGCGAGCCCGGCCAAGCCAATGATCGGAACGCTGCGTGCGCGCGCGCGCGCGCTCCAATTCACGAACCAGCTCTGCCGCCAGACCATGTGCTCGAGGTACCCTCCCCTCGCTGGCGGGCGCGCGCGCGCGCAACCAGCGTGGGACGACGACGCCCGCTCGCGGCGAATGCGATCGACCCTGACACCCTGTGTGCCTGGTCCCTGGTAGCACTAGCGGCCTAGCCCTGCTTGTGCTCTCTGAAGCAGCAGGGCCTGCAGCAGCCGGGGCATCTTGTGATGGCCTGGGGGCGCAAGGCACCTGCTCATCATGGCGCTCGCTGGCGCGGCAGAGAGAGATTCCATGCCGTCGCCAAATGGAGTAGCCCGTGGCGATCGATCGTGCTTGGGAGGAGGATTGTATAGTCTAGCAATTCAGCAAAGCCGGCCTCCATTTAGCTACCCGGGCGCCTGATCGGTGACGATCGCCTTTGCGAACAGCGGCGACAGACAGGGAAAGAAACACTTGTTTTGGTTCGCCTCATGATGCCCGCGGAAAGCAGAAAGCGGACAAGGGGGAGGCAATGATTTGGCCCCGGACATTCCCTGGGTTTCCTTCCTTGCGGCGAGACACACCATGGGTCGATGACGACGGCAGGCGAGTTAAAAACAGTATCAGGACTCGGGGTCTCTGTTCGTGTTAATAAGAAATGCACAGCAATCACAAGCGAACAGACACGTCGCACATGTACATCTTCTTTTGTGGTGTTGTCTTCTGCCAAGGCTTTTGCTTTCCGACACCGCTACGACTACAACAATCCGAGTTGGGCATTGGACGCTTTTAGCTGGAGTACACGTAGTTCAAAGTTTGTGACTTCACAAGCTGGGTTGCTTACACGGCATCTACTCTTCGATTGGACGACTAGGGCGGATGGATTAACAAACACGGCGAGGCAGTGTTAGCGACGGCGGTGGCGGCGGCTACCTGGCGCTGACGAAGGCCCCGATGTTCTCGAGCATCTCCTGCGTCCGCGGCTGGGACAGGTGGCAGTTGTGCAGCACCTGGAACGCGTGCCCGACGCCGCCGTACACGGCCTGCTCCACGGCCTTGCCGGCCCTGCGCAGGGCCCGGCACAGCTCCAGGTTGCGGTCGCGCAGGACGTCCGCCTCCGAGACGCACACCAAGAGGGGCGGCAGCGGGAGGGCCTCCAGGCGCGGCGCGGCGCGGGACAGCGGGTTGCACCAGGGGTGGTCGCGGCCGGCGCCGGGCGGCAGCGCCAGCCGCCAGTAGCAGTCGGAGGTCGGGAGCGTCAGCGCGGACCGCGGCGGCTGCGCCATGGTCCTCTCCGACGCGGTGCGGGCCTCGCCGCCGAAGAAGGGCTGGACGAGGACGGCGCCCCGGACGGCGAGCGGGGACAGCGCGCCGAGGTGGCCCTGGCCCAGCCGCGCGGCGACGTGGAAGGCGATGTTGGCGCCCGCGCTGTCCCCCATGAGGAACACGCGGTCGAAGCCGCAGCGGGCCCGCCACCAGGAGACCTCGTCGGGGGCCGCGCCGCGGCCGGTGGCCAGGGACGCCTGGTGCCGCAGCCAGCGCACCGCCGCGAGCCCGTCGTCGAACGCGGCGGGCAGGCGGTGCTCGGGCGCGAGGCGGTAGTCCACGGACATGACGGCGCAGCCCGCCCGCGCGGCGAGCTGCGCGAGGAACTCGTGGTAGCAGCTCCAGGCCGCGGAGCCGACGCAGAACCCGCCGCCGTGGAAGTACACCACGACGGGGAGCCCGCCTCCAGCCACCGGCGCGTAGAGCCGCGCCCACACCCCCGTGGCGCGGTCGACCACCACGTCCCTCGCCGCGACGCCGCCCGGCGCGCCGGGCGCCGTGGCGCCCCACGTGCAGGGCACGTCGGGGATCGCCGGGGGCCGTTCGACGTGGCCGTCCTTGTAGACGCGTATGAGGCCGTGGATCTCCTCGACGACGGGGCCGTGGCCGACGCTCTTGCCGGCGGCGGCGACGGCGGGCTGCTGGTGGTGCTGGAAGCTGACCCTAGGCTCACCGACGACGTGCAGTGCCCCCATCCTCCGCCTCCTCATGCAAAGCTGCCGGCCTCACGGGCGGCACGGCGGGCGGAGCCAAAAGCGGCAGGCAGGCGAGCTTCGTGCGCGCGATGTGTCACGCCCCCGGGGGCCGGCGGGCGGGCACAATTATGCAGCCTTGTGACAGTGGCTCGCTCGGGGTGTGCCCGGCCGTCGCCGCGGGTTTTATAGCGGGGAGGAGGGGCGGGGCGACAGGTGTCGGCGAGGCGTTGGAGCTCGGGGCCAAGTGGGCTCGGCCGACAAGTGGAGGCGGGCCATTCGCGACGTCGTGCGGGTGGGGGGCCGGCCGGCCGCCCCGCTGGCTGGAGCCTGGAGGGGAAGTGAAGCCCATTCTTTCATCACGCGCGGCGAACGGGAAAGTGCACGGGGTCGGATCCGGTGGACACTTGGAACCCTGTGCTCCTCCCTAGGTCTATCTATCCGCTCCTGCTGTTGCTGAGAGTTTCAGCAGGCATTGTGGGTGGCTATTTCTGAAAGCGAAAATCCAGTTTAACGCAGCGTCCATCTTGGACATTAGCGGAGATTTTTTTTGATACGCATCATTATCTAGATGGTTTATCCAGAGTCCTTCGATTTCAATTTCAGTAGAATAGTAGATGATCCTTGATAACGTTGATCATTCTGTGCTCGGTTTTGGACCGGTTGGTCGAGCAGCGCGCAATGCGCTTGGCACCTTGCCGGGCAGAGTTCGAACCCCCATGGAAGATAATTTTTTGGTTGGAGGTGGCACAGTTTATTTGCATGTTGAAAAAACCGATGTGTATGGATGTGCAGGTCAAAGTTTTTTTTAGACAAAAGGATACCCCGCTTTATTGCAAGAACAAAGCGTACACAAAGTAATAGCATCCAAGTTCCGCGTATTCAAGGCGCGCCCGCCAACAAAACATCACAAAACGTAACTAGCCACAGGCTGAACAACTAGGAGGCGTGAGCCCATCATTCGGCGTCGGCGTAGTCAGAGGGGCAGTGGTGAAGTCCGACTGGAAGTGACCCCCACGAGATCGATCCAAACTTGATGCTTGCTGTTGTGTATAAGCGTCCCAGGAGATCCTCGGTGTCGGTGGGCTGCTTCCCTCCTCCAGAAGACGTTGTGCTATAAGTTCCAAAGCTGCTTGCTTGTCTGGCTTCAAGAGCACGCTCCAACGTTTCAACATCCTTGCAATCTTGCACAGAACCTGACCTCCTCCCTGCCACTTCCCTTCCTGAAAACACAGAAGATTACGTAGTTTCCAAATGGACCATAAGGTTGCAGCACAGGTGCAGTTCAAAACTGCATTTTTGTTATTACTAATCCACCATCTACCAATGGACTCAAAGTCAACACCCACTTGAATCTCTGTCACCTCTGAGATCCAACCCCAGATTAGTTTAGATACACAGCAATCGAAGAAGAGATGGTTAATGCTCTCTTCCTTGCAGCAAAATAAGCAAGATTTATCTTCTACATTTCTCTTTTTTTGAAGGTTGTCTCTAGTAAGAAGTTTATTGTTATACAGGAGCCAGAGGAAGATATGGACTCTAGGGGGCACATTTAACTGCCACACAGCCGGAATGTGGATGGGCATCACTCCTCTAAAGCTCAGGACTGCATACAACGATTGGACTGAATATTGCCCATTAGAGGTGAACTTCCAGACAGAAGTATCTTTCTCATTATTGAGGGAAATGTTGCTAGCAATCTGAGTCAGTTCCTCCCATTGGAGCATAAGTCGTTGGGAGACTGTCCTTCGAAAGGTCAGCTTTAACTCAGAGCCATCCCAAACTTGACTAATCGTGGCACTCTGTTCATTATTGATGACATAAAGTTGCCAAAATTGAACAGCCAGGCTAGAGTTGCCAAACCAATGGTCCTCCTAGAACCTCACCCTTCTACCATCACCTACCAACCACTGGTAGCCTAAGGCAGCAGCTTGCGCCGCCCACTGAACACCTTTCCAAAAAGGAGAAGCGTTCCGCTCTAAACAGCAAAGCACATTTGGATTTTCTGTTCTGTACTTTGACTTAATAATCTGCGACCAAAGCACATTATCTTGAAGATGGTATCTATGGATCCACGAAGCTAAGAGGCACATATTTAGAGTTCTTAAATCAGGGACACCGAGGCCCCCAAATTCCTTGTTCTGTGCAATCAAGGGCCATCTGGCAAGGTGGTACTTATGTTTTTCCTCCGAGTTATCCCAAAAGAAATGAGCCATATGAGAGTTGATCATTTCAGCAGGTCAGAGTTTTTTTATGGTGATTTAGCTAGCATACACAAAATGCTTCCTCAGATTATTTTAGATAAAAAAGCATGGAGTCTTGACACTGCCACTGATTCTAGTATCTGATTGACCTATGGGATGTACGTGGCTGCAGAAAAGCCAGCCGGATCTCGGTCATACAGTATGCTGATGAGAGCAGGCGGAGGGTGGGTGGGGTTGTACATGGCCTCGTGGCTGCACGTTGTGCTTCCAATCGGCTGCCTCCGTTGCACACCAAGTGGAATAAGTTCATCAACTTTTCCCACGCGCGATGCACGGGGTCGTGCTGCAGTACACTGAGCAAGCAAAGGGAATTCAAAGTCCATGCCTACTTGCCTAGAACCTGGCTGGTCAACAACGCAGTGGGTTTGTTCGAATACGACGTGCTCTCATGGACGACGCGTCTTGGACACGTGCGATGTGTGACTGATGGCATATATACTACTGTACTATAGTACTCTCCATCCACTTCCTCCATGATGTATTTTGAACTTGATGCAAGTGGGCACCCACTAAATAATTATAATGGCACGGCACTTTAGTTTATTTTTTTTCACAAAATTATTCATGCAGAATGCCAGTCTAGTTTATTTGGATCGATCCAATGATCCAAAATTTATATAAACTTGCATCCGTACTTATATGGATAGACGCGCATTATAAGGTATTAAGGTGTTTTCAATATGAAGTTGATCCGATCCTGTAGCAGTTCTTTCTCCTAACAGAATATATTACCTTATAATCATGGATGCAACGATTATTACATCATGATTTTTATTTAGCACGTACATCGTGTCATCTCCTCGGGCCACCATCTTCTCGCTCCGAACATAAGGATTGCTTGATGATCACTAAAGCTAACCAGTGACATGAGATTTTCTTTCATCGCATTTTATACCTCATAAATAAAAAATAATGGCAAGCCGATAAGAATGCACCTTCGAAATACAAACATAAATAGTACAACATTGTACTCCATCTATTCTAAAATGTAAAATACTTTAGTTTTGTCATAAGTCAAACTTCTCTAACTTTGATCAAACATATAGAAAAATACACTAGACAAGTACAACATCAAATTAATTGGTATAATAATTAAGTCATATCATTGGACTCTTTTTTCTTTTGTGGAACATATCACTAGACATTTGTGTTGTTATTAGGCAATTGTCAATACAAATATATACAATTTTGAATTTAGAAGTAGCGTGTCTAAAGTTGAACAGAGGGCGTGGGTAAGAGGTGAAACTCTCGATCTGCTGCATATTGTTATACTTCCTGTCATGTCACTTTAACCACTCCTGTGCTTGAGTAGTAGTAGGAACCGGCCTAACTTGGAGCTGACGTCCCTCCGGAGTCCAAATGAAGCTACCACCAATCCTCTGCGGCTCCCATGTCATCGCTCATCACATCATCACCAAACAAACAAAGGAAAAATAGATTTACTCCTCCTCAATTGATTGAAATCTTGCTTATCCATCAATCACCCAAATTTGTAATAGAAATCAACAAAAAAAAACAGTCGTTCACACAGGGGGCGGGCGATCGTTGCCGTCGGGCGTCGGCAGAACCGATGGCGACGCCGCGACTCCTCGTCCGATCGTCCCGACACGCGCGCCACGCCATCCACGCGTTCGGCTTCCTTTCCGCCGCTCCGGAAACCCCCTTGAGATCCATCGAGTTCAGACTCAGCTCCGGCCTTTCTTTCAGTTCGCGTCGCATCAGAAAGGCGAGCGGTGTTAGAGTCTAGAAACAACACTGTGTACGGATCGAGCGGGATTTCTTTCTCTTTTCTATGATCTGAGTTCAAGATAAACCTAGAACTACAACAATAGCGTAGAGAAAAGAGATAGAGGAGCGGAGTAGAGGACCTTCAGAGCCTGCAGTAGAGTTAGATCCGGCCATCACGGGTTCGCTGATGCAGATCCGCTCAAAGGCGGCGACGATTGGAGCAGTGTAGTCGATGCCGGAGCGAACGGCGTCGTGGACGATGGCGGCGATGAAAGCGGCGGAGGTGGGGCTTCCCGCTGCTCCAGCACTCCCCCTAGATCGGCTAGGGTTTAGGATGTGGGAAAAGGGTACTGGCGGCGCGACGAACTTCGTTGTGTGTGCCCCGGCCCCTTCACCCCTTTTATTCTAGCGCTGTGCAGCGGGGGCCCACCAACCATTAAGGGTTGGGCGCCCCCGATCAGGGCGCGGATTAGGGGGCCTAATAGGCCGTTGGGTCTATTAGGAAAGAGATCACTCCAACATTCTCCCCCTTGATCTCACTTTGTTCTTTTAACTTTATACCTTTACTTGAAACTTTTTCTTTAATTGTTCCATCACAGATTAATGAATAGAGCATGCTTTATCATCACGGTCCAAGGCCGATAGACTCAACAGCTACCACATACATCACTGTTTTTGAAACAAAATTCTTTATCTTTTGGGCCCTTTTTATTCTCCAGAAATCACAGGCTTTCCCTTAAACCCATGCCGGCTATGTGTTCCATGAACACATTGGGTGGTAAGCCTTTAGTGAGCGGATCCGCAAGCATTTTCTTTGTACTTATATGCTCGAGTGTAATAGAGTGATTCTGGATTTTCTCTTTCACAACATAAAACTTTATGTCAATGTGTTTGGCAGCACCACTTGACTTATTGTTGTGAGCATAAAACACTGCTGGTTCATTGTCGCAGTACATTCTGAGTGGTCTTTGAATGCTGTCTACCACTCTTAAACCGGGTATAAATTTCTTTAACCATTCAACCTGCCCCGAAGCCTCATAACATGCTACAAATTCAGCGTACATCGTCGATGATGCAGTGACGCTTTGTTTGGAGCTTTTCCACGATATAGCTCCTCCTGCGAGTGTGAACACATAACCGGACGTGGACTTTCGGTCATCGATGTCCCCCGCAAAATCTGCATCTGAGTACCCTTCTATCTCTAGGGAGTCGGATTTTCTGTATGTTAGCATGAGGCCTTTTGTGCCTTGCACATAACGTAATGCTTTCTTTACCATAATCCAGTGTGCCTGTCCTGGATTACTTTGATATCTGCCAAGTATCCCGGTAACAAAAGCTAAGTCAGGGCGTGTACAAACTTGAGCATACTGTAGGCTTCCGACAGCTGAAGCATATGGAACCGCTTTCATTTGATCGATCTCATACTGGTTCCTGGGACATTGAAATTTCCCAAATCTATCGCCCTTGACTATTGGAGCAGGTGAAGGCTTGCACATATGCATACTGTATTTCTTTAGAATTTTTTCTAAGTATGCCTTTTGTGACAGTCCTAATACCCCCTTTGTTCTATCTCGGTGAATTTCAATTCCCAAAACAAATGAAGCTTCACCGAGATCTTTCATATCAAAGTTTGAGGACAAGAATTCCTTTGTCTCTAGTAGTAGACCAACATCACTACTAGCAAGTAGAATGTCATCCACATACAAGATCAGGAAAATAAATTTTCCACTTCTGAACTTTGCATAAATGCAATTGTCCTCCTCATTTTCTTTAAACCCAAATTTTCTTATGGTTTCATCAAACTTTAAATACCACTGCCTAGAGGCTTGCTTTAATCCATAAATGGATTTCTTTAAGCGACACCCCATATGTTCTTTTCCTTTCATGACAAAACCTTTTGGTTGTGCCATATAAACATTTTCATACAAATCCCCGTTAAGAAATGCCGTCTTTACATCCATCTGATGTAACTCTAAGTCATAATGTGCCACCAATGCCATTATAATCCTGAAGGAATCCTTACACGAGTCGTGCTTTGAACCTTTCTACATTCCCTTTGGAGTCATGTTTTATCTTGTAAACCCATTTACAGCCTACTGTTTTGGCTCCTTTAGGAATTTCCTCTAAGTCCCAAACACCATTGGAACTCATTGATTTCATCTCATCTTTCATAGCTTCCAGCCATTTGGATGAGTGAATACTTCTCATGGCTTCTTCATATGAAGCGGGATCACCCTCCATATGAACCTCTTCTGTATTATAAACTTCATAGTCGCTAGAAATAGCCGACCTTCTTTCTCTTTGTGACCTTCTAAGGGCCACTGCTTGTGGCACATTTTGTGCCTCAACTTCTGGCATATTTTCCATAGGGGGCTGTAGCACCTCCTCCTCATGTCCAATCGCGGGTTCAGGCGGTTCTTGGATGACAGGTTCCAAACCTTCGCTCACTGTTGGTATGGGTGGAGTTGCGACAGGTGTTGACACCGTAATAACTGGAATAGTTGGCGCAGCAACAACCGAAGAAGGTACTGACGTCACTATTTCAGGAACTTTTGGTGCAGCATCAACAGGTAGTGAGAAAAATGGCTCTTGAATCATAGGAGTAGGCACATACACCCGCTTCTCCTCAAGGTCAATTTCTCTAGGTACCATGCTCCCCCTGATCATTTCACTTTCTAGAAAGACAGCATGTCTCGTTTCTACAAACTTTGTATGTCTGTCTGGGCAGTAGAAACGAAAACCTTTCGACTTTTCAGGATAGCCTATAAAGTGGCAGCTTACAGTTTTGGAATCCAGTTTTCCAATATTTGGATTAAACACTTTAGCCTCAGCTGGGCTCCCCCAGACCCGTAGGTGAGTCAGTGAGGGTTCTCTTCCTGTCCATAGCTCATACGGTGTTTTGGGCACTGATTTGCTTGGCACTCTGTTTAGAATATGGATGGCGGTTTTCAACGCCTCCATCCACAGACTCAATGGCAATGAGGAATAACTTATCATACTGCGCACCATATCCATTAGTGTACGGTTGCGCCTTTCAGCTACTCCATTTTGCTGAGGCTCCCCCGGTGTAGAGTATTGGGCAACTATACCATTTTCCTGTAAAAACCTCGCAAAAGGTCCAGGAACTTGTCCATAAGGGGTATGTCGACCGTAGTACTCCCCTCCACGGTCTGATCTTACTATTTTAATCCTTTTGTCAAGCTGATTTTCTACCTCAGCTTTGAATATTTTAAATTTATCCAATGCTTCAGATCTTTCTTTAATTGGATAAATGTAACCATAGCGGGAGTAATCGTCTGTGAATGTTATGAACGAATCATAGCCATCCACACTTTTCACAGGAAACGGTCCACATATATCAGTGTGAATTATTTCTAACGTTCCTGCACTTCGTTTGGCACCCTTTTTAATTTGCTTTACTAATTTTCCTTTAATGCATTCAACGCATTGTTCAAGGTCAGAGAACTCTAGCTGTGGAAGAATTTCACTTTTCACTAATCTTTCAATTCTCCCCCTCGAAATATGGCCTAAACGACAGTGCCATAATTTCGATGAAGTATCTTGAGTTCTCTTTCTTTTCTTTGTTTCTTTCTCTGACAAGGATTCATTCACATTCACATTACATACAGAATGCACTTTATCACGCATAGATAATAAATAAAGATCATTGTAAAGGACAGCATCACCAATACAATTATTATCAAACCATAGTTCACATTTGCCATTCGCAAAATGACAACCAAAACCATCTGTGTCTAAGCGTGATACACTGATCAAGTTTCTTTGAAGCGAAGGAACAAATAAAACATCTTTTAATACAAGCATGAAACCATTAACTAGCTCGATGGAGACATCGCCAACAGCTTCAACATCTGCTTGTACTCCGTTCGCGACTTTAATTTGTCTTTCGCTTCTTAGCGTAGTCCTTGTCGAACGGAATCCCTGTAAAGAATTTGCAACATGCACAGTTGCACCAGAATCAATCCACCAAGTAGATTTAGAAAACTTTAAATACAGGGATTCATTAACAAATGAAATTATATTCTCACCATTCTTTGCCATTATCATCTTTAAATAAGCGGGACAATCTGCTTTGCGATGCCCCTTGTCAAAACAGTGGAAGCACTCATCTGGAGCTGGAGTGCGCTGTTGCTGACGCTGTTGCTGATACTTCTGTGGCATAGGGGCTTTGTCTTTAGCTTTAGATGAAGAAGCAGCTTGGAAAGGCCTTTTCTTGTTATTATGCACAAAATTGACAGACCCACCATTCTGTTTCTTGAGTCTATCTTCCTCTTGTGCACACATTGCAATTGCCTTTTCCATGTTCCACTTCTCTGGCTGTGAGTTATAGTTTACAACGAACGTTGCAAACTCTTTTGGCAGAGAGGCGAACACCAGGTGCACCATAAACTCTTCTTTGAGATCCAAGTCCATTGGTTTGAGCTTGGAGTTCAAAGCACACATCCCCATGATATGATCTCTTATCGTACCGGCATTGCCATAGTACCTTTTTGTGATCAACTGCTCTATGATCTGTGTAGCATAAGTCTTTGAAGAACCAGTAAACTGATTCTTTATCTTTGCAAGGTACTCAGCAGCTGAATCACATTCTCCAATTGAACCCAAAATGTTAGGATCAATTGTGTTCTTTATAACTGCCACACATTTCTTGTTGGCGTTATTCCACTTTGTCTTTTCGAGATCATAAGCCATCTTTAAGGGAGCATAGTCCCTTTGCTTTTTCTGCCACTCAGCATCAGTGTCAGATTCCCCTCTCACTGGAGCCGGTGGCTCAGTGGGCTTTGGAGTGGTGATGATCTCATCCACCTCTCCACAGACGAAAGCAAGATCAACCTTCTTGATCCATTCGCCATAGTTGTCTCCTTTTAAAGTCGGAATGTGACTGATGAATCCCATCAAGTTCATCCCCGCTGAAAATTTCAAAAAATAGTGAGAACATAATAACAATAATTGCATGTAAAATTCCAACGTTGGTCAAAATAGAACATACAACTGTTTATGCAATTAAATCTATATCACCGTTGGGCAGAAATAGAAATAAATGCACAAAAACTATGAAATTACAGTATTGTAATTAACAACGTTGGTCAGAAAATTAACAATACCATAATGCTCAAAAATAATCTTTTAACCATGCTCTTAAACTTTAATTGTCTCGTTGGTTCGAATTAAAGTAAAGAGCAACTGTAATGACTTTTGCAGCGGAAACAAGTAGAAAATTTCTATTTTCAGAAGCAATACTGTGAACTTTTAGCTTTAAACAATATACACGTTGGTGCAAAATTGAATAGAGATCAAATTATAAACAAATTCATGCAAAATACCATTGAAATTGCTTCTGGAAATAGAAAAAAAAAACGACAAAACAGTACACTGATAATTCGGCCCAGCGGCCCGCGGCCTGCTCGGCCGCCTCCTCGTGGGCCCGAGGCCCGACAGCCAACGGCCGGGCCGCCGAATTGGCCCGCCGCGGCTTCCCTCTCGGGCCGATTGTGGCCCATTCGTCGCTCGGCCACCGCCGGCCGTCGGATCAAATCCGACGGTCGTCCGGTCTTTTCGCCTGAACAAAACCGGCGACGCCGGCGTCGTCCCAGCAAACCCTATTCCATTCTTCCCTCTCCCTTCTCTCTCCACGCAACGGCGGCAGCCATGGAGCCAGGGAAAGAAGCGGCGGCGCCGCCGCCGGCCCCCTCGCCGGCGCGCGTGCTCCCCTGTGTGGGAGCACGCCGCCGTCGAGCGGCTTGGCGGTGGTGCCCTTTCGGAGCCCGCGCGTGGAGAAGCTACCCGAGTCCACGAGCGGCGCCTCCGATCTGTGCTGGCGAGCCGGCCTTCTGTTGAGCTCCCGCGCGGTCGGTGACCGGCGGTGGAGCCTGTGGTTAAACCCAGGTAAAGCCCCGCCCCCTTTTTCCTCTTAGGGTTAGGGTTAGGGTTAGGGTTTCGACTTTTCTTTTCTTTTTCGATTTGCATCGATTTGCTTTTTCTGTGTCTTGATTCTTTGATTCGTGACCGAATCTACACTTCCCATCTCGATCTACACTTAGTGTAGGCGTCTGATACCAATGTTAGAGTCTAGAAACAACACTGTGTACGGATCGAGCGGGATTTCTTTCTCTTTTCTATGATCTGAGTTCAAGATAAACCTAGAACTACAACAATAGCGTAGAGAAAAGAGATAGAGGAGCGGAGTAGAGGACCTTCAGAGCCTGCAGTAGAGTTAGATCCGGCCATCACGGGTTCGCTGATGCAGATCCGCTCAAAGGCGGCGACGATTGGAGCAGTGTAGTCGATGCCGGAGCGAACGGCGTCGTGGACGATGGCGGCGATGAAAGCGGCGGAGGTGGGGCTTCCCGCTGCTCCAGCACTCCCCCTAGATTGGCTAGGGTTTAGGATGTGGGAAAAGGGTACTGGCGGCGCGACGAACTTCGTTGTGCGTGCCCCGGCCCCTTCACCCCTTTTATTCTAGCGCTGTGCAGCGGGGGCCCACCAACCATTAAGGGTTGGGCGCCCCCGATCAGGGCGCGGATTAGGGGGCCTAATAGGCCGTTGGGTCTATTAGGAAAGAGATCACTCCAACAAGCGGCACACACGGCGCACACCGAAAAGGTTTGCGGCCGACCTGCAGATCACCGGCCTGGGTTCACCAACCAAAACCCCAGATCGGGTGCGCGGCACGGCACGCTTTGGGCGCCGACCTTTTGCGGTGGCCCAAGCCATGGTAGCCAGTGCAAAGGCATGGCCAGGCCCCCGCACCGGCCGGCGTGGTGCCGCGGTCATCTGCTTTCTGTGTGCCACGTCACAACTTTCTGATAACTTGCAGGGGACCAGCAAAGGATATCTCCCGGGAGTGAGCATAGGACGCTGTTACTGTTAAGCAAGAGCCAAAACTTAACTGACCTGTTGTTGGCTGCTTGCTCAGTTCGTCCTGGACAGAAACCCAGAGCTAGTAAAATGCCATGCCCTCCAAATATTACCACGCTCATCAAACTGTCGGCAACATAGGACCTTCTGAGCTCGAAAAAAGAGAGACTACGAGACTCTCACTGAATCTGTGTAAAATTCACGCCTTGCAAACACATTGTGCTTTCTAGCAAGTCAACAAAGTAAAGCCAAAAGAAGTCGCCAGCAAAGGAAGCCCTAGAACCTACACACGCTCCAACCGCGAGACGCACGCTGCACGCACACGGAGGACGGAGCTAGCCAGTTTAGCTAGCTAGTAGGGCACGGCCACACCCACCGGGATCGGCTCTGCTACCTGGCTAGCTAGCTAGCGATGCCAAAGGCCATCCACTTACGGATCGGCAATGGCGGAAATCATTGGCGGCATTGATGCTGTCCACGGGTTGCCTGCGCGTACGGGAGGGAGCCAGCCACCGGCACGGCGGCACCGGCACCCCTCCTGCCGGAGCTGCTGTCGCCCGACGCGACCGGCCCCGACCGAATCACTCCCCTGGCCTCCCCCTCCCCGGGCGTATCTCCGGAGGCCACGGAGCCGGCGGGGCGCGTTCCCGGGAAGAAGTCAGCGACGCCGCCCCCCATCCGAGCCAGCGTCTCGATCGGTGGTTTCCCATCGAGGAATAATTCCTTTGCCGGCCACCGCAGCAGCGCTAGTGACCTGAGCGGCGCGGGGTCGTGGTGGCTCTGCACCACGGCGACGGCGGCGTTGCTGGTTGCTCGGTGACTCGGTCCGAAAGGCGGTGGGCCGGCGTCGGCTGGCTGGCAGCATGGAATACAAAATCGCTCGATAATCGCGATTATCGGTGAAATTTACCATTACCGATGTTGACTGATATCGGTTTTCAATTGATTTTTCGATGGATTTCGATCCAAATTTCAAAAATTCAAAGAAATTTATAACTAGTGTGGAAAAAATTCTATAAAAAACTAGAGCCTCTCTATAGTCTAGAATGATGTCACATATTAAAAACAACCACTGTTTGCTTAGACAAAAAAATGTTTCCAATACTAAAGCCTGATAATTGATGCAAATCCATCGATAATCAATGCAAATCAGTTGATATTCAACAATTTTGGTTGATTTTCTATTTCCTTTCACCAACTTGACCAAATATGCATGGGGTATTTACTATATTGTTGTATATTATGCTACAAATGGATGGTTATACTAATAATTTGCAATGTAGATTAGTGTTAAATATTAGTGGTGGGAAGAAAGACTTCAATGTTGACTTGTTGTTAAATCAGTTAGGAACTTAGGATACAATAGGCTTCAATGTTGACTATAATATGTATGCTTATACTAAAAAAACTATGTCTAACTGGTTTACATAATTATTATAAAAAAGTGTCATTTATGAAAAATGGATGTTTTAAGTGCCTTTCTGTATGAATTATGGATGTGGTCATATGAGTCTGTTACCAATTTGCATAAAACTTGTGTCAATTTATGCTAATATGGGCAATGTGGTTTGTATGGACTATATACTTTTTTTGTATTTATGTGCAATTTCATTTGGTGTATGCCTATTTGTGTGGTTTGCATAATTATACATAACATGGATATATGTATCTATAGTTTATTCAATTTATGTCCAAAATATATGTACATGTTTATTTCTAATGCAATTCTATCGTAAGCTACGTATGTATGTATAATTTACCTTATAAAATACCATACTTTACAAACCAAATAAAAATACTATAAAAATTTCTATTTTCCATCTGCTAAATACATTTCTCAGCCGAATTTTCGATAAATCGACCGATTTGCATCGATTATCAATGATAAATCATTGATTATCGATATTTGAATTTGACCTTCCTTATCAGTCGATTTTAGCGATATTTCACCGATTTTCAATAGATTATCGATACCGGAGGGCACTGATAAACCATGTATCAGTGATAACGTAAACCCTGGCTGGCAGCTCATCCAGTGGAGACTGTGGAGCAGTGGACGCTGGACAGGACAGCGGGGCTGCCTGATCGTCTCGATACAGCTCCCTTTTCTTCTTGGGACCAAAGGACCAAGGGCTCACCAAGGAGGACCTTGCTTTCGTGGTGATTAGGGTAGGAGATCGAGGGGATCGCGTCACGGTCACGTTCATGTTCACTCCAGAGTCCAGACTCCAGCGAGACCGGCTTATTTCTGCGGTAGATAATGGCGACGCGTCGTCCAGGCCAGGCAGGTCAAAAAGGCCCACGAAGGTTGTTGCTTGTTGCTTCCGCAAGTGAGCGAGAGCTCAGTGGTAGGAGCATTAGCCCGTTTAGGATGGACCTAACCTAAGGAGAACAGCTATATCTCCACTCAGCTCAGCTCCAAAGAAAAGAAAATCGACTGTGTTTACAAAATTTTGGGATTAAAAGGATATCTGGAATTGCCGTGAATCTTGTAGAAATAGAAAGCCAAAGAGAAAAAAAAGGAAAAGAAAGTTTTTTTAGGGGTAAAGGAAAAGAAAGTTGGGCGAGGGAGGAGAAGTCTAAAATCAAATTCTAAAAGGGCTGTGCGGGGTACTTGGGCCGCCTACTTTGTTCTTGGGCTTAACAAGAAACTTCTGTGGCACCTTAGTTAACGGGTTGACTACTTTCAGGCCCAAAGATCGAAGATCAGTGCAGCCGCTGTACTCATTCAGAGTTCACGTACGCGCGGGTTATATGTCGCGCGTGCTACAAATTCAGAATCCATCGCTTGAAGATGGTAGATTCGTTAATGGGCTGATTGATTAATTTATTTGGCCCAATCGCTTGGCTCGGTGCGCCTCTAGTAACTAGTTATATGACACAACATACAAAGTGATTTGACTAGATCAAATAAATTTATAGCAACTCATTACACACGCACTACAAAGTAACTGTTGGAACGTCACGTGCTAGTTGCAGCAGCAATGAGTACTGCATTCATGCAAGGCTAGACTTCTTTTTTTTATTATTCTGATTTGTTACTCTTTTCTTTCCTTTTTTTCTCTTTCTATTTTCTTGATCTTTTATTTTTCTTTGTTTCTTTTTGTTTTCCTAGTCTCAACCTGAATACTGCATGTTGTTTTCTTACTCTTTTCTTTTCCCCTTGCTGTTTTCTTACTATTTTTCTTTTTTCTTTTTGTTTCTAATCTACAAAAGCAGCTGGTTCTTGGGCTTTTTTATCAATATTAACTCAGTTTTCTTTGTAGATTAAATTGTTCGCTCATAAAAACATGTTTTAACTATGTAGCTGTATTTTTTATTTATGTAAAATTATTTTTTTGCATGTAACTAATTTGTTCGTAGTGCCAAATTATTGTTCACTTTATAGATTAAATTGTTCCGTGACGTTAATCGATTTGTTCATCATATTCATTTTCCATTATTTATCCTATACAATCAAATGTTCGCGATGTTTAATATTTTGTTCGTAGTATATTATTATTTGTTCATCATGTTTACTATTTTGTTCATATGAAGTTATCATTTGTTCGTGTTGTTAAAATAATTGTTCCCAGTAGCCAAAACTAATTATTTAGTATTAAAAACTATCGTGCAAATATAGGCAAGTGTGATCTCATTTTGAAGATCTTGTCATAAAAAAAATAATGGTGCAATTGGAATTTAATTTGGATGCACGATTTAAAATTTATAGTTTTTTTTTACAAACTCCCTTTGCATGTGGGTGACATCATGAATTTTGTTCTCACTTCCATGCATGCATGTGGAAAGGAGAAACAGTCTGATAGAGTACCGGTCTAAAATCTCGGTCCAATAGAAAGTGCTCTCTCGAGAGAAAAATTAAACCCGCTTCAGGTGATGATTGGCGTTAATATCGCCTGAAGCGACGTCTAACCGCGCCCTCACGTACGAGTAGTCGGTACCGTCCACCAACTGCTTCCGAATGTGATGTAGATGAAGAAAATGGTGGTGCCTGGAAGAATAGAGTCTGATCGATAAGGACATCAATGGCCAATTTTACACCCTGACTTTCCAACATCCAGACAGGGCAGACGAATTCAACTTCAATCGCATGTGCAAGTAATTCTATGCATAGTCACGCTGTGAAATTTAGAGTTACCTGTGGGACCAGTCAGTACCGCTTGCAGTAACCAGCACCAGAGAGATGACTCTTGTCAAGGAACGTCACTATCCCGACCATTATTCGAACCGTCACCAACCATGAGAAAGAAACCGCTGACGAGTTGGCGACCATGAGTGGCCGAGCTGGGACTCTGCGTTTCTTGCAAAGAAAAAAAAATCGGCGATCGAATAATGGACCCTGCATTTTCCGTCTTGTCCGGTGGAGCGAAGCAAACTGTACAGACAGACTACTGGATTAGCATAGAACCGGTTCTGCTTCTGCTACTTCTCGTTGGGGAGGCCTTCTGAACTCTGAATCAGCTATTTCAGTCCTACAGTTTCTTGAAGGCAACGCGCAGCCCATCAAGCCATGAATGATGAATCTACCCCCTGCATTCTTCCTCCTCGTCACACTTGACTACCTCGTTTCTGCCATGGACGAGACGGTTTTCAGCATAGGAAAAGCATCACGATGAACAGATGTTTTTGCATTTGGGATGTTTCTGTTGGAGGTGGCATGTGGATGGACACCCCTGGAGCATGACCAGGTTGTGCTGCTAGATTGGGTGCTCGAGCACGAACAGAGGAGCAATTCTTGAGACGGTGGATCCACGGCTTTGTTGTGAGTACATTGCAGAGGAGGCGGGCTTGGTTTCTGAAGCTGAGGCTCTCCTATGCTCACAGCCGATGCCTAACTTCACGTGCTGCGGCACGGCAAAAAATGCGGCAAGTCCTGCAGTACCTTGATGGTACCGTGGCAGTCCCAGAGTTGGCAATGACCAATCTGGATTATAGCAGTCTGATGTTTGTGCAGAATGAAGGGTTTGACTCATACGTCATGTTGGATGCATCATCATTAGCGACAAGCATTGGTCCAGGATCTAACTACTACGGAGGACGATGATGTGATCTTGTTCCTGATTTCCTATTGGTTATCGGTTCTGGTCAGTGGAGTTTTCCATTTCTAACGCTTTCTGTATCAATAGGTTAATTTGGACTGAAACGTAATCCCATCCATTGCTTGATATCGTAACATGATTTTGATTCTGAAGCCAATATCTTCCACACTAATGGTAAAATCAGAGCTAATGGTAGAAGGGAAACAAACAGCAACTCTATCTTCATCCGATGAAATCTATTTGAGATGAAAATTGAAACTGACTGTAACATCTGATATTGCGTACTCAGACAGAATCTTAGACAATGATGCCTTGTGCTAATTTCAGTTATGCATTCATTTAGCATGCACCAAAAGCAACAGTATACGTACAAACAAGAACAACACGATGCCCATTGTCCATTGTGTAATGCTTATTGTTTCATCTCCTTGCTCTCTTGCTCAACCATGTAAGCTTTCTTCATTTCTTCCAGGACTGAATCATTCGTGCTGTCAGGCATACAAAACACAGAGTGACTATTAGTGTGAAATGTGGTGTATTTGTCATGCCAATGGTAGTTTAATCAAGGTATGAAATATGAAGCTTCTACAAGAAAATAAAGATAAAAAAGGTGAACATCTTCCAGGATATAGTGATTATTACACCCAGGCCTGGATACACCCCTCCAATTCGACAAAAAAGCAAAGCACATTCAACCCAAGAAATCATTTAATCAAAATCTTTAGTGTGTTCTGTAATTAGTTATGGTCACATGGTCATGGCAATAAGGAACTCAAATTCTGATCACAAACTCAAAATGATTAGCAGCGCAACTTATTTTAGATTCTTCCATTATCGGTCAGAAAATATTATTATGATCGTCAAACAGCAAATACACCATTTATATAGACAGGGATATCACCTACCAGCTACCATTGATCTTGCCTGGTGGTGTTAAATTAAAAGATGTTTAAGTACCAGTTAGCATGAGACCGTGATGTAACCAGTAACAGTATCCAGCAAGTGCCAGAATTCTTAACAGAACTTGCACTGAAGTTGGTTCTAACAAATTACTAGTTGTGGATGATAGAAAATGAATAATCATATCAAAATCCAATTGTGCCTGGCTCCTACTGTTAAGATAACATTTCAGTAACAAATAATAACAAACTAGCATGGTACCAGCTTTAAGTCAAATCAACGTCTTGAACTGCATCATATGAAAGACTACATAGAACATCTTGCAGATAACAACATAAATGTCTAGAATGAAAAACAGGAGAAACTTTTGAACTTGTAAACATTAAATGCGACTGCACTTTTACCTTACACGACAGAATCAAACAAGAACAGGGAAGCCACTTGGATGATTATTCCAAATACATATGGAATAAGTACTTACAACTGATGAAGGCATTCATTCAACTCTTTTGCTTGTTTACGGCATTGCCATACTACAGAAAATGTTCTTCCTCGAGCACACTCAGCATATTTTGAACAATAAAAATCACATTCCTTCAGGGCCTTTTGTTTCATTTTGCTGCGCAAAGCTGAAAACCCAAACGGATATATTTAACTGTTAGAAATGAACATAATGATCTTTACAGGACAATTTCCAAGAAAATAACACAGAACATTCCAGGCCACAATCTAGAAAGTAAAAAATAAAACAGTTAACACTAAAGAGCATCCCCAAGTGGGACATGTTAGTAGGCTACAGGACTTGCTATATCATTAGTTTGGTTAAATAACAGATAGAAGAGAGATATGGGAGGTTGAGTGCTTAATAGAAGCTAGCTAGCTTATACTGGTTTTAATGCAAATTCCAAGTCAGAAGATAGTACTGGTGGGTGGAAGGATAAAGGAAATAAGAATTACTGAATACTTGGTAGCTATAGTGTGCTTGCATTAGAGAGGTTGTATATTAAGTTGCCTATACTCTATAAACAAGACGGCACATACTACAAAAATGTCTTCTACTGGAGATTCCCTAAACAACAATAATTGATTGGACAGTGTCTGTGCGAGGCACATTCTGGCCATGGTGAACAGCAAGCCAATCGGTTAATCTTCATCTTTACACCTTAAAATTCGCTAACAGCTCACCAGTAGAAAATCAGTTAAGCCAATAAGTCGTTTCTTAAAAAACAGTTATCAGTCCATTGGATGTGGAATATGGTTACATACTTCAGAAAGCACGTATTATAAACTCTAGTAGATAAAGGTTTTCACAGTCTATAACACTGATGAGAACTCAAATGCAGTTCCAATCTGCTGTACTAGTAGTTACTAAATATACTGCTTAACAACGAGAGGTAATAGCACCAATTGAGGATCAAAAACCCTGCAAACCCCCGAGGCACGTACAGATACGAACAACTATAGCGTCAGTTCAAGGCAAGCGGCTAGCATAAGACGCTCGTTGCATCATTTCAAGGGTTTGGTTCGAATTTGAATAAGCTGAGCCAGCGGTCTTGATAATTCTAGGCAAATCCTCATCCGCCATGGAACTAATGAGAGCTCTGCGCGCACTTAAGAGGCGCCCAAATCAACAAATCGGAAGCTTAAGAAGCACGGATTGGATGATGCTGGACTCACCTTCCTCGACCTTCTTCTTGACGTGATTCTCCCTGGCCTCCTGGAGGTATCCCATGCCGCCGCCCCGACGGTACGGAATCGGACTGGGGCGGATAGATTGAGCAGTTTGGCGTTAAACCCTAGCGGGAACGCGGACATTGACGGCAACGTTCTCTCTCTCCTCTCCCCTTCTTCCACCGGTGGGTGAAGTTCCCGCACGTGGTGTTTGGGAAACGGGCTAATGGGCTATTGAGCCGCAGGTCGGCGGCCCAGGCAACCAATCAATAGGCCCGGGTGGCTGGATCTGCATGAACAGAATTAAGATCAGAGCCCTTTATTTAAAAAAATTAAGATCAGAGCCCGGCCTGTTGGACAAGGCCGAGCTGAGAAAACTGGAAATGGCCTCTCTCTTCCCAAAAGGAAAAAAAAAGGTTGTGCAGAGCATCACGAACACGTGCCTTGTGGTGATCATCAGGAAGGTCTGAAACTCTGCACTCGTCGTTGTCACGGGGCCTAGGGTGACCTCAGATTTCGGGATCGCTTGTGGCTCCACGCAATCACACGATATTTGTTGGATGGATTCTCACAAGCCACGCCCCGTGGATGAGGACAATTCCACCAATCCGCTCACCAGCAACGACCGGGCCGCGAACCAGTCCTGGCAGGTACGGCTAACCGACGGGCGCGTGCCGCCGCCGAGGCCGACGCTTTTGGCACCCGCCGGTCGTAGACACGTCAGACAAACGAACCGGCCACTGCCAGAGTAGCAAGACCGCTCCACGCGGAGGCGACACAGCATGCACGAAACGGAAAGACCAGGCGCGATCATGCGACCCGCGAGGTCGCGCTCGCGGCGCAGCAAACAGCAGCGTGATCTATCTTAATCATTAGCAGGCTACTACTACTAAAAAAGGATCATTATTAGAAAGGCTGGTGGATCCAAGGTGAAGCAGGGAACGATACCTGTCGCTACTCGCTAGAGCTGTTGAGTTTTTTTTTTCTCGAATGCGCAGGAGGAGTGCGCATCATTGCATTAAGAAAGGGAGAATCATGGAAAGTTGAAGTTTACAACCCGCGATCAACCTCGCGTACAAACACAACTCCGGGTCGGATTACTCGCCTAAGAGACTACCTAGACTCTTGGCGCCAGCTGCTACCCACATGTCGGCGTCGGTTTTAATCTTCCGAAGGAGCTGCTGATGATCCAGTGAGTCGCCGCGGAAGAGACGTGCATTCCGTTCTTTCCAGATGTGCCAAGCTACAGGTGCGAAGAGCTCCTTTCCGGGTGGTTGCCGGAAATTGGAGGCGCGTTTGCTTCCAATGTTCCTGAATACAGATGTCCCCGGATGGCGCAGGTGCGACCCCCGAGCCGATTCAGGATGATCCCCCAGACCTGCACGGTGAACGGACAGGAGACGAAGAGGTGGTGGACTGTTTCCTGTTGGAGATTACAGAGATGGCACGTTGCCGGAGCTGCAAGACCATGCCGTCGTCGTCTGTCTGCTGTCCAGAGGCGCTCCTTGAATGCGAGCCACAGAAAAAGCTTAACCTTTAATGGTGCCCAAGTTTTCCACACTAGGTCGGCACCAGCAAAGGTAGAGGATCCTTGATGCATCATCAAGTACGCTGATTTAAAAGTGAACTGACCATGATCAGTCCAGCGCCAAATGCAACGATCGGGCACGTCTGGCTGCAGGTAAGTGTTCTCCAAACGGTCCCAAATTAGAAGGTAGCTAGCAATGGCTGGGACTGCCGGTGATGTCCCTGGTCCAAGCTCGGTTTGGCATTGCCTGTGCTACGGTTTTGTTTTTTCTTGCCCTTGCCGACACTACGGTGAGGAGGTGAGGAGCAATATCATGAATGGACTGCCCATCCAACCATCGATCGGTCCAGAACTTTGTGCGCATCCCATCGCCAACGCTGATTGTGATGGATGCCCTGAAGAAAGCTTCCGCTTGCGGCTCAACCTGAATCGGTAGCTCTGACCATGCTCTACTCTCATCTGTACGCTGCAGCCAAAGCCATCTTGTTTGCATAGCCCAGGATGATAGCTTGAGGTTTATGACGCCAAGCCCTCCGAAGACAGCGGGTGTGGTGACCACCGGCCAGGCCACGGTGCACTTGCCCCGTATCGATTGCTCCTGACCAACCCATAGGAACTTCCTGCAAATGGCATCTATTTCTGTTCTCACCCATGGTGGCAGTTTATCAGCCATCACAGCATAAATCGATGCTGCCATTAGGGTGGATTTCACCAACACAAGACGACTGCTCTTGCCCATCAGCGACCCTTTCCAAGCGGAAAGTTTGGCCGCCACTTTCTCCACCAGAGGTTGCAAGTGGGCTTTGGGAATTGCCTTTGTACTCAGTGGCAGGCCGAGGTAGCGGATGGGGAAATGCATCACCTGACAGTCCAGGATATGTTGGATGACATCAAGTTCTTGGTCAGCCCCAAAGATTGGTGTGATGGAACACTTGGCCAGGTTGGTTCTCAAGCCGGATGCCTCTCCAAATAAATCCAGTATCTCTTTGATCGCCCATGCTTGCTGATGTGAGGGGTGCATGAATAGGATCACGTCATCGGCGTAGATGCTGCAATGGAATTTGATCGCCCGGTTGCCCAAGGGGGAAAGGACTTGGAGAAGCTGTGAACCAAGGTTATTGGCCGGTAGTCTTTGGCCGTTGCAGCTTCGGGTTTTTGGCAATGAGAACAATGAGGGCGCTTTTCAAACAGCCAAGATTGCTTCTGTTCAAGGTGAGGAAGGCATTAACCGCAAGCATCATGTCATTCTTGATTATCGGCCACGCGGTTTGGTAGAACTTGCCAGTAAATCCGTCTGGTCCTGGCGCCTTGTCCGGTGGGAGGTCCTTAACCACGTTCCAGACTTCTTCCTGTGTGAACGGCATGTCCAGCAGTTCTGAGTTAACGAGTGGGAGCCCCAGAGCTGCAATGTCGATCCCATTTGCTCTCTCCACCTGTGCGCCCATGAGATCACAGAAATAGTTGAACATGATCTGCTCCATGTCATTGTGAAGAATCGCCAGCCGTTCACCATCGATGATCGAGGAGATACGCTTCCGTCTGCACCGTCCTCTTGCAACTAGGTGGAAGTACCTGGTGTTGGCGTCGCCGTCATGCAGGTGGAGCACACGTGCACGTTGACGTGCAATAGTGCGCTCAAGGGAAGCAAGTCCCAAGCATTGTGCCTTGAGTGATTTGCGGATGTCTAGTTCATCGTCAGACAGAACTCTGTGTTCCTGCGCTTGGTCGAGTCGTAGGATGATTTCCCTTGCAGCAAGCAACTGAGTTTTGATGTTGCCAATGTGTTTGGCGGCCCAACTTTATAGCTCCCGGGACGTGCTTCGGAGCATGGCGTCAAGCCGCCTGAACGGGTCACGAACACTTGCAGAGGACACTGCCACCCGCGCTTGACGGCGTCGTCGTAGCCCGCGAACTTGGGCCAGAACACCTCGAAATGGAACCTTGGTTTTGGGCGCAGGGAAGCGTTGGATTGCAGGAAGATGGGGCAATGGTCGGACATCTCGGAAGAGAGCGCCTGAAGGAAGCAGGCAGGGTGTTGCTCTTCCCAGTCAAGCGACGCAAGCGCACGGTCGAGTTTAACGAGCGTCGGGCGATCTCGAGCTGTTGAGTTTGAGTGGCTGGCTTTCTTTATTTATTCCGGTGAAGGCTCTGCTTGTGTAAAGCGACGCGCCGAGCGCATGCATCTGCTCGTCATCTACCACGCCGGCGGCTGCCTGACGCGACGCGGACCCATCCATGCTCATCGTCGTCGTCGTCTTCCCCATCCACATCCGCGGTTCCTGCGGCTGCACCTGAAGGCGATTAGGAAGTTCATTCCTATCCCGCTGAAACCGGGATCCTTCGCAGGATTTTTTTTTTTTTGAAGTAAAGAATCCTTTGCAGGATAGGAAGAGCAATTCGGGCAGAACCAAGCAACTAACAGTACCCACCTGCTGGCGGTATGTAAATTTTTTGAAAGAGGATTTTTCTACATTTGAAGTACTAAATATAAATTAATTATAAAATTAATTACAAAACTCGTCTGTAAATCGCGAGATGAATCTAATGAGCCTAATTAATTCGTCATTGGAGGTGGTTGCTGTAGCATTACTGTAGCGATTTAGCGTCTAATCACGGCCTAATTAGATTCATCTCGCAATTTACAGGCAAATTGTGCAATGCGCAAGTGTTGGAATTTTTTTTTTGGAATTTTGAATTTTACAAACAAAGAGCTAGTGACACTGACACGGCACCACCGGCGCCAGTTTCCTCCAGCTCGGTCGTCTTTGGATCAGGGTTCACCAAACCGTCAGTAACCGGTCCGGTTTGACCGGGGTAACCGGTCCGGACCGGTTCCGGTTTGGTCCGGTATGAAACCGGTCCAAATTCAAAATTTAAATTTGAATTCAAAAAAATGAAAAATTCTAAAAAAATTCCTAAAAATACTTCAAGATGCGACAAATCTAATGGTGTCAAATTTTCTCAAAAATTCATTCATTTAGTATAGTTTGCGGGGATTTGAAGTTAAACAAAAAAAGCGTGCATACAAAAGTATACAAATACAATGTAAAAATAGTATAAAAAAGGGTTGGAAGGTTCATTTAGACTAAAATATGTTATACAAATATTTATTTAGTATACTTTGCGGGCATTTGAATTTAAACCAAAAAAGAAAAAAAAATTGAATTTGACTGTTTCCAGCCAAACCGGCCGGTATACCGGTACGAACCGGTTGAACTGGGAAGTTTGAATTTAAATTTGAATTTGTTCGGTTCCGACCGGTAACCAGCCAAACCAGACCGGTATATCGGAACCGGAGGCCGGCGGTTACCGGTCACCGGTCGGATTTTAAAACCCTGCTCTGGATCCGCAGTGACGGTTTAAGAGGGGCAATTGAATTGGTGCCACGGAAACTGTTCACGACTTCCCCGTCGTCCTTCCAAAATATCAGCTGTTTCCCGCGTAGAGCAGGTAAAGTCGTGCCACTTTTCATACTCCCTCCGTCCCGGTTTAAATGTATTTGGAGAATTTAAAAAATGTCCCAAATAAACGCACGATATGAGGTTCTGGATGTTGCAGCTGGTGGAGCAGGATAAACAGGCCCATTCCTTTTAGAAAACAACTCAGCACCACTCCTATCAATTAAAAAAATCACCGTTTCCTCTCCAATAGGTTCTGGCTTCTTCCGCAGTCTACCTATCAATTAAAAATATTTTTGGTCATTCATATAGAGGTAGAAACATCATTTCCTATCCATACTAAGATTGCACTTCAAATTTTTAGATTGCGCTTAAACTGGCACAGAGGGAGTAACTGTTATGGACTTATGGTCCATTCCCTCACAGAATCTTCGTATTTTTCTCCGTTTCATAAAATCCTCTGATAGGTGACGGGCCGGCTCCCGCGGTGAGCCCAGGCGGCGGCGACGTGTTCCGGACCGAGAAGGGCTCTCCTCGATTCTCGAAGAGTACTGTACGGCGCGCGCTCCTGTCCGCCGAACTCGCCGTGACCAACAAACAAGAGCGGTCTCTTCTCCCTCCCAGACCACCACGCTTGAGAAGATCTCAACCCGGCCGGCCACGAAACGCGACGCTAACACTTTACAGTGTCAAACAAAATCAATTTACCAAACTAACTTCAAAACTCCTGCATTAGGAACCCTCAAGATTCTAATGAAATTTTTGGCCGTGTGATTTGAGAATGATACTGTAGCACCACTATATCTAATCGTCAATTAATTACTATTATTAGATTCGTCACGAGAAATTACACCTATTTCACAAAAAAAAATGCAAATAAACTTCATTGGATAAACACCCATTAATTACTATAGCAGTACTGTAGCGAGGCGGAGCCGGAGCCGGTGGAGCCAGAAAAACGGGCTCCAGCAGCTTCACCTCCTTCGCAGTTCATTTTCGATCTTGAATAACAGTGCTAAATAATAACGCTACAATTTTAATCACTGTAGCATGGAGCTGAGCTGCCCTCGGCGGAGCCCGGCCAATCGGGGCCTGAATGACCGCAGGCGCTCACGGCCCATGATGGGTCATCGACTCATCGTCGTGTCGTCGATGCTTTTGATTGGCCGCGCCATGGCGATGATGTGCGGGGTGCGGCGCCACTCATGAGAAATGGAAACTGCATCCCTGAACCAACGAAAGGCGCTTCGTGATTCGTAAACTACTCCGGCCACGCCACCGTGCGGCCTGCACTCATCGTTGTCACGGGGCAACGGTGACCTCTGATTTCCGGATTGCTTGTAGCACCACTCGATCGATCACACGAGACTGCTGGATGCACTCTCGCAACTAGTGGATGAGGATAAGTCGCACGCCCTGCCTGCTCGACGCTTCCGGCGTTGGCGTGCCGGGGGCCATGCGGCATCAGCGCATGCATCAGAGAGAGACATGACGGTGTAATAGTGTTCTGCCGCTTGCCCACGGATCCCAGTTTGCTTCCAGCAGCAGCAGCAGCAGCAGAGCAGGCCAATCCAATTGGCAATTCCCATCAGAACTGGGATAAGGTTAAACCCTCCCCGATCGGCGATCGCCTTCAGCCGCAGGCAGCATGGACGAGGACGGGTCCCGGGCAAACGGAAGGCTCCGCGCGTCGCTTTTACTCAAGAACCATCACACAGAACAAAGAAACCGCACGATGGGAAGCCTTTTTCCCCGTAGTCTTTTCTGCTGCCCCAGCAACTCAGCCGAGCTCGTTTCAAAAAAAAAAAAAAAAAAAAAAACTCAGCCGAGCTGCGCTCCTCCAGTGACAGGTGTCCGCCCGGGCGTCGCCTTGGATCCATCCACCAGCCACGGTCCTTTTTCACCTGCTAATAATTTGAAAAGATCACGCTGCTGCTTGTCGCGCGACGAGGCCAAGAGCAACCTTGCGTTGCGCATGATCACGTCCCCACTTTTTTCGTCTGATGCTGTGTGTTGCCTTCCGTATGGAGGAGCGGTCTGATTAGCGGCCGGTTTGTTTGACGTTCATGCCTGCTTGGCCGATTTCAAAGCCGTTTTTCGGTGACGGGGACAGGGACGTGCCAGGATTTCTAGATGAGCTCCTGGTCCGTGGACTCGTCTGTACTGGCCTCCAAACCACAATCTGACTGACCGTGGATATGGTATTGAGCTCCCTGCTTCCGTACCGGTCTGCTAACTGTTTAGTTTTTTTTTGTTTGAAAAAAAGAACTGTTTAGATTGTTCACATTTCCCTTTCGATGAACTCGCCGGACAGCTGACGGGCGCCTCCCAATGAACCCAACGCGCGGCGACGTGTTCCAAGCAGAGAGGCCCTCGCGACGCCCTCGTTCTCGCTGTCCTCCCGAGCACTCCACGACCGCACCACAGCCACGCTGACAGCGGCATCAATGGTAAACAAAGAGGACTTCTCCTAATTGACTGACCCCCCCAATTGCAACTATATCAATGGTAAACAAAGAGGACATCTTCGAGAAACTAGAAAAAAAAAATCGAAGCCACTTGCAACTATATCTAAAAAATCGAAGCCACTTGCAACTATATCTCCTTCATCAGACAAATTCCATGAAAGGGAGTTACATTTTCCTTCCCTTCGATGAATTTTCGGTGTTCACTCTGAAAATTTTCATTTAAGTATATGTTCCCAAAGCATGGTTGTTATTCTGATCAGGCTGAGCTGGACCAGAAATCAACCTGTACAAAACTTGGAGCCTACCCAATTCCCAAAAGAAGCATCATTGGCTGCACAGCAGCGCAAGTACAATGTTTGCCCGTCCAGAGCAAACTCCGTCGTTTACAAGCAAGTCAGGTTTCTTCGCCACAGAGCACCGATCCCGCGACCAGTATAAAGAGCGGGGGAAGAAGAAACAGGGCATCACCACTTCGCCGCCACAGCACACCAACCGAACACCACCGTTCGCAGGCAGCAGCCATGGGCCTCTTCGGCAAGAGCACCTCCAAGCAGACCGCCAAGCTCAAGTCCCTGGTCAAGCTCGCCGCCGCGCGCCTCGCCGTCGTCCGCCGCCCGCGCCTCGGCCGCCGCTCCATCGCCCGCAGCGACGTCGGGCAGCTCCTCTCCATCGGCCACCTCGACCGCGCCCTCCTCCGGGTAAGCGCAGCGCGCGCCTCCCTGCTCGCGTGTCGAGTCGCGTGTGTCCTTCTCCTTCATTTCGCCGGTTTGCGGTGGTAGTGACGCGGAGTGTCGTGCGTTCTCGTCGCGCAGGCGGAGCAGGTGATCGAGGAGGACAACATGCTGGAGGCGCTGGACGTCATCGAGCTCTACTGCAAAATCCTCATCGACCAGGCCGCGCAGCTGGAAAAACCCAAGTGTGTGCAAAGTCTCTTCGTGTTCGTGTTCGTTGCTTCGATTCCCCCGTTTCTCGGGTTCCCCGTCTCACACGGAAAGATTGCTATTTTGGTGGAACCCAGGGAATGCAGCGAGGAGATCAAGGAGGCGGCGGCGGGGCTGATGTTCGCCTCCGCGAGGTGCGGCGAGCTGCCGGAGCTGCTGGACGCGCGCGCCATCCTGGGGGACAAGTTCGGCCGGGACTTCGCCGCGGCGGCCAAGGAGGGCGCCCTCGGCGTCGTCGACCCCACGGTAGCTTCAATTTCTTCCAACTACACTCGCTTGGTTTTCAGGTTGTCTCCCCAACTGCATGTGACGGAGTTGGAATTGAGGATTGGTTGTTGCCCTATTCGTTTGTTGCAGTTGGTGCGGAAGTTGTCCGGCGAGAGGGCGAGCTTGGAGCAGAAGAGGAGGTTGGCCAAGGAGATCGCCGCAGAGAACGACATTTTTCTGGAGTTCCCTGAGTACCCAGTAGAGACTCACCAAGTTGGTCGCGCAACCTCACAGACCAACGACCATAGAGAAAGAGAACAATCGAGGAATGCCCCAGCCAGAGAATTTGTCCAGGAGAGTGCGGTCAACAACACGGATCGTCGTGAGGTATGTGCCGTGATCACACTACAGGATCATCAGAAATTCAGTATCTTTATTACGGAATTTGTGATTTTATAAGAATCAATGAGTGACAGGTGCAGCGGACGCAGCAGTCTGTTGTTGATGGCAAGGTGAACCAGACCCTTGCTCAGCTGAGCGTGGATGAGAAGGTGTCGAGGGAATCCAAGAAGTATCTCGACGCCAGGATGGCGGCGGAGGCGGCCTTCGCGTCCGCGTCGTTCGCCGCGATGGCCGCGCGGGCTGCCGTCGAGCTGTCTCGGTCGGAGTCACAGGGGAAGGGATCGAAGGGCGGTGGCTACGACAAGGTGCCCCCGGTGCAGACCACGGCGGCAGCGAAGCAAGGGACGGCACCGCCGTCGTGGAGGCCGCAGAAGTCTCCGTCTCCGTCGCCCTCGTGGAGCGACAGGAGCACGGTGACCTCGGTCGGGTCGGACGCGGCGCATAAGGGGAAGGAGGTCGTGTTCGACCAGAGCAACGAGGAAGTGGAGGACGAAGTGGCGGAGGACGTCGTCTGGCCGCCGCCGCCGCTGCGCCGGCCATCCTACAGGAGGGCGGCCTCCACGGTGGGCACGGGCGTCAGCTCCGGCGCCGGCCCGTGGCACGGGAACGCCGGCGCACGGCCGTTCCAGGACGGCCCGCCCGAGAACAACCACCCACCGCACAGGAGGCGCGCCACGGAGTTCGCCGGCGGGAACGGTCACCTGCACGCTCCCCACGACGCCCTGGGCGGCCAGCGCGGGCAGTACGTGACCCCGCCGTACAGGAGGAACCCGGCGGCCAGCACTGGCAGGAACAGCGACGCCGCCGTCGCCGGCGCGTACGAGAGCTCGGCGTACGTGCACCAGCCGTACGCGAGGGTCGTGTCGGCGCTGGAGCGCAGCAACGAGCACATCGCGCGGCACGAGGAGGTGCGCCGGATCGGCACCGACGCGCGGGTGCTCCAGGAGCGGGTGTACGGCGCCGCGGCGCCGGGGCAGGGGCAGGGGCAGGGGCCGCTGAACCCGGACAGGAGGGCCACCTCGGTGCGCACGCGGAGGTGAGCGCGCTCTGCGGCTGCGGGCATTGCAGGTCGTGGCCGCCCACCCGGAGCTCGTTAGTTCAGAGTTGGGATGGGAGCAGAATTCCCGGCGCAGGAAATCGGGTCCGGTGCTTCGCCGGCAGAGCGGCGGTTTCAGCGGTTTGGTGCGGGATCCGTTGAGATTTCCTGCCTCTGGAAATGGAAACAGAAGTAGTTTTTTTGCTAGAAGTGAAGCATTGTTCAGGGAGCTGAATATGGATACGCATAGCAGGTGATTAGGTGGCCTTTTTGTACAGAGGAAGGATCGAGTGTTGAGTTGTGGTTAACTGAGATTTTTTTCTGTAGAAAGTAAGGGATTTTGTATCGCAGATGTTCTTAAGCTTCAACCTTTTTTGGCTTTTCAAAAAAAAAAGCTTTTCTGCTCCAGCATTGAGAATGGTTGACTGAGAATGCGCCTATGGCGAGGAGCAGGCCAAGGTGATGAGCAAGTCAGTTCAAGTCCGTCGCCCCCCCCCCCCCCCCCCCCCCCCCAGGTTTTGCGACTGGCGAGTGTCGACGCGTTTGCGCCCCCGGCCGTGCATTCAGGCAGCTCAACGCAGAGGCCAGCGCCGGGCGAGGGCCCTGACGTCGCTCGCTCACGCGCCCGCCTGCGTGCGCTTTGGTGCATTCAGTTACTCGCGTGCCCGGCACCACCGTCAAAGGCTCGCAGCGCAGGCCACCCTCCGCGCGCGCAGAGCGGTTCACGCGGTCCACCGCGCGCCGCCGCGCAATCGCCCGATCCCGTCGGATCCGCGCAGGCCGCCGCAACCACCTCACGTTCTGCAGCAATCGGGGTGAACTGGACGCTTGGCAAACGCAATTTACTATACACCCAATCGGGGCAGCCGCCTCGGCTCCTTGCCAAAGCTGGCTACGAGTGGTTGGCTGCGTGAGGTCCATCAGCATTCAGCGGAGACTGAAAAAACATATGTACAGGATACCCCAACGTGGACCACTGCTTTTGTTTATAAGTTTGGATACAACTTTATCTTATATTTTTGGATAAAACTTTGGTTAACTGATGCTATGCGGCACGACTACACAACTAATAGCAAGGAACCAAATGGCAGGGTATTTTGTTGTACAGGGCACACCAATGTGGCCCGCTACTTTTTCCCTTTACTAAAGCACGAAAAAAATCTGGATGGCCCTAGTTTAGTATTCTTCATTATAAAAAGGCATTGGTTTGGCTATTACTAAATGATATTTTTAGTATTCCATATATTTGTTCCTTGGATTAGAATGCTGCGGCAGAGTATCATGTTAAGTGCATATTGTTGGGCTAGAATAAAATATGAGATAGATAATGTGATTATGGGGGAGTTTTCTCATTCCTCTTTCCATATGAAATCATGTAATTGTTCTGTTATGTTGTAGGAAACCTCCTCATGGGGAGCCTTCAAATAACAAGTTTTATGTTGATGTTGACGACAACATGAAGTTAAGTGCATTATAGAATTTGATTAGAGTTCTGGACTCTTCTATGTTTTATGTTGCCATTAAAGATATTGATAAGAAGCCTAATAATGTCAAACGAGAGTTGTATGATCTGGTTGGAAACTCGCTCCTAGCAGTAGAAGATTTGAATTAGTCTCTCATGGTTAACAAGTCGTCAACTGAAGTTGATCCCAAAGGGTCTGTGATGATTGTGTTTGATGGATGGTGTCTAGAGAATGGCATCCCTAATGCAGATTTTGTGGTTTCCCTCTCAGTATATGAAAATAGGGAATCTCTTGTTAACATGGAGTTCTGTGAATTGAGTGCGTCTGTATATATCAAGTAGCATGGAGGTAAGAAACTTCCATTGTTTCATCACTTTGTTCCAAAAATCGCACTCCTATCACTGTAAGCTACAATTGACCATGGTGTGTGTTTTGTGTGTGCAGCATGCACACCCACGTAAGTGGCAATGATTGAAGCTGTAACAGCAGTGGTGGTGGCAGCGGTGGAGATGAAACGGTTGACGTGGCAATTTTGTCAGCTTTGTACATTATCAGTCCTACCCTGCCTCTGTTTCTCCATAGATACTGGGGAAGAAGGAAGATATACTATGCGTGCGTGTGAATGGCTTATTTCCCTCTTAATGTGAGATTAAGAGGTTACTTAGGTGAGGTTGCTTAGGTGAGTTGAAACCATGAATACTGTGGTATAATCCAAGTTAGGGACTTAGGGTCACTTATCTCGGACTCGATATGCCTCCTAGTTGCGTTGATTGGTTTACTGGTGTGACTTGGTTTATTGGTTCGTTTATTGACTTACCCCCTTGTGTGGCCACCTTGGTGTTGCACACGTTTCTAAGAAAACTTGCTTAGTGAATTCATGATGTAAAGAACAAAGCCTGTGTTTGAGATGCCTTTGTTGCTTGCATCAGATCGTGACGTCTGAACTCGAAGTTGAGTGATCGCTGCAACTTACCACAAGAAATGAAAAACCTTAAGCTTGTGTAGTAATTTCGGCATGAGTATACCCAATTGTCTACTGCTGATGGTTGGATTTGTGTCTGGTAAGGTAACCACATGAATTCAAGTGATGCAAGAGATGTGTCAGATTGTCTAGTTTCAGTCCATCACTTGCAATGTTTAGGCATCATTGTCATGTTCAAGAAACGGATGCACATGACAATCCTGCAAATTGCTAAAGCGCCGAATCCTCTAACTGCTAACCAATTATCACGTGACAGCAGAGCAACCAAATAAATGTTGTATATCACCGACACGCTAATGGGATGAATTGTTCATGGAGCTGAATGCCTGAATATGGATACGCATAGCAGGTGATTAGGTGCCCTTTTTGTACAGAGGAAGGGTCGAGTGTTGAGTTGTGGTTAACTGAGCCTTTTTTCTGTAAAAAGTAAGGGATTTTGTATCGCAGATGTTCCTAACGTTGTATTCGTTTGGCTGTGGCTAGTGGCTGGTGCTGATTTGTTATGAGAGAACAATACTGCTGACTGGCTGGTAGCCGGTGCTAATTTAGTATGAGAAAACATTACTTCTGGCTGGTTGGCTGACAAGCTAAACGAACAAATGGTAAGTTTCAACCTTTTTTGGCTTAAAAAAAACACTTTTCTGCTCCAGCTTTGAGAATGGCTGACTGAGAATGCGCCTATGGCGAGGAGTAGGCCAAGTTCATGAGCACGTCAGTTCAAGTCCGTCGCCCCCCAGGTTTTGCGACTGGCGAGTGTCGACGCGTCGCGCTGCCGGCCGCGCATTCAGGCAGCTCGACGCAGAGGCCGCGGCGCCGGGCGAGGACCGTGACGTCGCTCGCTCACGCGCGCGCCTGCGTGCGATTTGGCCCTTTCAGTTACTCGCGCGCGCGCCCGTCACCACCGTCGCAGCGCAGGCCACGTTCGCGCGCGCGCGCGGAGCGGTTCACGCGCTCTCCACCGCGCGCCGCCGCGCCATTGCTTCGCGCGCGATCCCGTCGGATCCGTGCAGGCCGCCCCAGCCACCTCACGTTCTGCAGTCAACTGTCGTCGGGTTTGATGGGATGTGCTCTCCGGTGAACTGGACGCCTGGACCACCCCACTCGGCCCGCCGAGCATCCTGCCGCGTTGGGTTGGTACTTGGGCTTCATCTTTCATATGATAGCCGCTGGGCGCTGGGTCTCTCTCTAGTCTCTACCTGGCACTCGTCAACGTTGCCTGGTTGTCCAACGGCTGCCTGTCTTTTTATGCCACCAAGCTCGCGCCCCAGACGGGCCAGGCACCAAATCGAGCGGACAGCCGAAGGCGGCTGCTGCAACTGCAACTTCCAACCGTCGCAGCGCCCATGAAGGAATCAACTCTGAATCAAAGATGCGCGTTCACCGCGACCCGCAAGTCTGCAACGAAGTGGCTCTCCGTCTCCGATCGGCTCGCCACTTCGTGTCATAGTGTCCCGGCGCTTCCGTTGCCTGGCAAACGCAACTTGCTACACACCCAATCGAGGCAGCAGATGGGTCGAGCACCCCTTAAGAGAGAGAGAGAGGAGATGGGTCGAGCAGCATTCAGCAGCGACTGAATGTAAAATTGCCGGTAGCTAAACTGAATCATAGCAGCAGAAAAATAGGATTATAGTTTAAAGGATAGAGAAAGGAAACATCAGTATTCTAGTACTTCACAGAAAAGGAATCCTATGTACCATACTAAAATTTTGCCGGAAACTTCGGTTACAGCAATTGGACAAAAGTTCTTTCAAAACCGGAGATGCAAATATCTGAAAATCCATTCAGCTAGCAGTAAAAATGAGATGGACAAAGGGACAGCTTGCACATAGCGGAACTACACTGTTTTATGACAGTAAATGTGAATGGACAGGGGTCACCGAACAGCCGAACACATCATACCAAGCTGCTTAGCAACTTTGTCGATTCACTGCCGCCCTAGATCAGCAATCCAGACAGTTTCCCACCTGTGAAATCTTGGCCAAATTCAGTAATAAGGAAATATATAATCTACTAGTTGTCTGGAGGATCGCACTTACTGCACAATCCAATAGCATACAATCAACTACTACATTTACATTCTAGTTAACAGGGTTGGCCAGCAATATTTACACATCGTCAGAGATAAAGGATGGATTGACTTAAATTACATTACATGGTATTACTATGCTATGCTTCCACTTTGACACACATACACACTGCATGCCTTGCCCAGGCAAATGTTGCAAAATCAATCCCCAAGGGACCGCATCCCCTGATAAATCGCGCCAGGACGGAGATCATCCAGGCTTTCAACATTCATATAGCCACCGTACTCCCTGAGGAGTGTCCAGCCACGCCGTGTGAGGAAATCTCGGAAGTCCTCTTCAGTGTAGAATGTCTTGTCTTCTGGGGTCTGCAAGCGGTTTGCATTGCAGAGTTTAATTGTCACCCCTGAAAAAAGAAGATCAAACAATAAATAGACCGCTAGACAGTGGTACTCTACTCAAACTTCACTAAGTGAAAATCCTCTGAAGTGATAAAGCTGTATAGAGCGTCCCATGTCTTTCCAAACACTACAAGTTGGAGAAACCCTGTGAATGACATTATCTTTTCTAACCTTATGTACAACTATGTGTTATAGTATCCATGTGGAGAAAGAGTTCCAAAACAGAACAAGATAAATACCTATATGTATTATGTAGTGATAGACTATTTGAACCTTGACTCATGGTTCAAATCAAATTTGCCACATTTCCCTTGACAAGGCATAAGAACATCACTACACCGATATATTGATCTAGCATGTTATTGAGAAAGTAATGAATCTTATTCTATAGCTGAGAACAGAATTTACAGTTACCATCATCAAGATGTAGTGTGTATGCTCCAATCGGCATATCCCTATCCAAGGTACGAACAACCTCATCTTCATCTTCAAGCCAGAAAGCTCGTCTTGTTCTTAGTCCAAATGCTGATTTGATGGCTTCCTTAATTGCTTCAGAAGTACCATCAATTCCTATTCTTTTAGTGTAATCACCCCAAAAAAGGGCGTACCCAGTGCCGTAGGCTTCCCGCACTGTGGTGTAATCACCCCACTTGACTAAAATGACTCTCCCACCAAAAGTGCCCTGATTATCTCCACCTGTATGGGTATATGCAGAATTCCAAAAAAATCAACAAATTAAATATTACAATCATACTGAACTAACCAATTTTACTTATATATTGAATGCTTTGCAAATTGTTGCTGGAATTCAGTTTTAGTAGAATTTAAGTAACACCTAGCAAATTTTAAGCAACCTGAAGGCTAGAGAATCTTAACATACAAATTAGAAAGATGTTTATCTCTCCAGGTGGTTGATTTATTTTACCCGATGTAACAAACTGTAGAATAGCAGTTAGTGAATAGAAAGGTTGAAGTTCCCACCACCAGACCTGCCAAGAACTAGGCAAGGCCAATGTTTATAGCTCAAACAGCAGCAAGATGGTGGCCAATAAAAGCTGTCCTTTGTTACTACTCTGTCTACAATGTTTATGGTAAAATATACAATTAATGTGGGCACCACTTTCTAATTAAAAAATAATCCAACTGTTGGGGGAATGGCCCAGCCCATATTGTAAATGGATCCCATGTGGCGGCCCAAGGGTCTATGTGTAAATCCTGAACTCATCAGGGGGCCGGGGGCAAATTGCCACCTCCCTCCCCTCCTATATATAGATGACCCAAGGGGTCAGGAGGGCGCTCTCTCCCTCATGAGCATTTTTCACTCACTCTCTTGTTCGCTCCTCTCCCAGCTGTCTTGGTGGAGTCGCTCCCCAACACCAACCACCCCAAACTCTCCCCGATCTCTCTCTACATGGTGCTACATCTTGCTTGCATCAAGCGCCGACGGCACTCGTCCGCAATTCGCACTGCTCGTCTTCTCCCCCAATCCCATGAAATTCATACTTACCGCCAGTCCGCCACTAGGTCTAGTAGTGTGCCAACCGGATCTTGCAAAATCAGGCACTCTCCTCTTCATAGACAGCTCCAGGAAGTGTCTGCTTCTTGCTAAACCCAGCCCCAGATTTGTGATGATAGCCGGTGACGAACTCCCCGCAGCCAAATCAGCTGGCGGTGGCAAGCCTTCACCAAGCGCACCTTCGTCAACTTGTGAAGTTGCTTCTTTGGTGAGGCCGCAGTGGTGGCGTCAGCATCAACCATTGTGTGTGTGTGGAGCGAGGCAGAGAGGAGATAAGGGAGAAGAGTAATTTTTTATTTCTTTTGGTCGCACCAGAAACTTGTGGTTGACCATAAAATTCCTTTTCCCCCACAATGGCTATTGCTCATGCATTTAGTGCTAAAACTCACCATTTTATCACATTGTGGCACCCTCTAGATTGTAGCCAAAACTACGATTTGAAGAACTAAGATTCGATCAAGTTCAGGATTTTTAAAAACTTCTACTTCCATAAGGTTTCTTAGAACAATAGGAAGTTAAATCAGGTTCAACTTGCACACCAAAAGTAAGATAGAAAAAATTACAAATTTCTCAGAAGTGAGAAGTTACAGGCCAGTCATTCAACGGTATTCAATTTAACTTGCAAGTGTGCAGAATAGTACCATTAGTTGAGGTGTCTCTCCAATTCCAAGGGTTCACACCGTTGGTTGCAACTGCATCAGCAGCTGTCAGGGGAAGTGAATGCCTGACATCCTCCAAACGATCATCGATGCTCAGTATCGATCTACCATTTGCTAGAAAACATAAAAGGGTATAGACAAAGTCAACACCAAATTTACATGGTCACTACATGAGATAAATAAATTAAGAGATGGATAGCAATTGTTGTACGTGCAGGATAGCTCAGTACCTTCAACAGGACCAAAGGGAATGTTAGCATCTTCAAAGCCTAGATTGAATGCAGAGGATATTAGACAATAAGGTAACAAAACATACTGCAACCAAAATATCAAATAAAGCAAAAGTCCAAATAGTCGCCTACTAAGCATGGTAAGGAACTGCTATTAACAAAACCAGAGGCTCAGACATTTGAACCACACACCATATAATCCCCAAAGCTAACACATGTAAGCACAAAGCACATCCTAACCCTGCTACACATACAAACATAAGCGAACTCCGAACTCGGAAACAAAATCAATTGCGTATTGCATAGCAGTATTAGTGTTACCAACTTACCACTACGTCTACGTCATATTTTCTCAAACAGCTCGATAGCTTGAGTGGTTTAACTGGCCTTACAATTTACACATCTGTACCGAACTACTAATGATCGGCCAATGAACTATGCAATAGTAATCTTAACTTTAAGAAATTGTACATTAAGGCCTTTGGACAGCTAAAGTTACAGGCGACTTAAGTTACAGAATTAACATTAATACTACTGAACACTAGTGACTGGCGTCACACATTAAAAAACCGTTGCAACAGCATGAATTCACACTGCTATATACCAAAATTATTGACTTGTAACCCCAATCCCAAAGTTCTGAATTGACGAAACCTCAGATGTGGAGTCCAAGACACATGTAGTCATTAATTCATCAAGCAAAGCATAACGCAGACGCGCACCGTTATCTGTCGTGAACTGTAGGTAAGACTCGATCTTGGAGTTGGATGTGGGGGTCTTCCCGGCGCCACTGCCACTGGCAACGCAGCCGCCGCTGCCACTCTCCTTCCCGCGGCGCTTGAGCAGGTCGTCGATCTCCTTGTAGTACGCCATCTTGGCGTTGCCGTTCCCTCCGGCGCCGGAGCCGCCGCCGCCGTTGTGCCTCGCGTGGCTGCGCGCCTTCTTGAACTCCTTCAGAAGGTTGCGCCACTTGTCTGTGCACATGGTAGGGGAGCGGTCGAACCCTTGGTCCCGCATCCGGGCGGAGATGGCCTCCCACAGGTGCTTGTTGGACTTCGAAGTGTTGAAGTGGTCGTCCATCTCGCGGCGCAGCGCGATCAAGCAGAGGGTCTCCTCCCGGACCCACGTCTCCGCGCGCCTCTTCGGCGCCGACCCCGCCGCCGCCGCCGCCGCGGCGCGGGAGGAGTCGTGGCCGCCGTCCTCGCCGCTGCTCTCCGGGAGGAGCAGCGGCGGGGTGGGCGCCGCCGGCGGGCCGGAGAGGAGCATGGCCGCAGCGGCGCGGGGAGGAGGGGGAGGGGGAGGCGCTTGGGGGGGTTTCGCCGGAGTGGCAGTGTGCTGCGAGAAGGTGAACGGTGGTGGGCTGGTGGCGAGGAGGACTGGGTGCAGGCTCGACCGCTCGAGGAGGACGGGCCCCCGACCTGGCAACACGGCCCTTAAGTGCAGGCCCAGTTTAGAATTTGCATCTCGAATTCTAATTACGGCATCTGGAGTTTGTAATTGTAGGTTAAAATAAAGTATCATGAGGATATCATTTTTGAGAGGGTTCTTATTTGCCATCAGAAAACAAATAGTAGTTCCTTATTTACTGCTATGATTTTAAGTTTTTTTAACCCGTTTCTAACTTTCAACATTTACATGTCACTATTGTCGATTCAGCTGGTCATTATCATTGTTTCTGCGTTTAGATATGTCAATTTTATAAGAAAAAATGGCTCGTAGGCGTAGCTGAAAAAATTATTGGGGAGCGCTCTACCAAATACTAAAACCCAAATGTTTGCTCGGGATTACCGTTTGATCGAAATATGTAAAAGTAGAATGATCCAAGCGACAGTAACGTTGAGCTAAGCGCTGAAACACCACACAGACAGCTAAACAACCACGTACCTGAGAAAATAGGATAACTGCTCCATGCCTCCATTGTTGCATGTTACATTTCGTTTCACTGGTACATCTCCTGCACGTTCAGTTTGCTTGACAACCATTAGCTTCGAGCTTGTTGCCCTTCTCCAGTCACGTGGTACAACAAGGACTCATTCTTGGAAACGCAAAATGAGTTTGGTCATACTGAACTGACAGCAAAGACACCAAAATTAGGCTTCCCAAGGCTAGTAGCATCTAGCATGGACATATAAAATCTCTGTCCCCCCAATTCAGATTTTCAGATCAACACAACAAGCAAGTCATCACCACCTTCTTTTCTATTCCCATTCCTGTTCATCAAGCAAAAGCCTGCCCGAAGGCAGCGGTGATCGACATCGACCAACCATGGGCTTCTTGCCTTCTTCCACAGGAAGACCTCAAAGCAGACCTCGAGGGTGAAGAAGCTCCTCAAGCTCGCCACTGCCAATTGCCCCCGCCTTGCTCGCAAGTCGATCTCCCGCGGTGATCGATGTCGGCCAGCTCCTCACGCTCGGCCACCTCCACCGTGCTCTCCTTTCGCGTACGGACCTGTTTAATTGGTGTGTAGGGAGGCAGCGAGGACATTAGGGAGGCGGCAGCAGGGATCATGTTCGCAGCCAGGTGGTGCGGCGACCTGCCAGAGCTGCTGCTCGCGCGCACCATCCTTGAGGCAGCGACTTCGCAGCGGCCGCGAAGGAGGGAACCGGAATCGTCGATCCCATGGTAAGTAATAGCTTCATATCTTGCACATCTCAATGATTTGGCATTGGAAAGATGGATTGCTGAAATTGGCATGGTTGGTTTGCTTTCTCGTTTCAGTTGGTGTGCAAGTTGTATGGTGATAGAACAAACATGGAGCTGAAGAAAAAGGTGACCAAAGAGATCGCCACCTAAAACGATATACTGGTGGATTTCTTGGAGCTCCAGGAAGGGGTGAAGCTAGACGGCAATGGCAATGGATCACACTGTTAAAAATCCCACCGCGAAACGATGTGACTAGAAGGCATGGATGAAAGCTCAAAAGGTTCAGACTTCAGAGCGAAGCTATGGGCCATGGCTATTTTTCCTCATGCAGGACGAGTGCCTTAGCCATTGGAGAGCAGCCAACAGAATTTATGTGACATCTTCTAGCTCTGGTGGACCTGAGCGATGGGCAGCAGAAACCAAACAAAGTGACAGCTTCAGTGTCCACAAGAAGATGAACTTCAGTGCGCCCAGCTCTTCAGAAGCTCAAATGCAACAATTTTTGTACCCGCAAAAAAAACAATTTTTGTGATAAATGAATGGACCGAGCAAGGAGTGATTGAGGATAGGCATAGGCGCATAGCTCGGTTCGGTTTTCGATCCGTATGTATAAAGAAAGGTGTGCAGGATTTTGTTGTGATCATCTCTGTAAAAAGGAAGAAATTTTGTAGGTGTCGTTGAGTTTCAAATATGTTTGTCATGCAAATCTTCAATAAACGAGACATTTGACTAATAATCAGTAGTCCCCAGCTCACACTGTTTTTTAGAAAGACAGGCTCCAAGGCCCTGCCCCATTTTCATTACGAAAACAAAGCAACATTTGCTTGCAGCATTACAGTACTGTGCCATATCCGGCAACGGCAGCTGTGGATGGATATCTATTGTCCAGCAGCAACAGATAGGGCCATACAGCGCAAAACAGGGTAAGCTCAAAACAGAGAGCTCGCACTGTTTATCGTCCTATGGCCGTGGATGCTATTGCCGCTGGTTTCAGGCAAGCACACCGGCAACAATGACGGCACTATCACAACAACCGCATCCCTGGACCCTGGCGAGGGGTCAGCTCGCATGTGATGCAGCTCTTGCTAACTGTAGTTGTCTTTGTCTCTGCTCCCTAGTTATGCAAGCAATGGCATGATGCAAAAAATGTCCATCATTGTAAGGACAAAATAAAAACAAATGGCCGTCATCAAGCTTGACTGGATTAGCGCAGGAGAGAAGGGGAAGATCCCGGGACACCTCTATCTCATTCGACAAAACCATCAAAAGGCATGTCCGGAGGGCAAGATCTAACATTTCCAAAACAAATACTCAAATATCAACGACTCAGATGTAGACAGATTTCCCTCAAAAAAAATGTAGACAGCTCAAATCCAACCGCCATTAGAGGCAAATGAATGAGTAGATTAACATTTGATTCCGGAAAAGACTATAAAAGTAGCAATCCCCCAATCAAGATAAACAATTTCTGTTACAAGATTTATTAGGTAACTTAATCTTGCTTTGTGTAGAGACTACGAGCCTGATTGGTTGGCTTCCAATTGTTGCCATGTCAAAATCAAGGCATACCAATAAAATTCGGCCACCACTTGGTTCATATCTAAAAATTGGCTTTCCGTGACCAAAACCATGGCAAGTTTCTAGAAACTTCTTAAACCTTACAATAGGAAAAGTATCAGTTGTCATATTTTGGCACTAACAAATGCGTACCTGATTCTTTACCCATACATTGGCATACTCTAATTTTGGCATGGTAAAAATTGGAAGCCAACCAATCATGGTCTACATAGCAAAACAATACACTCCTACTCCCTCTGTCCTGAAATGTAAGTCATTCTAGCATTTTACCAGATTCATTGAACATTCTCTGAATCTAGACAAACTGTATGTCCAAATTCATTGAACATTCTATGAATCTGGACACAGTAAAATAATTCCAGGATGACTTACATTTCAGAACGGAGGGAGTACTTCATAAACAAATTTAAGTGTAAATTGAACTATTCCTGAATGGATGCTGTGGAAAGGCCAGCAAATGTGAAACAGAGCATAGCTATGGTACACAGCTTCGGCTTGATTCCTTTTGATTTTGCACAATAAAATTTGTTCGCGTATTTTATTTCAGGCTGTAACCATTGTATCAAAATCAAAACCGATCCGTACCGCACAAATCTTGAAGCCAATGAAACAGACGATAGAGTCCAACTGAAGACAGCAAAACCGAGCTAGTAACAAAAACATCGGACAGTTTACAGATAGCAAGACCATTTCTTTACCTGTGTTCCATTTGTTTCTTTCTGGCAAATATATTGCACGCGTTATTTGCTGTCCCCTATTAACTTTTATTTTTCACGTTTACCTGATTACCTCAATTGCTTTCTTTAGGCATGTGGTGCCAGGAGGCTGTGAACTTGCAAGTGCAAAAGGAGTGCGTTTAAACCGAACCGACAGCCGATACATTAAAATTGGAGTTCCCAGCCAAGAAGAATGGCAGTATAAAACCTTTGCCCCTCCGGCAGATTTCCTCATCAGTCCACGGGCAAGTCATCTTCTTCTTCTTCCCCCGTCCTCTCAACCAAGCAAAGGACCAACAGGACAGCAAAGCTAGGCGTTCACATAGCATAATAACCAAGCCAACGCCCAGGAACAGCCTCCGAACTCCGGCAAGAATCAGTCCACAATGGGCTTCATCCACAGGACCTCCAAGCAGACCGGCAGGGTTAAGAACCTTCTTGGGCTCGCCTTGTCGCGCCTCGCCGTCGCTCGCCGTCCCCGTCTTGCTCGCAAGTCAATTTCTCGCAGCGATGTCGGCCAGCTCCTCGCCCTCGGCCATCTCGACTGCGCTCTCCACCGTGTAAGTTCCAGCCTATATATGAGACCTGATATTGTCACATGAATTGAAGCCCCATACTCTTCAAATCCAGACTCACCGATGCTTGCATTGCATCTCTCTCCGTTTAGGCAGAGCAGGTCATAGAGGAGGACAACATGCTGGAGGCCTTCAACATCATAGAGCAATACTGCAATCGCCTCATCGAGCACGCTAAGCAGTTAGACAAGCCAGAGTATGTACATTCTCTACACCCTAAAATCTGACTTGATCTTGTCCTCATGTTTGGCTCTATTGTTTCCCATCACATTATGGGGTTCATGACTGTTCAATTTGGTGTTTATAGTGAGTGTGGTGATGACATTGGGGAGGCAGCCGCCGGGATCATGTTTGCAGCCGGGTGGTGCGGCGACCTGCCGGAGCTGCTGTTTGCACGCACAATCCTGGCAAACAAGTTTGGAGGGGACTTTGCTATGATGGCAAAAGAGGGCACCGGAGTCGTCGACCCCATGGTAAGTAGAAAAAGATCCTATTCATTCATGGTCGCATCTTATTGGTTTGGAACTGGAAACAGGGATGCTATAGTTGTTTTACACGGTTGGTTTGTGCTGCCCTTGCAGTTGGTCTGGAAGTTGTCTGGCAACAAAAGAAACATGGAACTGAAGAAAAAGGTGGTGAAAGAAATCGCTGCTGAGAACAATATCCAGGTGGATTTTTCTGACTTCCCCGAAATGGTTGAGCAGAATGGCAGTGACAAGGTTCCGCATCAGTCCAACCAAGAAGCTATATTGGGCAGCGGAAACAGAAGATGACACCTTCATCAATGCGCGCAAGAAAATTAACTTTATGAGCATCCAGCTCAGATGCAACAATCTGGGATGAGGCGCTGCGACGTTTAGTTTCCAAACTTACCAAACTACAGATGCGCACATGTTAAATGTGTAAAGTATAAAGCAACTAACAATGTCCAATTAACTGAGCAAGACCTTCCATTTCTTCGGGAACAACAGCAGCCAGTAGCCACGGCCAGTTATATAATGTACATGATACTGCCCCTTTATTATTCTCAAATCCATCAAGTCTCTAAAGACATTGGTCACCTTGCTAATCCATGTTCTTGATTAGTGCCTGTGATAAAATGTGAAAGATCTCAAATTCATGTGTCATTTCGTGTTTCGAAATTCTTTGTGAATATTGTGAATTTCATTTCTTGTGATGTACATGCACTGGATGTCTGATATGAGTGTCCCAAAGAATATTGAGAGGTTCCTCATGCACAAAATCACAAGTGCAACGACAAAAAGAACCATTAATCTATGATACAACACTTCGATGAGATTAGACAGATTGCTACAGTGTGTTTTACAATCAAAGTTAGGAAGAAGAAAGGGAAGCAAAGACTAAAACTAGATCTAGCAAAACAAGTGCACCAGCTAGCAGGGAGGGCAGGCCATCACGGCATGCTTCTTTGCAGGACACAATAAGGCCCAGCAGCCTGTTGCCAGATCTGCAGAAGCTGAGAGACATGAACATGAAAGCCTCCAAGCAACCCAAGGCGGTAATATGGAATAACATGGGGCCTCCACAGCAATGGTTTTCCCCTGCCCAACACTCCTATTGCTCTTTCAAGAAACTAAGGAAGCATGATTACCAGCAACCAAGAGGCTTCTACTCGATACTTCGACAGTGGGCGCTACTTTGTTCAGGCAATCACCACATAACCTAACGCCAGGAACCCAGGACTCCAAAGTAAGGCAGTTGCTACATAGGTAAGGTAATCAAGTGTGACGAAAGAAATAAGTTATGTAGTCTGGTATTGATTTTGTAACTTAGTGTATCTGTTGGGAATTTCACCAAACAGCTGCTGAACACTGAGATTGGCCTCACCGCGATCTTGCCAATTTCACACCGTGCCAACAGTAGTTGCGACCAGTGTGCAAGCAAGGAATCACAGCCAAAGGCCCAAAGCCAGCGCCGGCACAAGAGTACAAGAAACACAACTTACAATCTCTGAAGCAGATTGCTTTGCAGACAATAGCATGCCAAACATATATATGAGATCATGGCAGTAAAATTTAGTAATTTATTGCACAGAAAGCAGCTGTATAATGACAGTCATCTAGCAAACGTGATAACAGGGCAGTTCCAGTTGCATCATCATCACATAAAAGGCACAAATCCGCAAAAGGGGGGACGACGAGGAAGAGAAGAAAAGGGCGCAACACCTCTCTCCCTCGTCCATCACTGCACCTTCAACTCCATCACGCTCTTGGACTTGGGGGTGTAGAGCGAGTACACCACCGCCTGCCGCTTCGCGACCTCGAGCTGCTTCTTCCCCTCCGCGAACGCCGCCGCCGCGGCCGCCGCGTCGGGGAGGGCGCGGTTCTCGCGGAAGGCGTCCGCGGCGCGGCGGCGCGTGTACTCCCGGATGTTGTAGTCGGAGAACTGCTTCGCCGTGCGGAGGAGGGACCGGAAGAGGGACAGCGCCTCTGCCCTCGTCGGGCCCGCCACCGCCGCCATACGTGCGTGCCGAAAGCTTCACGAGACGGGGAGGAGAGCAAGCGGCGGAGAGGCTGGTTGCGGCTGCGGATTGCTATCGGTATTTTTAGCGCATTCGCCCTTGCCTAGAAGTTTATTTAGTACGGGGCCCTTGCCGAGACCACAGGGTAAACGGGCTGGGCCCGTTTCCTGCTGTGGGTGAGGAATCGGTTAGTTTTGGAGTTGGGCCCTTTTAAGGAAGGGCCGGTTTGGGCTGCGTGGTAAAGAGGGTTCGGCCTTCTCTTGTCCAGGAAAGCTATCTATCTTCCAAAAGTTTTTTATCAACATACCTTCTAGTGTTTGAGATTCGTGCAAATAATAATATCCCTTGGATCTACCTCAAACCCTAACCTCTTTTCTCTCCCAACCTTCTCTCCCCACCGCCCGCATCGACGCGCGCCCCGTGTGGTGCCCCGCGCCCGCACCCCGCTCTGCTGCCGCCCACACCCGCCACGCCACCACGTGCAGGAAGCGTCGCCGCCGCCTGCCTCCGCGTGCTGCGCCACCACCGCTCGGGTCGCCGCCGCCGATGAAAAAGCTCCATGATGTTCGCCGTTCAACATTCCAAATTCAACATTTCAATATTTTATGCTTCTAGCTTCAACATTTTATCTGTACAATTTTAACATTTTGATGATTAAATGTTGAACTAGTTTAATAACATATTTAATTCTATTAAAATGTTGAACATATTTACAATAAATAATTAGACATAAATAAACTTTAAACATGAACGTCCTATCTATCTTCGACAACATACATAGCAGCCCCCTCTCTGTCGACGACGGTGGCGGCGGCTGTGCAGCGGCGGCGAGGCGGCGTTTCTGGCGGCGCCGGCCACAAAAGGCTCATCCACCGAGGGTATGATGGCTTCCGAATCGGACGAGGCGAGCGCATCATCTCTCCCTCCCCTTGTGGTATCCGTTTCCTTGGGCTTGGTAAACAATGAGCTTGGTATACCGCTACCTGCCTACCTGTAGGTGGCGCAGTCGGTGTTCGGTGCCGGCGGAGCAACGGAATCGCAAGCGAAGGGGAACCACCAGCCGGCGCCGGCAGAGGCGCTGCAAAACGTCGAGGACGGCGATGCCGGCGAGACGTTGGAAGGCGTCGCCTCCATCGCCTTGCTGCCGTCCGGCGCTATCTCCGGCCATTTCATCCGCCTCCCTGACTCCATCTGCTATGGCCTCCAAGGCACCCGTAATCCTCTATCCCATTCCCCTTACATCTGTTGTTGGTGCTCGAGTGGGATGGAGCAACGCCTTGCAGGAATAGCAGCAGGGGAGGGCGGCGGCTCGTCCGCCAGCAGGGGAGGGCGGCGGCGTCGTCGGCGGACGAGCCGATCCAAACCAGGACCCAGGGGTTCATTTGCAAATATTGGGGAGTTTTATGAAAATATGTGGGGTAATATGAACAATCGCGATACAAAATGAGGGGTGCATTTGAAAAACATCGGGGGCCATATGGAAATAACCAGGGGACTTCTCTTAAAAATTCGGCGCCGCCGACATCGTGGCCGGCGGCGCCACCACGCCGCCGCTGGTGACCTCAGCTTGCGACCTCGCACTTGTCCTGCGGAATCTTCCGGTGAATCCACGATTCCTGTTGGTGGCTCCGGAGGACCCCCTCGCGCCCCGCTGCTGCTCACGGTCACGGCCGTAGCTTCTGGAGATGCTGCAGGCTGTGAAGGCAGTGCTGTCGCGGGTGTGTCGGAGGCTCAGAGCGCGGGGGGGAGGGGGGAAGCAGCGACGGCTGTCCATCCATTGGCTGTGCTGCTCCCGCTTGCTTCTCGTGAGCTGAAGCCACCAAGCACGCTGTGGGGATGCACCTCTGCAGCTTGCATGGCCGGCTCGTCGCCTTGCAGGTCATGTCTGTTGGGGATTGGACCATCGGGAATGCGCCCGGAGGTTAATCCCAGCCTCGAAAACATCTCCTAACCTGTCTGCAGGGCTCCGGTGTTGGGTAACAGACGAAGGGTGCTCGGTGCCAACAAAGACACCGGGGACTGAGAAGCGCACCTTCGGGACCGAAGGTGAGGGCCGAACACCCAGGAGCACAAGCCTGAAGTCCGCAACCTGTGAAGCTTCGAAGGAGTCACCTTCGGGAGACCGAAGGAGACAGTCGGTCGCACCGTCGGCAGGCCGAAGGTGACAAGTGGCTGCTCAGAAGCACAAGCTTAAAGATCAAGACCTTCGCCGCCGATAAGCGAAGGATCACATCTTCGGGCGGCCGAAGGTGACGGCTGATCGCTTGAAGACGGAGCTTACAGGGGGCGACCTCCGAAGTACTCCAAAGGACTCGAAGCCCTTTGGCGGGTGTAGGCGTGCATGTAAAACGTGAATACGTGAGAAGGTCGGGTTTGTACACCTGAATACGTGAGAAGGTCGGAGTTGTGCACCTCTAACCTTGTAATTTTACCCCGAAACCGGTTGTAAGTGAGCTGTAAATGAGTTGGAATGGGGCAATTTAGGAAAACCCGGCCGAAGGCTAGGGGTATAAATAGCCCCCTCTCTCCACAGTGTAAAGGGTTGAATTTTTCTGGTTATTACTGGAGAATTACCTACTTTCATTGTCATTTTCATACTGTTCATGCTCCCTGTTTGGACATCTAAGAAGCTAAGATCCCAACACTGTCGAAAGGAAACACAATATGTTAAAATTTCTTGGTATAATATGGTGTGTTTCGTGGATTTGAGATAGTGTCCTCTTACTTTTACCAGTCGATTTGAGTTGATTGGATTGGAACTCTTTGTTCTTTGTATAAGTTCACCACCTGTGCCTTTGATATTTGCTATATGGAAAAGAAGACAAGTTTGAAGCACATTGTCATTCGAAGATTTAGCTGATTTTATTGTTTTTTCTTTCTCTATTATGTAAGCAATATCTTACGAGAGGGAGTGCAGCCGAGGAGAGGATTACCGCCTTTTAAAACTCACCATCATTGATTTTAAGGTGAGGCATGCCTTATGTATTTTCTCCTCCAAGCATTTTCTTGTACTAATCAACTATCTTTTTTTTCTTTAAAAATATCCCTTTTTATGTTTGGTCTGTCATAGTTGACGTAAAAATAAAATGAAGGAGAGTGTGCAGGAGGAATGGCTTGTCCTTTTTTGAAAGAGGAGAATATGGGATTTGAACCCATACCTCAACTACAAAACTTTTGTGCTCATAGAGTAGCACTAGGTTAAATATGTGCCCTCTCATGAAACTGTAAAGTCTGTGACAGAACCAAAAGAGGTTACCTTTTCTCATTTAACCATGTAGCTATTTCGATAGAGGTTATTTTTTCCTCATGAAACCGTCCATTTTCGTGACAGGTTAACTATGTCCTGAATGATATGATGTTTGTGTGGCTGAGGTTGGCTTTTCTCATAAATCTGTGATGATCATATGGCAGTGCAAGAGAGAGAAGGTGCTCGTGGTGGAATGCAGGGGCCATGATGCTGCTCGATTACAAAACATTGACCATCTGCATGGGTAAATCTTGATCTGATGTATGGATTTCATTAGAGTTCGCAGCTCAGTTTGGTGCTATTGAATTTACCTTTTATCTTTTTGTTGCTCCTACTTGAGGATTACATACATTTCTGTTGATATATAAAAATGGATAACCTATATGGTTTCTTGCCACATTGTCATTTAATGTTTGCTTCTAGAAATTGTTATCTTATTTTTTGTGCTTTATAGGAACATACAACAACTTTCTGGGAGGTACCATATCAATAACAGTTTCACTACATTACTTTTCCTGTCAGTTCTCTTGTAGTGTTTTCATGATGGGGTTACCAAAGGCATGTTTTACCAGACATTCAGAGCAATCTAATCTAGAAAAGAATGTATGTTGGATTGTTGTAAGTCTTCTAATAGACTCTTAGTTAACCTCCAGTATCCAAATCACATAACAAATTTACAGTAAACTCTGACATTGCTGCTGCTGGTGCATGCGGCCCGTTAGCATGTTGCTTGTTGCTACCATCTTTTATTCTTGATGGCAGCGAGGCATGAACAAGCAACTGGATTCTAATGGTCCTGAATTGGGACGCACCACCAGCAATGATATGCAACTTGGGTTGCAGGATATCAGGCATAGATGTCTGGTAGGATATGCACTTTGATAACCCCAGTGCATACACTTAAAGTACACCATGTAAAATGTAACTTGTTGTTAGTGATATTTTATTTAACTATTTCATTGTGACGTGCTATTCAAGCTGCCAAAGCGCTGACTGAAACAAATATCAGGTTTTGTTTTTACCGGTGCAATATCTTTATTTAATTATTTCATTCTGACGTAAGCTGCCAAAGAGCTATGACTGAAACAGAAATCAGGTTTTGTTTTAACTGGTGATAGTTGTGCTACTGCTATAACACTTTTGCACACTTTATAACCGCTCAAGATGGGTTCTCACAGCAATAAGGTTCCTTCTACATAGTGCCACATCAATCAAACATTGAAGCAAGCATCAGCTGCATAATAAACAGATGCTTAAGTCCTTTCTTGAGTTACTACACCTGAACATAGATAAACTCAAGCCCTTATTCTCTTTTCTAGAATCTAACTTGGCAATTTATGAGGTTTTAAGTAGAAAGACACTTCAAACATGTCCTTTCGTACAAGATAAAAATGTTTTTTTTACAACTCCAAACGGTTGCATGGTGATGATGCCTTAATAAAATTACAGTGTGAGCTCTGATGCTTCTGCTATGTTAGTAATCCCACAATTAGTGCTCTAATAATAATATGGTATGTGGTATGTGCCACTTCAACTTTTTACATGCATTTTGCTAAGGCTGATGCCCGTTGTGCTGTGATTGAGTCCTCACTGCTATCAAGATATATGTATCTAGCTGTTATGTGAGTTCCTATTTCCTACAATGATTTCAGTTTTCGTAATCCAAACAATGTACTGTGCAGGTGGGAAGATGACATTGTTGGTTTGGTTGAAAAGGAACATGGAAATCAGAAAGTCTTGCTTTCTTTTGAATGTGAGACGCTGAAGGCTGATAAAGACGCCGAAGATCATATTATCAAATATATGCCAAACCTACGTGGACTGGATGCAGTTGGTAAGCATTCTGACTAGAATTTCTGCATAAATAACTATAAACATTGAGCATGAATACATGAATTCGCCTAGATGTCGCGTGCATATGAGAAATCCGTTGGGATGAGCTGCATTTGTTTGCATGACTAATTAGTAATTCTGCATCACCTTCCCAGTAGCACAAGATTTTTGCTGCTATTGTGGGCTGACTCATGATGTATAGTATTCATTTATTTATTTCACTATTGCACTGCAGTAAATATAGGGAAAATGTGCATCAGCGGCATCAATCTCAAAGAGGACGACGAACCAAAAGGAGAAAACTGATAGCCGAGAGCCATTGTGTGCGAACGGTGTTCGGTGTTCTCCCTTCTAGTGTTGCTTTCCAGAGTCACGGATGAACTACTAGGCACCAGTTAACCCATCAAACGTTTCACACCGCACTGACGCTGGTAATCTGCCAAGTTCATGTCTGAATAGTGAATACCAATGCTCGTAATTTGAATGATGTGGCCGCGGGTCGGATTCAGAATCTTGTCACGCGACGTTGTCTGCTGCTGCCTCGTGTGCAAATCCCGAGGGACTGACTGTACCCTTTGGTTTGGCTGCTTGTGCTGCTGCTGCTGGGCGCATCTCTTGTCCCTGGCGCTACTATTTGTCACGCATTGTACGCATGCATAGCATTTCTTCATTGGCTTGTCTGTTTATGAGAGTGGCGCCATTGTTCCTCACTCCTGTTGCGACCGTGACCGGGGCCGTGAAGCCTCTTCACATTTTCACTGAAGAGGCCCCCCCGGGCTCGTCCTAGTCGCACATGGCTTTCTATGGGACAGCAGGTGCTAGTACTACTACTAGCATATCTGTTAGGATCAGTCACTGTCCTCTCGCCGTTGCGTTGCAGTCTCTGATGTGCAGAAATGTGGTAAAGATGCTTCGATCCTGGTCGTCCGATTGAACTTTCTGTGGTTCAGATCAGCCCGGGTAAAAGCGTTTCTGACGAAGCATGGTCGTGCACTCATCAAGCATTCATGCTCCTCATCGGGAGGGTTGCACGCACATTTGTGATGAGAATATGAGATCATGTGAGGATCCTAGATTGATCATTACCCAAAGAAACCACACGCAGATACTCGTACAGCGACAGTTGAGCAGAAGAAAAAGTGTGTCGTCCGTGGACCGGGGCCCACGCCTAGCCCTGGAACCATGTGGGCCCCGCAAGGGAGTGCATGCCCATGCCCACAGGCCAGCTCCGCTCTTCCGTCCGTCCGGACGTGCTTCCCACTCCGCCAGCACAAAAATGTCACCCGGGTTGCCCCCTGATCTTCCGTCACGTGTCCAGCGTCCCGGATCCAACGGCCCCGGTAGCTTGACCCCGTCCGCCCGCCCGCGTCTCGCTGTGGGAACGAACGGGGAGAGCGCGAGGCGAATCGGACCGTTGCTCTGGCACGTCGGGGCCCGGAGGCCGCGGGGCCCAGGGTGCAGTGAGGCGGGTCGTTAGGCTATGTTATTTCCGCTCGCCCCGTGCCACGGGAGGAATTTCCCCGGAGAAAGTGCGGGCGAGGAGGGACGAGCAAGCCCCATCGGCGAGAGAAAATAGAGCGGGGAGGCCGGGGCGGCAGCGGTGGAGGAGGGGGAGGGGATCGACGGAGGCGCGAGACCGGGGGAGAGGAGGTGCCGCGCGCGCCGACGTGAGAGCTCGGGGGTCGCGTCGAGGCCGCAGGTGAGCCGCATTGCCCGCCTCCGCCTCCGCTCTTCGATCGCTGCGTGCTGTGCATTTCCGGGGGACGGTATGCGACGGAATCCTTCGGTTGGGGGATCGAGGAGGAAATGAGGCAATGGTGTTGCCGCCCGTTGATTTCATCTGGGTTTGGCATGCATTCGTTTTTTGGGGGGCACGCCGCACGCATTTGAGCGCAGGAAGAGCTTTCTCCGCGGTGCTGCATCCGAGAGAGGGTAGCTCATTGCGCCGCTTCAATGATCTACTAGGTTAATTGATCTCGGGTGCAGTGCATGCAGAACGTTGTGGTGTGTAGCTGCGGATGATCCATGGGATTTTCCGTTAGCTCTTGGAATGACGAGATTTCGCTGTGATAATTCTGGCACCACGTACTGTGCCGTGTAAATTTGCTGACTCTTCTATGTTTTGGTGCAAAATTTCCCGGAGGAATTGGGTTCTCAAATCGTTCTAGATTTTAAGAGGAGGTTGATATTGCCTTTTTTTTTTGGGGGGGGGGGGGGGGGGGGGGTTGGAACTCTCTGTCCCGAAGCAAAATGATTTTAGCTGAATTTCAGTCAGCCTGTTGACGGAGGCGAGACATTGCAATGCTTATGAGCGGAATGCTGTTTCAACTTACTGTGCATTTAAAATTATTCTATGAGAAAGAGGGAATATAGACAATTATACAGTTGTTTTTGTGCATATAAGAATCATTTAAAACATCACTGTTTAGACAATTCTACAGTTTTTTTTTGTGCATATAAGAATCATGTAAAACATCACTGTTTTTTTCTCACCCAAACTACTACTATGCAGCCAGGTTCAGTTATTTGCGGGTTTCGTGATGTTGAAACTCCAACTCTTATTAGTCTATCCTTTTAGTATAGTTTTCGACTTTTAAATTCCCCCAAAAAGTAATATAAGTTACTTTAACAAGACTACGAGAGTTCCCATAGCTTGTTAAATATTACTTCCCTTTGTGACTATGCTTATGCTATGTGACACTCCAGGTCCAACTAATGGCTTAAAAACTTAAGCTGATACTTACTGTGGATGCTGAATCCAACTCAGTTAATCTGAAGCTGACCCATGACGACCTAAATAAGCTTTCTTGCTTCAGTTTCCTCTGGTAACCTCCCTATCCCTGTGAAAAACTAGCTTGGGTTCATTATATCACATCACATTTGCTCTTGCTTATCTGATAATTTATGTATTTATATGATATTACACATCCATAGGTTTGGTAGGTCAGGAATTGGGACAACTGGTAGTTCATGCACATATTTTCAATCACTGAGAATGATCATAACTTAGCTAACGTTGTCACTCAAAAGGTTTTCTCAATTTGAACATGAGGAATTGTAGTGTTTGTATGAGGACTCGAACTCCATGAATTTACAGAACTAATTCTAACTGAAAATAATTCCTAAGCATTTTGATTCAAATCCCCCAATCCAACCAGACTTTCCTATTGGAACCTGGTAATATGGCCATGCCAGTTTATTAATTTTCTATTATTCTTGTAGAGAACAAATCTCATGAAATCATCACTAGTAACACTGTAAGCGGCATCTATTTCTTGTTGAAGAACATCAATTCACCGGTGGGACAGAAACCCTGAAGTCTTCGCAAGTGAGCCACCTACAGCAGACAATGTCAGCTTCGGAATCCAGGATTTCTTATCAGCAAGTAAGAGGGCATATGTTTTACTTGCATTCTTAGTCTATTTTCTCTGTGTTCCTGATCATGTTAGTTCATCGATGCGAAGTTTTTATTGGACTTAAACATGTTATTTTTCAGCCACTTTAGTGAGGTTCATTTGGTTTTGTGTTTCGCTTAGAAAAGACGCCAAGGTATTTGCAATACAAGAGAGATGAAGAGCTCATTTTGGTTGATCAATGGGTAATATATGGATCAACTCGCTTGGGCAAAAGGCTATTGTCAGTACCCTGTAGTAGGGATACCCACTTCTACTGCAGCAAGGCAAGGCTCGCGTAGTCATCCATAACTACGCGGTAAAGGGCGGAGCAGCCGGGCCCCATAGGTCAGGCCCTTACCTCATCGGGCCAACGGCCCCGGACCCGCTCCCCGCTCAGGGACGGGTCCGGAGACGCTACGTGTCCCTGAGGAGGGAAGCTCCGAACCGACAGCCGAGGCCTCGGACCCGCCATAGGGGTCCGGGACCTCCCGCGTCCGTCCGGGATCTCCCGCGTCTATCCGGGCCCCTCACGCGCATAGAACCAACGTACCGCCGGGGGGGTCCGGAGCCGCCACATGTCCCGCAGGCGCGGGCGTGGGCATGAGTCTTCCACTGGAAGACTCGCCCTCCCACCGCATTCAATGCGGGTGGTTGAGGCGTGCTCTGCCGCCGCGGCACGCGGGGCAGACCTTGTCAGTCCTCACTGTAGACCGCGTATTACCGAGGTACACAGTGAGGCCGCCTGCGCCGCACCCGCGCAGAGCCCGTCTGCCGCGTTAATTGGATACGACGGCACGACGCTTTTCCATCATGCCGCCTACGCCGCAAGCTACACGATCCGTTTAGCTACGTGGCAGGCGACGCCGCATGCTACGCCAGGCGCCGTTTCGACAAGACAGCGCCTGGACTGGCTGAACGGGGGATTCTAGGAGCAGGCAAGGAAATCCAGGAGTGAGATCTCCCCCGCCTGCAAAGCCATAATGTATGAACAGAACGTTATCTTGTACTACATTGTTGGGCCCACCTGTCGGGGACCTAATGACCATGTACGCGTCTCCCGTGAGATATAAAAGGAAGGCGCTCGCTGTACAGGACAAGCTCTCGAGAGCACACTCAGACTCACACGCTGGACTCAGCTCCAAGCTTCTCCAGACTCAAGCAATACAACAGACAGTGGACATAAGGTATTACGCTCCGGCGGCCCGAACCACTCAAAACCGGCTGTCCATCGTGTTCTTGAGCGAGATCGAACTAATCGCTAGCTAACCCCCGAGTACTCACCCTCTAGGCTTAGCCGGGTGCATTCCGCCACCCGGCTGTGGTTTGCCACACCACGATAGCTATGTTGTTGTTGTTGTTGTAATGGGTAAAATGTCTGTTATGTTATCCTTTTTTTTGTACTGGAATGATACTAATGTTCTTTCTGAAAGGCCCACCAGACTTTTTTTTGTTAACAGTATTTACACATGTAACTACTTATGTAAAAACTTTCACTTTTCCTTATTTCGATCAAATTAAGTTCCAAAAGGTCTTGCATCGTTTGATTGTTGCATTTTCTGAGTATTCACCCTACTTGTTTCATACTCTGACGGGTATCATCTTCACAGCCCCATGAGAGTATAAGTCAGGTCAAGGCCTGCCGATGTGGCCCAGGAGACTCCAATTTTCAGAACACTAATAAATCTGAAGCTGGTGAAAATTCACCAACCACTTGTCCAAACTGTCAGGTTTGTTGTATTTTCATGCATTTTTTTAAAAAAGTTTTTTTAATGAAGCTGTGCTTGGTAGTACATAAAGAAAAGACGCCAAGGTATTCTCATAATGACCTTTACAATGTTCTAGCATGTCCTAGAGCAAGTGTCACACTGTAGCACTATGCATCACTTTTATTTCAGATAACTGTTCCTAGTCATAGTTGCATTTCAGCGAACATGTAATCAATATCGAACCTGTAAAACTGCAACTGCATAGTCACACTATCATCATTTCAAAATGAAGTTTGTGGAAAAGATATTAGTGTTATGAAATTTTCACAATCGAATTCACATATTCTTTTACCGCAGGTTCTTAAGAGTGGGAATTTACTGCTCTCGTCTAAAGGTATATTTTTCCTGATGATACTATCTCATAAATTCTGTTTTAGCATAGCTAGATTAACTTGTGATAAGGTTTTAATATGTCTATGCCATAGGAATGTTATCCATCCAATGAGCTAAATTGGATTAGCATAACATTCCTACTTCTTGATTTATCAATGGTTGAGCTTTCAAGCACAAAAGACAGAGAAACATGTATCGTGAAGTCAGAGCAATATCACAGTGTCATGTGGATCAGAACATTAATTGTGCAGATGAAACCATGGAAAACTATATATTTTTTTGAAATAAAAGGCAGGAGCACTGTCACATCATATAAGAAAAGGAAGCATTCGTACATAATGCGCCGAAACGAACACCACCACCACACAAACAACGCACGCAAACAACGCACCCAACAAAACACTACACCACAAACTGGGAGAGGAAGCGAAAGAAGCCGCCGCGAACTGCGCCGTCGTCGCCAACGCCGTGCCACGACAAGAGCCGCAGCCCGCTGCAAGCCCGAGCAACTACCCGAACTCCTCCACCATGGGACTATCACCCTCAAGCCGCACGAACACGATCGTCGATCCCTCTGCACCAGTGATGCGTCAGCAAAATACTCCCATCGCAGCAACAATGAACACCACTGATCCTGGCTACACTGCGTGGGGGCCTCGCCTCTCCCAACACCTCACACTCCTCTGCCAAGGACTCAGATATCTGAAGCCGCAAAGAGAGCACCACCTCCGCCCAGCTGTCACCGAGCTCACCACTGCACCTTGCCCGCAAGCTCAAGTCCTCCAGCACCCATGAGCCCTATGCACCTTCCTGCCAACACGGACCGTGCGCACATCCTGCAGCACACAGGCGAAACCACCAACCGAACCGCCACCACCACTACCACAAGCCGTTCCGGGTCTCCAGATGCGGCGCCTCCAACAAGGGCACGACGCCAAGGCGCCGCCGTCGCACATCCATAGATGGACAGGGTTTTCACCCTGAGAGCCCCGCACTGCAGAGAACATGGTGCCTCACCATGGTGCCCCAAGCAGGGAAACGACGCTCCAAAGGCGCCGCCACCATGTCCACCGACAACACGTCAGTGAAGGCTTTCGCCCGACTCAGCACCATGCCTGCCGCAACCACATGGCCATGGCAGTAGCCTGCTCCCCGCCGCTTCCACACCGCCTGTACCGGAAGAAGCCCGGCGCAGCCCGAAAGCACCACCTCGGCGCCACCAGCAAGCACCAGCCAGCCCCCCAGCCCCACCACCAAGGTGGCGCCGGACCTGCAACGCCGACGAGCAAAGGAGAAGGGGAGCACCATCCTCACATAGCATAATCCGTCGCCTGTGCACCGCACACCCCCGGCCCCACCATTGCCCGGCCAACATGGCCGGGAGAGGCAGAGACCGGCAGCCCAGCCACAGCCAACGCCATCTCCATGACGCCGGCCGCAGCCGGCACCTCGCGCTCCGCACCGGCCGCAGCCGCCGACCCGCGGCAGCCCCAGCCGTCACCGCTGCTGCCCGTGCTCGCCAAAGCCGCCGCCGTCGTCCAGCGCCGACCGCCGCCCACCCCCACCCACTTCCGGCGGCCCCCGCCGCGCAGCCCCCTAGATCCGGCCAGGGCGGCGCCGGATCTGAGGCCCATGGCCACCGCCGCCGCGGGAGCAGCCCGCGCCGGCAGGCCAAGGCGCCCTCGAGACCTCGCCGCCCGCGCGAGATCCCGCGCGCCACCACGGGGGAAGCCTCGCCGCCGCCCTCCTCAAGGTCCGCGCGGACCTCCGGCGGCCCCTCCGGCAGCGGCGAGGTGGAGGAGGGAGGGGGGAGGAAGAAGCGGCGGCGGCGCGGTTGGCCGCTGGAGCCGCCTACGGGAGGGGGGGGGGGCGGCCCGAGCGGAGAAGAAAAGAGGTGCGCCATTGTCCCCGCGGTGGACTAGCTAGCTGGTTGGATGGACATGGAAAACTATAGAGTAAAGTCTATTTTTGGCCATCCAACTCTTGCCTCGGTTTGGTTTTGGCCATTGAACTCCAAAACCGGGTATCTTCGACCACTCAACTATGAAAACCATTCATTTTTGACCATCGGGCTGTTTTGGTGGGTGGTTTTGCTGACGTGGACGCCACGTGGCAGTGAGGCTCACTTGTCAGTGTTACCCCCTCTCTCTTCTCTCTATCTCCCTCTTTCTCTCTCCTGTTTCGTCTCTCCTCTCCCTCCTCCCTGCTCGCCGCCTCCTTGCTCGCCGCCGCTGCAAACCTCCTCCCTCCTCCCTTCAGACGGCCGGCGGGCGGGCGGCCGGTGGGGCGGCCGGTGGTGGGAGACCGGAGCTAGGGCGGGCGGCTGGCTGGACGGTAGAAGTGGGTCACGGCGGCGCTGGCGGCTCGGCCTCCCCTGCCTCGCGCCCAGTCCGATGGAGGGCGGAGCGGATCCACGCTGCCTGCTCGCCGGAGTCCCAGCACTGGGCCTGGCAGGAGGCTCCCCTGCGCTGCTCGATCTGCTCCGCCGGCGCGCGCGGGGCTCCGCCTCCGCACCGCTCGCTTCCGTCGCCGCACCGCGCCCACGTCAATCTCCGCTGCTCGCCCATGGCCGCCGGGAGGAGGCGCTCGCCCACGCGCGACTAGCGTGGAGCTCGCCTGCCTGTGGAAGCGCGGCTCACTCACCCTCCCGGCCGAAGAACTCCTGTCTTGCCGCCGCCGGTTCCTCCCGTCGGTCAACGAGCCAGGATGACTGGCGGGGAAGCAATGCGGGGTCGTGGTGGAGCTGTCCACCGAAGGAATCGACAGACAATGGCGTGGTGGTGGCGAATTTGGCCGGGAAGGCGACGCGCGACGGCGGAAGCGGAGTGGTGGCGTGGCTTTGTCTGGAGCAGAGCAGAAGGATCCCGGCGGCGGTGCTGATGCCGGCATGGCGAGCGCGTGGATGGGACGGCCCCGCAACGCGCACAGACGGGCCTGGGACCCAATGGTCGCCGGAGCTGCCGGTGAAAGCGCGACAGATGGCGGCGGCCGCTGGAGTCACGGGGTCGGGGGCAGGGGACTCGTGCGCGGGGACCTCGAGCCGCTTGATGGGAGCAGGGAGGGCGGAGAGTGAGGGAGGGGGCGGAGGGCCGCCGGAGGCGCGGAGAGAGAGGAGGGAGGAGACGAGCAGCGGCGGTGAGCAAGGAGGCGGCGAGCAGGGAGGAGTGAGGAGAGAGGAGAGATGAAACAGGAGAGAGAAAGAGGGAGATAGAGAGAATAGAGAGGGGGTAACGCTGACAAGTGGGCCCACTACCACGTGGCGTCCACGTCAGCAAAACCACCCACCAAAACAACCCGATGGTCAAAAATGAATGGTTTTCATAGTTGAGTGGTCGAAGATACCCGGTTTTGGAGTTCAATGGCCAAAACCAAACCGAGGCAAGAGTTGGATGGCCAAAAATAGACTTTACTCAAAACTATATTGTAATTTGCTTTGTTATATTGCAATGCTTTTTAGTTGATAGGTATTACCTGCGGAGTGGACCGTATATAAAATTAGATAATTATTTTGAGTGGCAATCTAAGTTAGAACAGAACATGGTACAAGTCGGTACAACATACGCACTTTTAAAGACATGGCTATAGACATATAATATTTATTTATAATTCCTATAAATCGTATGCTTAAGCATATCGCCATATCGGTACAGGGGCAAAAACAAGCTTTGGTCAAGTTTCAAGTGTTGGTGTTGGGGTGTGTGTCTGTGTGTATGTTGTCTTTGGTCTTTTGTACTTTTTATATGCTCTTCTTAATGAAATGACTTACAGCCCTCTTGCTTATCTGCCAAAAAGAAGATGAACGTTTATAGAATAATTGCTCCATATTGTTTACACCTATACTAATCCCAACACAGTAAAATAACAAAATTTTCCATTTTTACCACATTTAGTGCTCCATTATGTCATGATTACATTTGGCAGTGTCTTTTATCATGAATTTTTACATATTTCTGGTTGCACTATGCTTCCCATTTCATTAAACATGATAACTTACAGGGATAGGCTGGACAGTATGGAAAAAGCGCTGGTTTATACTTACAAGGACATCATTAGTGTTCTTCAGGAGTGATCCTGTAAGATATGTTGCTATAATTCCTTCCATACTGTTCCATTTCCTTCAACTAATAGTCTAATACTGTTCTGTAGAACAGTATATTTTATTGTATCTCTTTGCTTCAGCCACGATGCTATGAATTTTTTTTTAAGTTGTTTGGACAAGAATAAATTTCGTTGTAATGAATCGTACTACAAGATAAAGTGTATTCAGAAAGAAGATAATAGTTGATGAGATACCTTTATCCAGTGAGGTTAGACTCCTTGCTATCTGTTTTATATGATCAACGGTTCAAGTATATCGTCAATTGGATCATACCAGCTAGGGAAGCTACAAACCTGGCTTCCCCTTGTCGTATACCCAGTGGATCCTACCATGTCGATCAGATATTGTTTGATCCCTTCTGTTCTCGATGTTTTTAGCCTTAATGAGCGTGGTATAATTTCCACAAATTCGTTTTGAGGAAGAGTAAGCATATGAACCCAACTCATAGCAACTACCCTTAGGTACTGTTTGGCTGGGCTTTTGCAATGGCTCCAGCTCCAGCTTCTGCAGGAGCCCTACCAAACGTTTTGTATGAGGAGCCGTTTTTTAGTGAAAAACAGAGAAGCTGGAGCCGCTTTGGAGGAGCCACCAAAATGGCTCCAGCTCCTACTTTGGAGCCCCTCATGAGGAGTCCTGCCAAACACCCCTTAACCTTTTCAAAAAGTTTTGAGCAACAATTTGTGTAGCTCATTATCCCCATCAACTTGCTTAGATTAAGTCGGAGCACTATCTAAGGAAAGTTATTTCCACTTGAAGAACTATAACAGATAACCTATAAACTAGCATCCTGATTTGATCTAGTTTATTATATCATTACTCATTAATCACTGTACCTACATAGTGTACAGAAAAAACTGAATGGCTATAATTTGATATAAACTGTGATAGGAAACAAAATGTTAACACTGCTCAAGCATAGTTCCATTTGGCTTGTTGGTGAAGTTTTCTATGTGTTTTGCTTAGTAATTTATTCAAAATTAAATGTCATGGCAATTATCCCCAACTTTTTACTTTACTTGCAGAATGCTCCCCCTCCCAGAGGAAGTGAACCAATTGTTACTCTTGGCGGAATTGACTTGAATAACACTGCAAGGTGTGAATTTAAAATCCGATTAGCTTTAAAAAAAATTATAGCTGATTTTTTACCTCTAAAGCTCCTTCAATAATAGTATCATATAATCTTGAGCAATGTTTCAGTATGATAGTCAAAGAAGAAAGGAAAACTATAACAGTGGTCTTTCCTGATGGTCGCGATGGACGCACTTTCACCCTTAAGGTTGGCTGTGTACTTAATTCAGTTTCTTGGTTATTGTTATGTTGCTTCAAATGGGAGGGTTGGCATTTAGCATTTGCTCAAATTGAAGTTGCAATAGTTAATATGGCTAATGATATTGTCTAGGGATTTAACGGTATTGTTTTTCATCAAACAGGCAGAAACTACAGAAGACCTAAATGAGTGGAGAAGTGCATTAGAGAGTGCTCTGGCTCAGGCACCCAGTGTTGTGAATACAGCTGGACAACATCCAGTTGTCAGCTCTGACATAACAGAACCTGCTGAAACAGCTGTTGAACAATGTAAGCTATGTTTACTCTTATAAAAGTTGCATTTATGGGTTGCTTGTGTGTACTATTAAGTCATACTTTCTAAACCAAAAGGAATCCTGATTTTGTGGCAAATTATAGGCTAATCAAAATTTCAATGGATATATCAATTCCTCATATTTTCTTAACTGAAGTTGATAGCACCTAGCTCCTGTCATTTTCCATTTCTGATAGCTGTAAAAGTATGGTGATACTGTTCCAATTTGGTGATCATCTACCTTCGTGGCTTCATTTTACACGCCCTGAATGTGCAATTTAAAAATTCTGCAAGACATGATTACTTTGTTGTTGTGCTGAAAAATGACTTTTCTGCCAGATAAACACTCTCCAGTTCAATTATCAATTTTGTTTGTGCTAACACTTAGAAACTAGAGATTTTTAGGACACTAAATCAACATGCATGCCTACAGGGACATGGGCAAACATTTGTTGGTCAACATACTGGATGTAGCTTACATTTTTCATTAATATCACTGCGTCCAGCCATCTCAAGAGTTAAATAGAGAAAGGAAGATACCTACAATTGTACAATTCATTTTCCCTGAGTATATAATTTGGGACTCATTGGCCAATATGGGTTACAGCACCAAGCTATTATTTATACAAATAAAACAGCTACATCAAAGATGAAAAATTTTCATCAGGTGTCAGAAAATGTAATATATATGCTAACATAGTGAAACCAGAGACTTCTCTGAGTCTCTCATCACTGAGCTTGAGATTCTGTGCAATGTATGGAACAGTTTTTTTTCCTGTCATTTTTTTCTCACTCTATTCTGGTGGGGAGGGATGGAATCATATAATGGAGTTGGAATACAAATTAACAAATCCGATTTTTTCCATTTCAGCGGACGGTACATCTGTAATTGGCACACCAGCTGAATTTGCACTTGTTGATGCTGATGGCAATACAGCATTCTTGGAGAAGGCTTTAAAATTCATTGAAGATTATGGTAAATGTTTTTCCTTATTTTTATTATTCAATACACAATATTGCCTCAAATTTCGTGCAGTTATAAATTTGCGAAATAAGTATCCTGGCAAACATCAAATAACATTCAAGTACAGTTTTATATATTTACCTTGCTGTTCAATGAGAGTGAAAAAATATACCCTGTTTCTAGGTGTGAAGGTTGAAGGAATCCTCCGTCAGTCTGCTGATGTTGAAGAAGTCAAACGCAGGGTTCGGGATTACGAAAAGGGTGATTTCCTGTAGTCTGACATTTTCCCTTTTAAGTTAGGACAACTAGGTTTGATCGGCTGTCTTGGCCCTCTTTGGATTTACCAAGAGCTTATTATATGTAGTTCTAGTAAGTTATTTTTGTTTTTATAGTAGTACATGTTTTCATGAAGCAAGTCTGGGAGAACTATAAGGTTTGGATATCCTGAGAGTGCTTTATTTGCTCTGGCTTATTTCCTAGCTGGGTTTAAAACCACATTTTTTAATATGAATTTGTAGGAAAGAATGAGTTCTCCCCAGAAGAGGATGCACATGTTATTGGTGACTGTATTAAGGTATTTATTGACAAGCATTTACTATGATCCCACAATAGGAATAAACTGTGGTTTTATTCTTTTTAATAACATTTGTTGGTTCTCATTTGTTGCAGTGCATTCTTCGAGAGATGCCATCTTCTCCAGTTCCGGCACCATGTTGCACTGCCCTGGTTAGAGCTTACCGTAAGATTGTGAAACTTACTTTATTTAATCAGCAATCTATCCAGTATTGAACTTCTGAGCCTAGCTACCTTTCATGGAGTATATACCCAAAAACTAGCTCAGCCTATGCCCCACTAAACTTTGTGTTATGCTATAAACTATAAACTAATCAAAACAAGCGACTATACAGGAACTGACAAGACAAGAAGACTTGATGCTATGAATAGAGTAATATATGAAGTTTTCCCAGAACCAAATCGCCAATTGTTGCAGAGGTTTGTTTCACCTCCAATGGTTTGTTTCAGATCTCTTATCAACCAAACTCTACACCCAAAAAAAAATGTTCATGGTGCCATGGTCCTAATGCTTATGATTTTTTCGATTCTTGAAAATATGTACATGATCTTTTTTTCATATTTAATTTGATTATCAGGTAACTTTAGCATGTACTACAAATTGACAATAGCAAGATCAAAGTCCATGAAACTCATCGCTTTTCTTTTAGGATTCTCAAAATGATGCAGATTGTTGGATCACACAAAGCTGTGAATAGGATGTCTGCATCCGCTTTGGCAGCTTGCATGGCACCACTTCTTCTTCGGCCTCTTCTTCTTGGTGAATGTGAAATTGATAGTGACTTCAGTATGGCTGGGGATGGTTCATTCCAGCTGCTTCAAGCTGCTGCTGCTGCTAACCACGCTCAAGCTATTGTTATTATTATGCTTGAGGAATATGATCAAATATTTGATGTATCTTCTTTACCCTGGACATGGTTTTCTCTACAAGCAAGTTCCATTTGATTGTCATGAATTTTAATCCAACAGTTATGTTTTTAGGATATTGAAGATGGTTCATACTCTTCAGATGCTTATACCGAGTCTGACGTTGACAAGGAATATTCGACAGACAATGACATCCCTGAGGATGATGGTTCCTATGGTTCTGGTGAAGATGATGTTGAAGAAGATTTGAATGATAATACTGAGCCCTCTTCTGGCAGCAGAATTCGAAATACAGATGACCAGGTACTTCATCCAGTCGGTGTTATTGACACAATTCACTAAATCACACTCTTCAAAACTTAGTGGTTAAAGTAGCTTTCTTTTTACTCTTAAAAGTAAAAAAAGGCCTTCCTTTTTCTTGACTGAAGGGATTACTCAAGGCATCTTCTTAAAACTTCTAATTTCATCTTTAGATGAGAAAAAACTTGGCCACAATAACTCAATGTTCTTGGGAGTTACATCGGTAATGACTAAGATTCTAGTGTTAACAATTCATGGAGTCCGAAATAACTATGTCAAGTAAACTTCAAATTTCATCCTTAGATGAGAAAAACCATGGTCACAGTAACTCAATGTTCTTGGGAATTATATCGATATAAGTCTAAGATTCTAATGTGTAACAATTCATGGTCTCTGAAATAACTATGTCAGGCATTTAACACATACATTTTCCTTTCCGACTAAATTCTCTTGTAACTTGTTTGTTATCCTTATAATTTTCTCACCGTCCATAGGTTAATAACAATATCCCTGGCCCTGCGTGTAATGACAACGATAAAGTTGTTCAACCTCCTGTGAAGACCTTGAGAATAGAACATGGTGCGCCATCAGAAGATAGTAATCAAATTTCCTCTCTTCCAAAAGGGGATGATACCTCTCAACTGGAGAGCAACCTTCCATCCCAATCAAAACAAGAATTATGTGAATCAAAGAGATCCATAGATCATATACAAAAACCAAATGCCCATTCATCATCTTCGAGAGCAGAGCTTATGGAGAAAACAAGCAGCTCAACTAATGAAAGCAAATGGAACTCATGGGGGCGTACTTCAGTAAGTTTAAAGTGTTACTCACATAGTTATGTCTATCAGAACTAGTGTATACTATAGTTTGACTGAAACGCTTTATTGACAGGCAAGAAAAGACCTCTCAACAGAGGAGGCAGACTGTTGCAATGATGATGATGAGTAAGTATCCTATCATATGCAATGCCAACTGGACATGCTATGTATTGAAAGAGTTACAGACATCTCTTAAAAGCAGCAAATTCCATTTTGCAAGTTGTTTTGCTACTTCTTCTCAACAATCAAGAACTCATTCGATGATGACCCAAAGAGAATAGCAGGGCTAGCTCAATGTAGTTAGGGTTTAGTAATGGGAAGATACTCTTCCGTTTCTTACTTAGTGGCCCAGTTCTCTTAGTTGTCGTAGTTAAAAGAATGTGATGGTTGGCTGCTATGGACCAAGCTACTTTTTTAGCTACAAAAAGGTTTCTCTACATTCCTTTCCCATATAATTTTGTCCTACTTCTCTCCACTCCCACTTATAGGATGAGTAGTGCATAAAAAACAATTTTTTTTTCAATTCAATTTCATAAATAGAAAATTTTCTTTCTTTCTCTACATTATAGGTTCACCTTCCCTTTTCTTCCCTAAAATTTCTATGTCCTATGAACTTGGTGTACAATTTAGGGGTTCCTGATACTTATTTAGAATATACGTAAAAAAAGGACAGCTGGAAACTTATAAAGATAAAAAATACAATTCTGCTTTTTAGAATTTACATTTGTTTATATTTTGAGTTGCCTTTTCTTATCTAATTCAGCTTCTGAACTAGGGCTCATATTGTGAAGCTTGAAAACAACAAGAGTCATCTCCAATCTAAAATTACAGAGGAGGTACAAGGATCGAACAAAAATCATGCAACACAAGATTCTTCTATGTGAGATAATGCTATGTCTTTTTCAGGTAAGAGAAAATACAGTCCTCCAGGCAAGTCTAGAAAGGCGAAAAGGAGCACTACATGAGCGCCGTGTAGCACTTGAAAAAGAAGTAAGAGCTCAAACTTAAGTTCTGATTCTTTTTTTTCCTGTTCTGGAAAGAGAATATACTCCAGGTACATTGGCTTTGTTTCCCTAAGAGATTATACGAGGCAGGGTTTAAACTTGAATAACTATCGATCAACATAAGATACCGTGCATGAAGGTGAATATTGTTCTACTAGCAATTATGCCTCAAGTACTATCCAAACATCTGAACCAAAGAAGTCTGAGAAATTGCTCCTTACTCCTTGCATTTTAAATGTCAACAGATGCCTGCCACTTTGCTCAAGGTTTGAGCGTGGTGCTCAGTCAGATGAGCTGTTTGGTCTTGTCTATTTGAATGACCAAGACAACTGATACACATTATCGTAACAAATACTTAAACTGATTCTTTTTTTCCCTTTTAAAAGCATGAATACCTTTATTGAAACAAACAATTTCTCGCTGTCAATACTTATGAATCATGTTTTATGTAGTAGGAACATCTTCCTGATAACAACAAACTGAATCAAGTCCTGATTCTATTTGATGTACTAATTATGCAGACAATTCCTTTTACCTCACATTTTATAAAAAAAAAAATCATTCTTGGCAAGGCCCAGTGAAGCATCTTTTTGAGTAACACTGCACGTGCTTTCCTCTTCTTCCTTCCTTCAAATAACTCAAAGTTTTGTCATGCATTGTGGCCAGTACTTCATTGAACATAACTTTGTCATAAACATGTATCCATCCAACAATGGACCATATAGTTTACTATACACTGAAGATGGTATTTATGCCTCTCCCTTGTTTCTTTTTATTCCTTCTTAGTTAAATGATGCGCAGCTTGCCTGTGTGTTCGAGAAAAAGAAAAGAGCAAGAACTTAAACATGTAGATATTTTCATTCCTTTTCCAGTATTTCAGCTGCTTTTGATTCCCCAGCCTTTCCTGTTACATATCTGTTCCCTACCCCTGAGTTCTGTCTCAGTACTCAAAACCATGTTGTACTTATGTGCTTCTGGAATTGTTTTGTTATGCTCGCAATGTTCTGCATTTTTTCTCAGTTCAACATGAATAATTTGCACATTCAACAGGTGGAAAACTTACGAGACCAGCTGCAGAAGGAGAGAAATTTAAGGGCTTCATTGGAGTCCGGGTTAATGAATATGCGAAGAGGACATGTGTCTTTCCCGTCAACGATAGACAGCAAGGTACCCTTCCTGAATCTGGCTATTGCAGTAGATAACTTTTTCACCATTTGAAGCAGTTTTTTTTACTATGTTGATTAAAGACTAAGGCTGATCTTGAGGAAGTTGCTGCCGCTGAAGCTGACATCATGAACTTGAAGCAAAAGGTTTCTGATCTTCGTGGACAATTGAACAACCAGGCCCAACTGAGTTCCACTTCATTATGTGAATCATGCAACAACAAGCGACTTCTAAATGCAGACAAGCTTGTCGAGTAAGGTTTCATTGCCAAGGATAGTACTTTTGCACTGTCTATAATATTTTGCCTCTCTTTAGAACCCTTGGTTGAGGCATGCATAATATAATGTTCAACTAAATTGGCCTCCCTTTCTCCAGAGGCGAACAAAATGCTACCCTTTCTCCAGAGATTAGCTCCTCAGTCAAAGCACCATCAACTGTAATGTCTAATTCTGTACCTGACATGTTCTGGGCTACAAACCAAATGGTTCAAAAGATGTTGATTTCCAAGGATGGCCAAGACAGATCACTTGCCACAAGGTGGAACTTTGCGCAGAACAGGGTTCAAGGTTCAAATACCAATTCAAGTAATAAAACAGAGGTGATCCCAATCTACGCGATAATAAACATTGATTATGCTACTCTTGGTCATCACAACCCCCCCCCCCCACCCACACACACACCGCTCTGTGTTTTGTTAAGCCTACATTAACGATTTATTAAGCTGAAGTTTTAATTCTGCCACTGTATTATCAGGAATCTGGGGTCGCAGCCTCCTCGGCATTAGCCAAGCTGACTAATCGACTCAATTTTTTGAAAGAGAGAAGGGCGCAGCTTGCTAGTGAGATGCAAAACTTAGATCTGGGTCGCCCCCAGGCCCAGGGGCCTACAGCTACAGCTCCTCCGAAAAGAGATTCCAGCTGAGAAGTAAATTTGTGTTACTGCATATTGCTGGCAATGTTTTCGGAAACTTTGATTGGACAAAGGTTCGAGCCCTGCTTTTCTTCTAAGTGCAATGCGGGGAGGCAGTCTGCCTCTTCCGCCTCGTTTTTTTTTAACTTTGATTGGACAAACAACCTAGTTATAGAGTAACATATTCTGGACATCATGCTGGTTACTCGTGTCTTCACCATGATGTTATGGTATATATACCAGTTCTGTAGCAAAATAACTGACGGTCAACCTGGTATGTACTTATTCTCTTCAAATACTCTGGGCCACAGCCCCAGTACAGTTGCCGGGCTGTTGGCCAGTTCGATAGCTTGAGGTACGCGGAGTGGTATCTATTATTCTTGCTGTACCTCGGTTAAACTTATAATCAAGCTTTGTAAGAATACAGTCTGTCTTTATGGACTGTATGAGCTAATAGCAGTTCCAGTTCCAAAAGGAGTATTACATTTCAGAACGGAGGAAGTGTATGGCCTGTATGGCCGCGCAAAAAATGCCTTGTGGCAATTGAGGCCCAGATTCTATTTATTTAAAAGTGGCCTACCGGGCCCGCTGGGCGGCAGCGGAGGCCCGCAAAGAAAGAGACGCTAGGGCGGGCGAGTGCGTGACATCGTCAGAGTGAACGCGTCTCTCCGGGCACGACCTCCCGGCGCCGCCGTACGCCCCTCCCCGGCGCGGCCTCCTCTCGCCGGCTCCTTCGTCGCCTACTCCTCCGCAGCATTAGCGGCGATTAATTAGCGGAGAAGGGCGAGAATGCAGCCGCCGCCGCAGTCGCAGGGAGCAATGGCCACCGGCGCTGCCACCCTCACCGTCCCGTGCTCCATGGGCCGCCGCCCGAAGCGGAGCAGCCAGCGCCGCGGCTCCGGCTCAGCCTCCCTCTCCGTCCGTGCGTCCTCGGACGCAAACAGTAAGCGCTGCGGACCACGCCCCCTTCCCTTTCCCTTTCCCTTTCCCTTTCCCTTCCGGAACTCGAGTCATGGCTTCACGACTGCGTTTCGCTTTGCTAAAATTGCCTCGCCGCAGCGGTGACACTGCTGGACTACGGGGCGGGGAACGTGCGCAGCGTGCGCAATGCCATCCGCCACCTCGGCTTCGGCATCCGCGACGTGCGGAGCCCGGAGGACATCCTCGCCGCCGACCGCCTCGTTTTCCCTGGCGTCGGCGCCTTCGGCTCCGCCATGGACGTCCTCAATAGCACTGGCATGGCCGACGCGCTCCGCGAGTACATCCAAAGGGACCGCCCCTTCCTAGGCATCTGCCTCGGCCTCCAGCTGCTCTTCGACTCCAGCGAGGAGAACGGCCCGGGTAAGCTCCTCTCACTCCGCCAGTCCGTCCCACTTCGTTTGCCGCTTGTTGGCTAAGCTGTGCACTGTGGATGAACAGTAGTTGATTTAGCATTTGATGTCACAGTGAGCGGCCTTGGTGTGATACCGGGCGTGGTCAGGCGATTCGACTCCTCCAAGGGCCTCATAGTTCCTCACATTGGCTGGAACGCTCTTGAGATCACCAAGGACGCACAGCTGCTGCAGGGAGCTGATGGCCACCATGTTTACTTTGTTCACTCCTACCACGCACTGCCTGTAAGGAGCAGCAACTTTTAGATTCTCGTGCTTTGGTGGTGTCATGAGATGTGACTTGTTTTTTCTTTCTACATGCTTAGTCAGATGCTAACAGAGACTGGATTTCATCAATATGCAACTATGGTGACAGCTTCATATCATCCATCTCAATGGGAAACATTCAGGCAGTTCAATTTCACCCAGAAAAGAGCGGAGGTAAATAGTTAGTTTAAATATGAATCTCCAAAGTTTTAACTTACTGGTCATATTAATCATTCTTTTCTTTTTTCTGCAGATACTGGACTTTCTATTTTGAAAAATTTTCTCAGTGCTAACTCTTCAGGAGTAAAGGTAGTGTTTATAGTTTCGAGCAGTCAATTTCTTTTGATTTGATCTTTTTAATTATGTAATATGAAATTCATACATATATTTGTGATGTAGGCCCCAGCACGTAGGAAAGCATCAAAACTTGCAAAGAGAGTGAGTTCCATCTTTCATATTGTTATGTATTTCAATGTGAACCACAGTTTAGATTTCCATCCTTCTTATTCTCTTCAAAATTTTCAGGTGATAGCATGCCTTGATGTTCGGTCAAATGATAATGGGGATCTTGTGGTAACAAAAGGTGATCAGTATGATGTAAGAGATCATACTAGCAGCAAAGAGGTACAAAGCTTTATCCACTGACCTTAAGTGTGGTTAAACTTCTCAAACATCAGGACAAGATCTAAATGGCATTTTCGCTTTAGTCCTAGGTGATACTTTGGCCATAGTTCATTTATATTAAATAAACAATAAATCTGAGATAATTTTATATGATTTGGCTGATACACAGCTTGGTTTGAACATATTTTAATATTTACTCATATTATCATAGGTAAGAAACCTTGGCAAGCCAGTTGATTTAGCAAGTGAATACTACATAGATGGTGCTGATGAGGTAGTTTTCTGCATAATTTTTTTCCATGTTATGATTCAATGTATATAAAGTTATTATCTTATATCATGAATAACATTTCCCTTAGGTCAGCTTCTTGAATATAACTGGTTTCCGTGACTTTCCATTGGGCGATTTGCCAATGCTAGAGGTTTGTTTAGAATCTGAAACCTCCTAATTTTATCTTTTTTTCTTCACACCCTTTTGTCTAGTGTAGTGACATGTAATCTTCTGTAGGTACTGCATTGTGCATCTGAAAAGGTTTTTGTGCCACTTACAGTTGGTGGAGGTATACGAGACTTCACAGATGCAAATGGAAGGTTATTTCTCATGCTCTGTTCTTAAGCAATGGGTATCCAGAAACTTTGTGCTTAGCAACCTAATCTCCTGGCGAGAAAGCCGTAGAATGCGGAGTAAAAAGATTTAAAACAAAGGGTGGTCGCAGATATTGAAATTGATACCTGAATGGCCTGATTTTCTTATTTGAATAGGCCTGTTTCATAAATTTCAAGTTTTTCCACCAATCTTCGTGTGGTGAGGCAGTTTGTCATCTTATTTATCGATTCTTTTCAACTTTGCATGTTTCCTGCTCTTTGTTCTTTACATCCAATGGGTAGCATTTGTTATTTTAGCCAATACTGAAAAGGGCAAAATATGTCCCTTTAACTGTGTACATTTCGTTCTCCTCAGATACTATTCAAGCTTGGAAGTAGCATCAGAATATTTCAGGTCTGGTGCTGACAAAATTTCAATCGGAAGTGATGCTGTTTATGCTGCTGAAGCCTTTTTACAAACTGGTGTATGTATTTTATTTTTCTCTCTCAATGTTCAGCTATTTCCCCATTATATAGTTATTTCTGTGTATCAGGTAAAGACAGGGAAAAGCAGCTTGGAGCAGATTTCTAGAGTATATGGCAACCAGGTTTTCTTTATTTCATAACCTTGTTTTGTTTTATTGCTCAGTTACAAAACATAAACTAAAATTTTGTATCTGGTATTTACATTTCTAGTCAGATTTCACGATATGGTAGAGATTTGCTTCTTGTCACCTTTTTTCCCTGAAGAAGTAACACTGCAAAGTATCACTTTCAAATTTCTGTTCTGTCATACGTATATGACAGTTACATGCATAATTTGGGAAGTCAGTTACATGCATAATTTTGCTATTTGGTGGACAACTTATTTCTATGGAATATAAACACTGAGCCATATATTTCACCATGTATTGAGATAATGGCTGCCTATCAAGGTTCAAAGAACTGCTGTTCGTTTATCACTCGAAGTCAGTAAAACTGTAAAAGGCAATCAAACCAAATTGGAAAGTGGATCCATGAGTAAAGATAGATCACCTTTTCTCGTTCAAGGTCAATTTGACCAAAGGCCAGCAGCAAACATCTGGTTCCTGATGGTTTATCAATTGTGTTGCTTATACATTGTTGACCAATCCAGTAAATTCTACCAATATACCAGTGAATGCCACCTGAACCATCCTCATACTAAATATTTATTAGTATTCTAGCAGAAACGCTGTATAACCTATAATTTGCTCATTGTAATAAAGTATAGTTCTCATTATCAGGCTGTAGTTGTAAGTATTGATCCTCGTCGGGTATATGTCAATAGTCCAGAAGATGTGCCATTTAAAACTGTGAAGGTGTCCAGTAAAGGTACATTCTATCTTTGTTGTAAATCGCCATTTATATGTTGAACAAACGAACATCTCATGTGACTTTCCAGGTCCATCAGGAGAAGAATACGCATGGTACCAGTGTACAGTAAGCCATTCTTTCTTCCTCAACTGTATAGACTGTTTTAAATTTGAGCTCTTTTTGTACTCTTCTTGACCTATCTTTTTGGTCTAGTACTACTAGTAGCTATGATTTATTTTCGAGGCAAAGTCAGGCTAAGGAACTCCACCTGAACATTTTCGTTTCATAGAAAACAAGTTCTACAAGAACTATGATTGAAGGAACATAATTGTCAATTTGCTTCTGTTTCAGGTGAGTGGTGGACGTGATAGCCGACCTATTGGAGCATATGAACTAGCAAAAGCTGTGGAAGAATTGGGTGCTGGAGAAATACTACTTAACTGCATTGATTGTGATGGTATGCTATGGTATTTTTACAAAGATATTAGCTTGTTGTGCTCTGCAATCTGCATACAACCTAGGTGGCGCCTTTCAATATATCTTTATTGTGCCCCTTTACCGATAGCCATTGTGATTTGTTCTTAAGAATTTTGAATGCTTTTTGTTTTTTAGCAGTTTCATTATCGGTTCATTTAGTGCGTTTGAGCCCCTTTTCCAATCCAGAATCAATATGTCACTGAATTTACTATTCACTCATCTCCTCAAGAGTCGCGGGGTTTTTACGTGAGCTCGCCAAGCCTACCACAACCCTCCTTCATCTAGGCTTTGGACCAGCTATATTAAAAGTTTAAAACATCAAAGTGGAGTTGCCCTGTTCTCATGTGTCATGTATAACTTATATTGTATAATTGCAGGCGTGAATTTTATTGACTAAGTTAAGCAAGTGCACTATGACCTTGGAATCTGGGTTGCAATGTGACTGTAAATCAAGAGTGGGGAAAAAAATAGTACCCGTACTATTTAGTTCTCTTAGGTTCGAAATTTGTGGTCAAATTGTTTGCCTGTTTGCTTCAATTTTCATGTGAATTTGTCCTTTTATGGGTTTATGAAGCAAAGATTCCATTGTGGCATCTTCCTTGCAGGCCAGGGCTGTGGATTTGACATAGATTTGGTCAAAATGGTGTCTGATGCTGTGACAATTCCTGTCATTGCAAGCAGTGGTGCAGGTGCTGTTGAACATTTTTCTGAAGTCTTTGCGAAAACAAATGCTTCGGCTGCCCTTGCTGCTGGCATTTTCCATCGGAAAGAGGTATGGGATCCTACTTTCTCTTCCCTGTTGGAATGCTATGCTATAACCTATGAGAGGTTTCTTTCTGTAACTTGCACGTATTTCTATCTCTTATTAGAGAATGATCTCCTATGCTGATTTAGGAATTCTTTTCCTCTAATTTGTATGATTTGCCATTAGTTCAGTATGCTTGTCGGCATGTGTGCTGAGTTAGCAACTTTAGTACATAACATGTTAGAATTACCCCTAAAAAAATAACATGTTAGAATTCTTGCCCATCTTTAATTTGGAAATCAAGCTATGTTTTGTTTTGTTTTTATTACAACTTTATTGCTTTTCTTTCGTGGTTTTTATTGAGTTTCATCTCTAGATTACACTCACCTTACTTGGAACAGTGTCGCATTCTCCTGGAGTAAATTTTTTGTTAGTCGTGCTGTAGTCCCCATTAATCAATTACCATATGCATTCCTTCCGAAGTCAATATTATCTGTTCCTAGGCTTGATACTTGATATGGAGAATTGACTTGTCACAGGTCCCCATACTAGCCGTGAAAGAGCATCTGGTGGATGCTGGTGTGGAGGTCAGGGTGTAGCAGGAAAATCTTTGTTATTGTTGAAAAATTGATGTCTGATTTTGTCTGATGTAGTGACTGCGGCAACTGCTCTCTGTTCTGTTTCTGGAACATGGTGGCAGTGCATAGGCCCCTGATAGGAACTGCAATTTCGTAATAATAAGTTAATAAGGCGATGCTGAACAAGCACCAGTTTCTTTTGCTTGGGTTTCTCTACTTTGCCGGTGCGTCCAAGCTGCCCCCGAGGCTCCGATTGGCGAGAGCGCTGCGCAGGAAGGTCGTGGTCCGGCTCCTCTGAAGTGCCGACTCGTCACAAACTGCCTAGTCAGCCGCATCGTCGTATACTCGTATTCATCTGTTTGTTACGTCCTGGGTCATCACTCATTGGATAAGAATCCAAATAAAAACCTGAACCTATTTCAAATATCCTCCGGAGAGGGACACGCAACCGGTTGCCTATTAAGAATCCAAAATTGATAAGTGTCACCTCCGTTTAATTCAACCCGCTTATACTGTCTTAATTAATTGAATTTGTTTTAAAATCAGTTGCATGATTCTGCTGTAACATCATTAGGGCTCAACGTTGGGACAAGGATAATATGGCGTCATCTTATAGATAACCTCACAGCATCCACGTAATATTGAGATGACTTAAAGATAATATTAATAACGGATCATAACATTTTAGTCATCTGATAATACCCTGCGTCACTTAAATTGTGGGACTGATGAAAACACTATCATTAAAATGAAATAAAGTGCAATTTTTAGTCTTCTATAAATGTGAGTCTGAGTGTATGAGCTCGAAATGCTATATAAATAAAGTGAATGTGCAAGTCTAGAAAGATGTGCATGAAGTATTTCCATGGTAGAAAATAGTTGGAACCCTTGATAAAGATATCTAAGGACGAGGTATCATCTAATGTGTGGTACTAGTATCTACTATTCATCTTGCATATGAGCTCGATTTTATTGTAGCAGGCACTTTTCATTTATTCCCTGGAAACTCCAGCCACTCACACTTATAGAAGCATTGATCAGTGGCTTTCACTGATCACATCCAAATACCATGATTATATCTAAAAGATAATTTTCTAATGATAACCTTACAAGTAATTATCGTGTTTGTATGCATCTTTCCACCATAAGAAGTATGAGTAGCGTACGTAGTCACCACCAATTAAGCAGAACTTGCTTGCACTCTGATCATTTGAAGTATTTTAACTTTGTTGCATAATTGATTCTAGATGCTCCATGTGACTTATAAGGGTTCCACTCTTTCAGGTGATTCTTGCAAGCTCTTTTATAGATGTTGGAAGCTCTTTTATAGGCATTCTCAACAGATCATTTGAAGTGTCTCATCTTTCATTCTTCCTCGTAGAACTTCGCATCATGCCATCTGACCTATCACCCTCGCCACTTGCTGATCAGCTTGGATCACCATGACTTGGTCAGTAGTACCTGGTCTTCTTTTAGATGGAAGTTCAGAGTCACTGCTTGCAGAGACAGCAGTTCCATCATCCATTTTCTGCTTGTCCTCAGCTTTCCATATCAGTACCTGGTACTGACATTGCACACATGCATGAAAATCTAGGTGTTGTGAATTGGCCTTTTTCCCTTGTTAAACTGAGATGTGATCCGGACTTCATTCATTTGAGCAAGCCACGATGGCACAAGAGTGCTATCTGAACTCGTAAAATGCAGCTAAAGAGTCCCCTTTGAAGATAGATCAAGCAATTATGAATGCATGATAGATCACCACCTCTTGCACTGTGTTAGGTGGTTCAAATCCATCTTAATCAGCGGTTGCTTAGCTTCTGTGGATTAAAAAAACAGCACGAATTAAATGACCACGGAATGAATAAATTGCGTAATTCAGATCTAGAATCAGGTAAAAGAGCCCCGTGTTGAACACAGGATTCTAAAGGAAAGATAGGTGCCAGAGGAGTTTATTTCACCCTATCTCGTGTCATCCTGTGGCCTGCATTGCATTTGCAATCAGCTAAAAAGCCTTCCCTACACTAATTTTATATGGAAGGGATTTTCGTTGCAAAACTTAATTATGAAAAACTAATTTTATTTGACAAAATGAATGCACAGACAGAACAGGGGAAGGTTTGTCCAGTACATCAGGATTCGTTTGATTGAGTTCTGTAAGCAGTACCTTCACATCACAAGAGCACAAAATAGTTTCCCCAATTTACTAGACCTTTTTTTAATTATTTTTTTCTGAAATTTCAAATTTATTCTGGATTTGTAATATCAGCTCTTAGCACAGGCGGAAGAAATGGTATGCTAATCCAACAATGTTTAGCTCGATCGACCGAGTAGTGAAGCAACAAATCAGACGCAGATTTGAGCAGCAGAAGGAAACGAAATACACATGTTGGCGCACGAACTGGATGGGACTCCAGCATCAGATGGGGGACATTGCGCTGAAACTGGATGGGACTCCGGCAGACGGCGGCGGATGGTCGGGAGGAGAGGAGAGAACGAGAAGCCAAATGGGCAGTCATTAGAAGGAGCGGGCTTATTTGTAATTTGTAGGATTCTTTCTGCAAACTAGTAAGATGCACGTGGTTTTGAAAACTTTAGTGATTTATGGATTTTTTATACTTATCAGTCTTGCACTAAATAACACTACAACTATTTTAGAAAACTTAAATTGAACTATAATTATTTTCATCCAAGTTTCAATAAATCTAGTAAACAAGTATATGATATTTATAAATAATCTATTATCATTTACCCTTTCCATTTAATTTAACCTTGTGTAAAATATGCTTTTCAAGAATTCATTGTAGTATTGAATATGAATAACTGAGACACATTGATAAATATTCTTTATAGTTGAGCAAATATTGTTTTTCCATTAGAATGTATAATAACTTTTTTACAAAGTGCATGCAATGTTACATTGACCACGTTACATTGACCACGTCCAAAGTACATAAGCATTGGTCGAGCTAGCTATTACTCCGCAACATCTGAAATTTTTACAACATTATCCGTTATTAATAAATAAAGCCACCACCATCAAAGTCGTGCATTGGTTCATGCGAATGTCTGAGTGCTCCATGACCACGCACTCCACCCGCTCTCCAGGTGTCCAGCCCCATTGGCGAAACCAAAAGTCCAAAATGCAGTAAGCTTATGAGTACAAATATACAAATGTTATTACCGCATTTCCTCAAATATAAAAAGATAAAATAAAAGTAAACTAAAATCAGCACACGAATGGAAGCCCAGTTGTAAAGAAAATATTTTCTAAGAAGCTCACTTAAAAGAAAAGATGAAATTCACAATTCTATAGATAAGAAAATGTAAAATTGAGAAATCCAGCTATATAATTAGAAACTAATTGTGAACCAAAAGGCTACATCTTATTAATTCCCTCCTAACATCATAATTCTAACAAACAAAATGCAAATCGAACTTGCTGCCATGAATAAATAGAGAACTTGCTGTTATCAGTTACATTCCTTTCAGCAAAATATGAACCATTGATCAAACCTATAATTGGATTATTATGATGATAGGCCCAACATTTTAAATGGAATTCTATATATGCAGTATAGAAAGAAAAAAGTACTAAATATAAAAGAATATACAGGACATGACATTTAAGAAACCTTTCTGCCCACTCCTCCAAAAGTCCAATGTACAAACCTATGATCTGCCAAAAGAAGAAAAAATAATATTAGAAATAGTAATGTTGATCCTAGCATAACATTTTTTTTCATCTAATTGTTTTTTCACCTAGAAGAAAAATAAGTAATAAGATCTACTTTCCACTCATTGATTGGCAATTATCATTTATTTCAAATTTAGTCAATAAAGATTAATAAAAAACCTCGAGGCATGTATCATCCTCTCCTCCAATGAATTGTGTAGGAAGGTCAGCTAGTCATCCTAGATTGCGATTGGTTTCTCCAAGTACCAGTATTATCATTGCCACCCTAATTTCACTATTTTGATGCATATTTGTTGCTTCTCCCATACAGGCAGGATTGGTCATGGGTCTGCAAAAAAGCTATACCTGTGCATGACTCACAGGAGGCCTGTTGTTGAGCACCACATCATCGAGGGCCTGCCTTCCCAGACACATCACTTTTTGATGAACTGCACATGGAAATAAACAGAGAAAAGTTGAGCAAGAACAATTACTAAAAAGTATCTTGTGGTAGTTGAATAGAGCTCATGTTGCCCTCAATTCTATGCGTTGGTGATGAGTAGACGCAATTCATTTGATGGTTAATTTCATCAGATCATAGACAATTCTTTCAATGAGTAATTTCATTCAGAACCAAACAGTCAAAGTACAATCCTATCGCTCGGTGATTTTTACAAGCTCTTGGCATGCATCGGTTGGAGGTGGTGAGAGGAGTACCTGATTAGACATGATTTATCAGACGACCAAGAAGGATTGATTGCCTATACTGCACCCTGAACATGGCACACGTTTCATCTAGGGAGTCTGCTTTGACCAGGCTTCCCCGTATCCCGCGACGGTAGTGGCAGAGGCAGAGCCGAGCGCACCACGAACCGGTGGTAGTTGCAGGCGCGCGGGTAGTTCTCCAGCTCCTGGGCGCGGTGAATGGGAGGTGTGAGGGAGGAAGCCGGACAAGGCGGGGAGGAGGAGGAGGCCGTGACGGCGGCGGTAGTGGTGGAGGCGAGCGCCATCAAGGGTGGAGCCTCTGCCACAGCGCCGCGGAGCAGCTTGAGCGGCACGGGCTGCCGGGGCTCGCAGCACGAGCGGCATGGTGAGGAGGACGAGGCAACTGAACGAGTGAGCGCACGAACGGTTATGCGGGCGGGTATGCGAGTCGTAGGTGCGAAAATAAATTAGTTTTGGGTGGAAACACGCTCCAACTCGCGGTTTCTAGGGGTCTCTATCCCCTACCACCCCCCTCGGCCTCGACAGACGGACCCAGCGTGAGGGGTATGGCGGGTCCAATTTGAATAAGAAAAATTTTCAATTGTTTTTATCTTTATAGTGTGTATATATATATATAGATAATCGGATCGGATACAAACTAGGGGCTTCATGTAATTTCCAATTCATCAACTCATAGCTCTGGCTCTGCATATTCTTTTCATATATATATATATATATATATATATAGATAATCGGATCGGATACAAACTAGGGGCTTCATGTAATTTCCAATTCATCAACTCATAGCTCTGGCTCTGCATATTCTTTTCATACTCTGCTTCCTCTTGTCTCCTCTTTTTTGACACGAACTATGGCGAACCCCTTAAGGTCAGCCTGAACAAGTGTATTAAGCAAAAAGGTAACGTCTTACAAAGGGAGGGGGGTTGAGAACAGAGTAGGGGTTGGAGATGAGGAGTTTACAACAGAATGACCAGATACAAAAGTAAGTTACATAAGAAGAAGGAAAGAGCTCCAACTCATGATACATAAACTATTGTCAGGAACAGAAGATCTGTTAGCCCAAAGAGCAAGGTCAGTTGAGCAACGCCGCACCAGGTCGTAGTTGGAGACATCCGCTTGGTTGAAAACCTTGGAGTTCCTGCACTTCCATAAATTCCACAGAAAATAGGTGATGATAGTCGAGCGCGTTTTTTGGTTGGGGGGAGTTGGTCCCGGGAGAGGAGCTGTCTAGAGGAGCTCAATGTGAGAAAGGGAAGAGGTAGACACTTCAAGAAGCGCCCAAAAACTTTGGGCCCTAGGACAGTGGAGGAAGAGATGCGAGATGTCTTCAGATGTCCCGTAGAAAAGGCAATGTCCCGAGTTATTAGCATGGCGAGAGTGTAGCCTGAAATTTGTGTTCAGTTTGTGGTGGTGGACCAGCCAAAGGAAGGATCTACAACGTGAGGGAGAAAAATTCCGCCAAATTAAAGGCGCAAACGGATCATCGGGGAGGTGAGAAAACGCGATGGAGTAACTAGCAGCGGTGGTGAAACAGGAGCTGGCGGAGTTTCGGAGGTGTCGGTGGTCAGGTTCTGCAGGGGCAAGCTGGATCGGGTTCATGATGGTAAGGAGGAGGGAAAGTTCAGCCTCAGCGACATAGGAGCGGCGGTTTTGAAGGTGCAGGTTACCTCCTGAGAAGACATCCGCGACCGAGATGTTCAGGCACCAGGAGTGGGAGAGCAAGGCAGGGAAGCACTCCGCTAAGGGACAGTCGCCAAGCCAAAGGTCGTACCAGAAGGAGGTATGATTCCCATTTCCGATTGTAACCGCAGTGGCATCCCGAAATGTTTGTAGGCCCTGAAGGATAGCAGTCCAGGTAGGCGTGTCGCTGCGTCTAGAATCCCCGAGGTCCTGGGAGCCATTCCAACCATATTTTGATTGGAACCAAAATTGTCAGGGGGACGTGGCAGGGACATGGAGTTTAGCGAGGAATTTTTGGAGGAGACAGCGGTTTTGGATATGCAGGTCTTTGATTCCGAGACCCCCTTTGTCCTTGGGGGTAATGACTAGATCCCAAGAGGCTTTACAATGACCCCCAGAACAGGTTAGCATCAATTTGCTCAATAACCCCTTTCGGAAGGAGGAGAGAACACATCGCATAGATTGGAAAACTGGACTGGACCGAGTGAATGAGAACCTCTCTACCGCCTTGGTTTAGGAGCTTGCCACGCCAGCCAGCAAAGTAGGAGTCGAAACGATCAAGGAGAGGCTGAAGATCAGTGGTGCGCAATTTGGTGGCAGTTAGAGGGAGACCAAGGTACGGCTGTGGGAAATGGGAGATAGGGCACCCAAGATCAGGGCCATCAGAAAAGCATCTTCGTGTCGTATGTTCATCGAGATGAACGTGCTTTTGTCAAAGTTGATGTGGAGGCCGGAGAAAGAAGAAAAGCGTTCAAGGATGGTTTTAAGGGATCGGAGCTGCTGGACATCACCCTTCAGGATGATGAGGGTATCATCGGCATATTGAATGACCGGGCACGGGAGGCCAGGGGAGAGGGGGTGGAGGATATCGCTATTGGCCGAAGCTTGGTGAATCAACCTTTGTAAGGTATCGGCAAGGAGAATGAAGAGATAGGGAGAAAGGGGGTCACCTTGGCGGAGCCCTTTCCGGCAAGGGAACCAGCGACCAGGGCGACCGTTGAGGAGGACGGCGGACTGACTAGTGGAGAGAAGAAACTGCATCCTAAGTCTCCAGAGAGGAGGGAAGCCACGGGCTTCAAGAACTGCATCTAAGGCTAGCCAGCTGACTGAGTCAAAAGCTTTACGAAAGTCAAGTTTGAGGACGATGGCAGGAGTTTTACGCTTATGGCAGGTTTGAATTAGGTCAACTGCATAGACAAAATTCTCAGAGATGCTCCGGCCCTTGACAAAGCCGGTCTGGTCTGGGTGCACGAGGTCGGGGATGAAAGGTTGAAGATGAGAAGTAAGGGATTTGGAGATGATTTTGGTGGGAGTGTTCTGGAGTGAGATTGGGCAAAAGTCCTTAGCATGGCAGGCTCCAGTTTTTTTTTTAGGAATGAGAGTAATGTAGGACTTGTTGAAATGGGTGAGGTCGGCCTGGGTGGAGTGGAAGTCAGCGGCTAAAGAGAGGATATTATGCTTCACGAGATCCCAGCAAGACCGATAGAAAGCGGGTCCAAACCTATCAGGACCGGGACTGGCATTGGAGTTCATGCCAAGAATGGCAAGACGAAGTTCAAATTCCTCAAAAGGGTGGACAAGAGAGTCGGCTTGAAAGGAGTCTAGGGAGAACGGGAGAAGGAGGGTAGAGAGGTCGAGGTCCAAGTTGATGGGATCCACCATGCCAAGCAGGTTTGAGAAGAAGCTGAGAAGAATGTGCGCTTTACCAGAATGACTAGTCACCGGGATTCCGTCGTGAGAGAGGGATTTAATTTTATTTCGCTGAAGACGGATGGTAGCACACTGGTGGTGGTAGGCCGTGTTTTCATCACCAAGAATGCACTGCCTGACCTTGCTATGTTGTCGCCAATAGGCCGCGCGCTGCTCACAGAGACGGGAGAGGGAAGATTTTATGAGGGAACGCAAACGGAATTCAAGGAGACTCAGACGCCAGCGTTCTTCCAGGATATCAAGGAAGCTGATTAAGACTGTGCAATTACCAATTAGCACGTCAAGCGGCTTTTGCTTTTTTGCCCAAGCACGGGCCGCACTTCTGATACGCTTAAGCCGGAGACAGAGGAGCGCAGAAGAAGAGGGACCCGGGGGTGACCGATTTGCACGCTGTTCCAGTTAGCAGAGACAAGAGGCGGAAAGGTTGGAGCGGACAGCCAGGATTGTTTAGGCGGAAGATTGCGGGGCGAGGGATGTTCGCAAAGGCACGGAGGGAAAGAGGAACGTGGTCTGACTCATTGCGGCAGAAGGAGGAAAGGGAGGTATCCGTGAGTAAATTGTTCCATTCAGTGTTGAGAAGAGCTCTGTCTAGGCGCACCAGCGTGGGGTTTGCTTGATTATTGGACCAAGTAAAGAGCCGATCTAGAAGAGGGATTTCCAAGAGACCACAGTCGTTGATGAAAGCATTAAACAAGGAACCTTCTCTAATGTTAAAAGTGTCATTTGATTTATCCTCAGCAAACTGAATAAGATTAAAGTCACCCACAATTGCCCATGGACCCGAGGTAGAGGAGGCAATAGAGGACAACTCGTGGAGGAACTCAGGCTTGGAGGGGCTGTCGCACGGACCGTAGACATTGGTAATAGTAAGGGAAAGGTTAGAGGCAGTAGCTTGGAAGCGAGTTGTCAGGGAGAAAACGCCTAGAGAGTGATAAAGAAGATCAAAATCAGAGGCAGCCCAAGCAGTGATAATACCCTCGGAGGTGCCTACTGAAGGAAGATGAACGATGGATCGGAGACTAGGAGGCAGGAGGGATAGTTTCTTGAAATGTGACACCTGCTCAAGTTTCAATTCTTGAAGACAAACGAACGTAGGAGAGCGCGCAGTAAGAATATGTTTGACCGATACCGCGAACATTCCAAAAGAAGACAGAGAAAACATGTTTAGACATGATTAACAATAACCTGCCAAGAAAGGAAGAGAGCATTCATCCAGGCACCCCACCAATAGGGTAGGGAGTAGTAGAAAAAAGAAAAAGTCAGAAGGTGCCTCACATCCCGGTTACAAGGTGGTTGCGCATGGCAAACCTGAACAGAAGGAAACAACAAACTAGCAGGAGATAACCGGGGAAAGAGACAGGCAGGGAGCACAGTCCACTGCCAGGTACAGAAGGTGGATGAAGCCTTTAACATTGGAGTCGTTAGGCCGCGCCAAGCGTGTCCTCATCTGAGAGGTCGGAGGCCGGATCGATGTCGTCCATGGTGGCAAGCTCAGACGCAGGGACTCCACACGCAGAGCCCATGAGGTGGATGTCCGACAGAGAGAAGTGCCCAATCACTGGTGGCAGGACCTCGAGCAGCTCAGAGGGGATGGCATCCGGGAGCTCCGTAGAAGGTGCAGGACCGCCCTCGAGTTTCCTTTTCTTGAGCTGAGCAGCTCTCTCCAGCATGGTCAGGAAGCAGGGAACTTCAGTGGCGGCCAGGCACGAACTCCGGCGAGGCCTATGTCCGGCCAGCAGAGGAAGCGGCTGAGACAGGCCAGGAGCAGGGGTAGAAGGCATGTGCCGCACAGGAGCAGAGGCAAGTGGTCCAGGAGCCACCGGGCCCATCTGGTGGACAACCTTAGGGAGCACAGTGAGGGGGGCAGGATCGGTCTCCTAGGCCCAAGGGAGGTGGCCCAGGTAGGTGTTGGGGTGGATCGGTAGCAGGAGCCCAGGGGAGTTATTGTGAGTGCCACGGCAGATGGTTTGGGTAGAGAGGACGGTGGCATGGCTTGGACCCACAGAAGCGATCTCGTGGAGCAGGCCAATGAAGGCAGATGCGAAGTTGACCATAAAGAGGTTTCGCGGACCTCCAACAGGGGACAGGGGAACCAGAGGAACACGATAAATTCCACGCTCCCCCCTGCTGCCCGAGGCATGGATCTCGATGAAACCTGGGAGCACATGGAAGTCAACAGAGGCCGGACGGAAAAGCTGCGAAGTGGCCTGGACAGAGGGGGTGCCAACAACTGGAAGCGTAGAGGAGATGGGAAGGGGAGCTAGGAGAGGCAGGTGGGGAGCGAGCGAACCCAGTAGTGGCGAGGTTGTCTCGGGGGGGGGGGCAGGGAATCTGTTGGCATCTCCCCCATCAGAATCATTGTCGGGAGCATCGTCCCCATCAGAATCAAGGTCGGAAGGAGGGTCAGGGCCAGCAATGTTCTCCGCATGGAAGATGTGAACCCTGCCAATGGAGCCAGAGCTGTCGTGGTTCTTGAAATGGATGTGGTGGGGGGATGTCAGATAGGTCTTCTGCCTTGACCATGGTAACAACAGCAGAGTAGTCCATACCAGAGAGGCAGATGGGGTCGATGTAGTGGGGGTTGGCAAAAGGGCCGACAGAATGAATAATGTGGTCCCTGTTCCAGTACTCAAGAGGGTAGTCCTCTATGGAGAGGGCAGCAAAGATCTCATGCTCAAAGAGGAAGCGATTATCGGTGTCATCATGGCGCTCGAGGAAGACAGTGTGGTCGAGGAAAGGGAGGGGGCCTCTCTGGATGGTAGCCTCACGGTCGGACGCGTCACCAAAGATAGCCAACTGAGAGTCCCGGGAGGAAGGAGCCAGACGAAAGCGGGGGTTGCGGCCATGGGTCTGGAGGGCACGGCGGACCACATGAGCAGGAGCAGCTGCAGGCGGATCAGTGAAGGCAAAGGCAAGATTGTCATAGTAGTTCATGTGCACAAAAGGCATATAGGAGTCCACATAGTCCGGCCGAAGGAGGGGGGCAAATCCTCCTCGTCGGGTGGGTGATCTGGGGAGGAGGCCAGTAGAACAGAGGTAGAGGAGGTGCGCAAGGAGGCAGAGGAGCTTGGCGTCGAGGGAGGCGTGGAGGAAGAGGAAGAGGTGGAAGAAGGAAAACCGAGGATGGAGCGTGGTGAGGCCGAAGCAGACGAATCTGTAGCAGTCGCGGTAGAAGGCGCCGAGGGGGTTGTCGAGGCCGAGGGAACGGCAATGAAGGACGGGGCAGGCGCGAAGGACGACGACGAGTCCACCTAGCTCCCAGAGGGATGCGCGGTGGAGAGGGAGCCCGTCATTGGCGAACTACTGGGGGGGACAACATGGGAACAAGGTGAATGAGGAGCCGGATTTCTAGGAGGATGAGAAGACAGGGGCAATTTGCAGTACCTTTCGGTGTGACCCAGGCACCAACAGCGCCTACAGTGAACTGGATCCCGGCAGCGATCGATTTTATGGTCAAGAGCCAGGCACCGGAAATAGCGCCGCCAGAGGTCAGTGGGTGGAGGAGGGGAGGAGGGGGAGGTAGGGGGATATCAAGAGGCGGCGAGGCGGCCACTGCGGCAAAAGATAGGGCAAATGTCGGCGGAGCAGAGGCAACGTCGGCAAAAGCAGCCAGAGCTTGGCGCGGAGCGCAAGATGGGCTGGTCGGAGCTTTCCCAGTTGTCTTCACGGCGGAACCAGGCGGGGAGGAATTGGGTGGAGGAGAGTTCGTGGACTTGGCGCAGGGGGAAGGGCCAATCAGACCCAAGGAGAAAGGGCCCGCGAGGCAGAGGCAGGGTGGACGCCTAGGTGCACCAGGTCTAGGGGGAGGGGGATCGAAAGTAGGGGAGCTTATGTCATTGCCCGGAGGAAAGGAGGAGTTCTGTGAGAAAGATGGTTGATCGGGAGAAAAAGCATCGCCGCATCGCGACGGGGAGGAAGGAACGGGTCCCGGGCCCAGGATCGAGGGGAGGGGAGGACGGGAAGTGGGAGGATTCGAATTTTGAACAAAACGGATTGCGTCCTCAAGAACGGGGTGGAAACGGAAAGTCACGCCTCCATGCCGGAGACCGGCGAGGGAGACGATGAACGCCGTGACAGAAGGGGAAGAGACGAGAGAGGTAAGGATTCTAGGCTGAATTTCGCGTAAACGAAGGTGATCGGGACCAAACCCCAACCAAAAACCAAGCGCATCGAGAACAAACACCATAGGAGTGGGGGAAGCAGAGGCAGAGGTTACCGAAATCCAGACGGGAGAGGCGAGGGCGGCGGAGGGCGAGGACGGGGGTACTAGGTCCGCGCACACAGGGGAGTAGAACCTCTCCGGCACCAGGTCGACGAAGAGAGCGCCCGGGTTGGGCCCGCGGTTCGACGCGGTAGCCAGCAGATGCCGCAGCTTGGGGAAGGCCGAGACGCAGAGGAAGCCCGGAGCCGAGGGAGGAGGCAGGGGTGGCTCATCAGCAGGGGAGGCTTTCGAGGAGGAGGGGGGAAGGAGGGCGGAGAGGTGGCGGTCTCCATTGCCAGACCCTCGCGCGTCGGGAGCGAGCGGAGAAGGTGGCCACCGGTGGTGGGGGTGGCCGCCGGGACCGGGGTGGTCACCGGCGCTCAGGCTCGCTCCGCCACTAGATCCCATCTCCTTGCCCACGCACAACTAAATCATAAGATGGTTTGCAACCCTCTTGTCTCCTCTGGTTCAGAATTCAGATCAATTATGAACTGCCTTCACATCACATTTTGGCTTCTCCATGTCAATGTGTCACTAGAGCAGCTATACCCGGTATGGCCAGCTTCTCCACTTGCACTTACGCCAACGTTAACACATGACAAAGAAGGTGAGCGCCAAGAGTTTGGTAGCTCATAGCTCTGCACATTCTTTTCATGCTCTGCTTCCTCCTGTCTCCTCAGGTTCAGAATTCAGATCAACTGTGAACTGCCTTCACATCACAACCTGCAAGACTACATTTGAGACCCTAATCTGATCAACTGTTAACTTTCTTCACATCACAGCCTACAAGACTGCATTTGGAAGCAGGGGACCCTAATCTGAACAGCATCAGGCGACACCTCCCCATTGGCTGCAGTTGACACGGCGGTGAGGATCTATTGGGAGTTTGGGACTAGTCTCCATTGATTTCGAGAGGGGTCGTTCAGATAGCCGAACGGAATATAGGGAAGTGACGATATGAACAATAACTGAATGTTTTTCTGGCAAACGTAATCCCTGAACAAAAATTCACGGGACAACGGTGAAGTTTCTCATTCTAATAAGATCGGGGGCTGAATCATGCCCGTCCGGCCCCTCTGACAAGGTACATGGTGCTCTAACTAAAGAATACTCTCCTCAATCTCCATTGAGGAACCCAACCTGATCTTATCCAGGTCGCCATCATCGCAAAACCTACAGCAAGTAGGGCTGCGCCGCGCCCTAGGTAGGGTAGCCGGGCCGTCTCAAGTTCATGCGCACGTCCACCGAGCCGCGCACCACGGACCGCGGCTTCCCGTCCGCGTCCCGCGGCACCGGCAGCTCCCAGTCCAGCAGCGGCACCGTCTTGCCGAACTCCAGCGTCCCCTCCACCCTCGAGGGCCGCTCCTCCACCTCGCCGCGGCGCCTCCTCTTCCGATCCTCCGCCTCCTCGTCGTCGTCGTCGTCGGCGTCCCCGATCACCAGCGCGTCGAGCAGCAGCACCCGCGCCCTGCAGATCACGGCGGTGTAGACCGAGGTGTGCGGTCCCCCGCGGGTCACCACCACGCCCCTCCTCCGGCGCAGGTCCTGGTCGACGCGCTCCGCGTGGATGTCGAGGGACTCGCGCGTCCAGCCCGACACCACGGGGATCCTGAGCGGCAGGCTCCACCGCTTGATGTCTTTGATGGCTTGAGCCCTGACGTACCTCCTGATGTCCCTCTCGCTGATATCTTCGTCGACGTCTTCCTCATCCAGCTCGTATGGGAGCATCTTCGCCGAGCCGACCACCTTGCCGCAGAAGCTCACGTACACGAAGCAGAACCGCGGCCACGCTGGGCCGGCGTAGCCGCACATCCTCGGGCACGTCAGGATGACCTCCAGCACGCCTTTCCGGCGAGGGGGAAGATCGACCTCACCCATAGGGGCGGACGCTTTGAGACGGCGACTCCGATCGCCGCTGCCGCCGTCTAATACCTTAACGGGTAGACCAAGGTCGCTAAAATAATTCATCTAGGTTTCCAAATATCTCTAACCCTTTTAATTCACGGAAGAAAAGTCGTTGTTAGATATGGCGCAAATGCCCTGTTTAGTTTGCAAATTTGTGCTACAGTAACTTCGAACGTTTGATTCACTAATTAGAAGTATTAAATGTAGATAACTGACCAAACTCATTCCACAACTCCAAGTAAAATCGCGAGACGAATTTAATGAACCTAATTATGTAATGATTAGACAATATCGTGCTACAGTAAACAGTCTCTAATGATAGATTAATTAGATCGAATAGATTCGTCTCGCAATTTTCCGTCCATCTATATAATTAGTTTTATAATTAGTCAATATTTAATACTTCTAATTAGTGTTGTAAAAAACTAAACTAGCCCTAAATAAATTGTCTGCTGAGAAAGAGTGCAAGACAAATTTATAGGAGTCCTCTACCTATATACCCTAATGTAAAGTGCTCTTGACCTCTATACCCCTAAAAGATTGACTCGCACCTCTGTACCCTCGCGCCAAGTTTTGTTTACCCATGTACCCTTCTGGACGGAATGAGCACTAACGGTGGCTAATGGAGTTGGGAAAAGACAATTTTGCCCTTATGTGAAGGAGGTGTTTCCTCTCAAATTTTTTTTAACATATATGCCTTTATAAAAATTGATGTTAACTTGTATGCCCTTGGTTGGGAGTCTTTGAACAGTTGGACCAGTTGGAGGTGCTGGAAGGGAGGCGTGCGCCCGTATAGCATTTTTTGGTTTTTAATTTCAAATATAATGAAAGTAAAAAACTCTGAAGAAAAAAGACAGCGCGCACAAGGGGAGTCCGTGATGGAGTAGCATCTGTGAGAGGGATGAGCTTCTCCTTTTATTGAGCAATATTTTTAAAAAAATTCAAATATAACAACAGTAAGAAGAGCAATGTAAATAAATAAAAATAGCCCACTCAGAAGGTGACTCACTGTTGCCTGAATCTCATCAGTCTGTTTTTTTTTCTGAGCGAGTAGCAGTTTCAATTTACTAGTCATTTTGCACCACTGCTTTCAAACATGATGTATCGCTGTCAGTCTTCAGTCTCAAGTCTCAACCATGCTGCACTTAAACGGAAACTCTGAGCATCCCGGTCTCTCCATCTAGTTGTCAATTTGCAGTACTATGTTTCTGAAGCAACAACTCGCTTCTTCCGAACTTGCCAACAAGTTATTTCGCAAAAAAAAAAAAACTTGCCAACAAGTTAGTGGTCTGGATAAAATTTTCTGCAGTTTCAGTTTAGTATCATATCTTGAGAGAGAGAAAATAGAGTCCTTTAAATGTATATCCGTACGTAAAATGTTTTTGACTTCCATATCCCTAAAAATTTGACTCGCACCTAGTTTTTTTTTATTCATATATCCTTCTGGACGGAATGAGCACTAACGGTGGCTAATGGAATTGGGAAAAGATAATTTTGCCCTTACGTGAAAGAGGTGTTCCCTCTTGAGTTTTTTTAACCTGTATGTCCTTATGAAAATTGATGTTAACTAGTATGCTATTGGGAGTCTTTAAACAGTTGGACCAGTTGGAGGTGCTGGAAGGGAGGCGTCTGCCGTGTAGCATTTTTTTTGTTTTTAATTTCAGATATAATGAAAATAAAAAACTCTGAAAAAAGACATCGCGCACAAGGGGAGTCCGTGATGGAGTAGCATCTGTGAGAGGGATGAGCTTCTCCTCGTATTGAACAATTTTTTTAAAAAAATTCAAATATAACAACAGTAAGAAGAGCAATGTAATTAAAGAAATAAATAAAAATAGCCCCCTCAGAAGATGACTCACTGTCGCCTGAATCTCATCAGTCTGTTTTTTTTTTCTGAACGACTAGTAGTTTCAATCTACTAGTCATTTTGCACCACTGCTATCAAACATGATGTATCGCTGTCAGTCTTCAGTCTCAACCATGCTGAACTTAAACTGAAACTCTGAGCATCCCGGTCTCTCCATCTAGTTGTCAATTTGTAGTACTATGTTTCTGAAGCAACAACTCGCTTCTTCCGAACATGCCAACAAGTTAGTGGTCTGGATAAAATTTTCTGCAGTTTCAATTTAGTATCGTATCTTGAGAGAGAGAGAATACTCTAAAATTTTTCATTGAAACATGCTGTCATTTTTCAGTCAACTATTTTTTCGTATCTGAAACTGAAAAGCTGAAACATTTCATTCTCTGTCAGAAATTGTGCTTGGACATGATCACCTTCCAGGGACGGCGACGCCTGTACACCACACCAGCGAGAGCAGCAGCCACGACCTGCGCGCGGCTAGCCAGCACCGACCCAGCGACACGCCGTTCCCCGCGGCGCACGGCCTGCCGCCACCTCCCGTCCCGCTACTCACGCACGCCGTAGCCGGGCGCGGCTCCCCGTCCAGCGCCGCTCCGACGGCTCCGGCCCTCTTGCCCTACTAGTGCATGAGGCGCGCCATTGGCGCGCGTGTTCATCAAGTGCAAAAGAGGTGTGATTTGTTTGAGCACGAAGGAGGTTGCATAGTACATGAGGAAATAAATTTAAAGCTGAGGATCGTATTCTAGTGGCATGCGCTATTCGTGCAGGTTCAAGTTACTAAGGTACTGGTACGCAGCGACCAGGATATATTGAAGAACCCACCATGGAGCTTCGAGCATGTGGACGACAGTGATGAGTAAATGGGCCATCGGGCAGATGTATTCGTGGCAGGAGTGCAGCGCAAAAAAGTAAGACAATGGGAAAAGTACTGAGTATGGAACAAAAATAGATTCCATCTTGCACTATTCATTTGCATTGTTACACATAGAAGAAGTAACGCTAATTTCTAAATGGTAGAGATGTTGAGAGGCAAAGCATCATGGGCAACCAGATAAGGATTTCTTCAGTAAGTAATACACATTAGTCAGCACTCAGTAGGAAAACATAAAGGTAGAGACAGATCATAAGCAATGAAAATCGTTCATAAAACTTAGTAGGGAAGAACCTAACATGTACATACAGTTCTGCATATCCCTTGAGGCCAATTGCAAGGGCTCTGTCATAACATCGCCGCACAAGCTTGCGTGAAATAAATCTGTTGGTCACCTGCATAATTGGAGTGCTATTGCCATATTAAAAAATATACATGTACATTTTCAGTGGAGATCAAAGTGTAGTGTTGGTAAGCTGAAGTACTACAAGAGCATCATTTGCAGCTTGTTAACTAAGACAATTAGGGAAGGTAATGCGTAAGTGAATGGGCATAGAAGTAACAGTATTTGGAAACTACATGCTTAGTACAGTTGAGATGCAAACCAAAATGCGAATGCACAAAAGAACTATGGTAAAACGAGGGAAAAATAAGGATGCAGCTCTGCTAGATTAATTGACTATCGTCACTTACCAGCAGATCCCAGGGTGAGCAAGTAGATGCACCACCAGCTACAGGGGTGCTCTAACCTTCTTCTCTGAGGTACTTGACCTAAATGGGCAACATACATGACAAAATCGAAATAAGCTTAAGCTATTACATACAGCTGCAGCAAATTTTCCACAGGAAGGGGAAGGGAGGCAGAAACTCAACCCACTACAATATTGGCACCTATGCTTGTCCCAACAGTGAATAGTGGAGCCTCTGGATACTCCTGATGAAGAAAATTAACAACTTCGCGCATATCTTCGGTCCATCCAGCATTATAGAAGCAATCAGACTGCCAACAGAAAAATTAATCCATCCAGCATTATAGAAGCAATCAGGCTGACAACAGAAAAATTAAGTGCAAAACTGGTGTAGCAGTAGGCAGCTAAACTTTAATAGCCACTGATGCTGGTGCTGATTTTTCTGGTGTTAGAACATATATTCAAGGTTTAACTAACTCACAAAAAATCCTTGCTTGGACAGAATCATGCATTATCAAATTAGCATAGTTTTTTCTTTTAGTTAGAGAACTTACTGTTATGGAGATGCCACCCAGAGACCCCTATGATTGCTTACAACCTGTTCAAAGCACCCCTTATCCTGACAAAGAAAAATGGACCAAAAAATTAGAGAGTAAAGGGAAGAAATAGAGAAGACATGTAAAACCTCACAGAGGTCTAGCCAACTAAATGAAATAATCATGTAGTTGTCTGTGTGTGACATTTAAGTCAAAGAAAGTAAATCTGACTCATTTGGCCACTGATAGACATAGCTTTGAAACCAAGATTCCTTAACATGAGAGCAAGGAGCCTAGTAGATTCACAGGTGCACACAAAGATCATGATCATGCTCTCGCCTCTCATTCAGAACATGAAGAAGATAACGGTCCTAAAATTCACGTAACAAAAGGTGGATCAGAGACGAATGATGGAAATAGGTACTCTGCTGTGAAGGTGAACAACATAGAGCAACATAATAGGTTTTGGAAAAGGTATACTGAAAATGATACAACAATGGAGAAGAAAAGAAACAAAAAAGACACTACTTTTTTAAGGACTCAAGCACTGCAAATTGATATAATTGCAGCATAAGTAAACATATTATTTACAGTAGTACGTGGCAACACAAAATATTGAGGTCAAGGATTTAAATGGCATGAACTCAACAAAATCATTTATACAGGAAGGCATCAGCAGTAGCAGGAACACATAGCTCTGCAGGGCTCCAAAAGAAGTAAGGTGCAATATTAACAGAGGGAAAAATGGAAGGGACCTGCCAAATATGATTATGTGTTACGTACACAGACTCATAATACCACTAAAACTGAGTGAAACCTTGTTTCCAGTTCAAATATTTGATCTAACTTAAGCTTACCTAGCAGGCAACGAACTTATTCCCAAGGATGGTAGAACTGCAAAGCACCAATAACACAGCATTAAGAGTATCCATTTTTAATAAACCAATTAGAAAATAATATATATATATATGTGAGGCCTGGCAGTTGTACTATTTTTTTCTGCCATTCTCAAAGTCAGTTTCATGCCTATTATCAGCTATCAGGCATTTTTTTGTTCAAGGAAAGCCATGACCAGCAGCTAAGCAATAGAGAATGACAATTAATGTGTCAACACTTGTAAAGAAAGCTGGAATAAATTTGTTTCCTTTCCACCCATCAAATAAACAATTTCGTTTATCAAAAAACCTGACTACCCGCACACAACATGATGGTCAGAATAAATTGGTCTATTGAAACAGATAACACCAACAGAATAAGATGATGATAAACTTCTGCAAGAAACTTATACTTTAATCACAGTCAAATAGCTTTTTTTGTAAGAAAATGTGTACCGAACTGGTGACGTAGATGAAATGCTAGTGCAGCTGTTAGACACAAACACTGTATCGCCTGAAAACAAATAGTGGTACAAAAAGGAGAAACACAAAAGGTCACATTCTAAAGATGACAGTACCTTCATAGTAGGACCAAATGCTGAATCAGCAACCCTGTTGTTCTCAGATATTATTGGGATGCTCTCCAGAAGTTGCTCCCAATTGTCACGGCACTAAAAAACTCAAAAAGAAGAGGTGAGCATTTGTGAGTTAATATGATGTGATGTGAAACCATGACCAAATCAGCTAGGAAATGGTGAGTGAGATACCAGGAAAAGCTAATTAAACAAGCTTTTATGATGTGCAGATTAGTTCAAGGTGTATACCTGCAGTGGTTCTTTAATTTCGTAGTTAACATAATCCCTAAAATGAAGAACTTCTAAAATGAAGAGTCAAATAGGAGTGTTATGTAGATCCACAGTATAGCTTCTGGTGAAATGTAAGAGAAGTACAGCTCTAGCAGATCTTTGCCGATTTTAAGACTTTGATTTGACTGGATATTACCAGTCGTGGAGGCGTCAAACCCCAGATCTGGGCGACGCAAGGAAGGATAGCAGCCTGGTGGTGGTGTTGCCACTGGACGCAGCGCTGGGATCATCAAGGAAGAGGTCCTCTGGCATGCGGCAGGCTCGGTGCGCGGGGATGATGGCGCCCCCGACGAGCAGTCCGGAGATGATGAGCGAAGCGACGGTGCTGAGGAAGAAGGCTAGCACGGACGCAACGACGAGGCGGAGCAGCGTCTCGCGGTCGGTGAAGGTGCGGCCGAAGAGCACGACGGGCTGGTCGGAGGGGTGGAAGGCGTAGAGGAAGCACCAAGCGGCGAGGATGTCGAGGAGGGCGAGGAGGGAGAAGGGGTGCGCCAGGAGCGAGGCCGTGAGCAAGAAGGCGACGATGGCGGCGTAGTTGACGTGGAAGTAGCCGAGGTTGCGGCGCAGCCGCGAGGTGGCCTCGGAGAGCGAGTCCGGGCGGGAGAAGGCCGAGCGGTCTAGCAGCTCCGTCCACGGCCGCCGGTCCGAGAGCGAGCGCCGCGCCATGTCGGCCAGCCGGCCCACAAAGAGACGGAAGACCACCGCGGCTAGCGGCGCGTCGGAGAGGGCCCGGGACTCGAGCAGGGGCGCCGCCGCAGGAGGACCAAGCTGGAGGCGTGCCGGTGAGGCGAGCTCGGGAGGACGCGGTGGAGGAGCCCGTGCGCGCCTAGGTCGACGAGGCGGACAAGGACGCGGCCGCCGCGCGCGAGGCCCGCCACGGGGGCGAAGCCCTGCTCTGCCGCCCCGCGCGCAGGCCCGCCGTCGGAGGCGGGGCCCTGCTCCGTCGTGGGGTGGGGGTGGGGAGCTGCTACTGCACGCGCCCGCAGGCGACGCTCCGGCCGCGCGCCCGCCGCGCGCCGTAGCCGCATGGAGCTCGAGGCCGCCAGATCTGGCTGGCGCCGCCATGGCCCGAGCAAGAGGCCGCCGGATCTGGCCGACCCCGCCTATCTCGCTGGCTCGCCGGAGGAGGCCACCGGCGCCTGGGAGGTGAGGAGGAAGCTAGAGAGCGGAGGGCGACGCCGTCGGTGGGGAAGCGAAGATATTTACTGGCACAGTAGTATGCGTGTGGGATGACTACAGGCCATCGATTCACCATCCGGCGACGTAAATTTTTTTGACAGACGTGGACAGCCTCCCCGTGCGCGGTGGGAACCAACTTTCATCTATAGAAATAGAAACGACGGGACTACTGGTGCACACGGTGCCCTCCCCTCCTCTGGCGCGCAGCAGGATGGGGAGGGCCCGAGGCTGCTGGCGCAGCCTCCAACGTCAAGATGGCAATGGGTATCTAAAACCCGAGTAACCGACGGTTTTTATCTGATAAGAAGATGGGTATGAAATAAGTTTTCTATCTGTGGACATATTATTGGGCAAAATCTTGTACCCGTCGGGTATGACGGGCACGGGTGCGGATGTATACTACCCATACCCGCCTAGCCGCGGGTGCGTCCAAAAAAAACAATCATCCTAAGAGCAGCCGCAATGTGCATCCGACACAAGTGGTAGGAAGGTGGGACCAGCAGCGGGTGGTAGCAGTGATCCAAACATGCACACAATGTATACCCGGTTTAAGTTGGGCCCCGCAATAAAAAAATCATCAATCCAGGCTCATGTGAGAGCAGACTTCCTGGCATGGGAGCGGACGTGATGTCAGAAACAAATTATCTCCACAATGTATCTTACCCGTTTGAAGCTCTTGCTACGGGTGCCCTAAGTGCCTAACTCATTTTAACCCTTATGGCCAATGAATTTGGCTCAAATCTAATTAATCCCTCCTAGTATATATATTATTGAACTCTCCTTGAAATCCTACTCCATGCTCGCTCCAATTTTAGTTTGAATGAATTATTTTTCATATCGATATGTGATATTTGTATGTACTTCTCGGGTATGTTTTTCGGATACGGGTTACCCGTCGGGTATAAATTACTCGCCGGGTACGGGTATGGAAGCATTTTCCTACCCATGTACGGGTACGGGTAACCCGACGGGTAAAATTTAGTTCTAGCGGGTATGAGTATGGGTAGCCACTACCCGTCGGGTATGTACCCGTTGCCATCTCTACTCCCACGGCTCTGCAACAGGATGAGGCGGGCGCCGTGGCTGCTACCGCGGCCTCCCACGGCGTGCAGCGGCTAGGGCGGCACCCCGCGGCTGCTAGCGCGCCTCCACGCGTCGAGGCACCCGGCGGAGGAATTTCAGAATTTGGGTCTCAATACGCGCGCCTCACTGAATTAGGGACTCAGTTCGCGTGCCTTTTGAAATTTGACACCCTTACTGCGAATTGTTCTATTTCAGATGTTTCTTCCCATTTTCTCTCTTTTCACCCATTTTCCCTTTTCCTTTTCTTTTCCCTTTTCTTTTTCTTTTTCTTTTTCTTTTCCAGCACACATGAAATGACTAAACTACCCCTCCCTCTTATCCTTTGGAATTCATGGGACGGAAGGCTCGCTAGAGGCCAGACCCAGGGCCGGCGCTCTCTATCGCAGCCTCACAGGAAGGAAGGAGAGGCGGCGCCGGCCGCTCCCACCCCCAGCTCTCTCTCATTTGGTCATTTCATGTGTGCTGGAAAAGAAAAAGAAAAGGGAAATGGGTGAAAAGAGAGAAAACGGGAAGAAACATATCAAATAGAACAATTCGCAGCAAGGGTGTCAAATTCCGAAAGGCACGCGAACGAGTCCCTAATTCAGTGAGGCGCGCGTATTGAGACCAAAATTCTGAAATTCCTCCGCCTAGCGTGGCCCTCCGCAGTGGCTTGCGCTGCCTCACGCGCGTGCGGCGGCGAGCGGCCCCAAGCGCGCAGCCCCGAGCACAGCTCCCCGGCGGGGCGGCCCCGCGCGTGGCCGCAGGCGCGGATCCCTGCACTGTTGAAGATGCTGGGCCGGCGGCGGCACCGGACGGTGGCGGTAGGGGGCGCCTCTCTGCTAGGGTTACAGGAGGAGGCAACCGACTGGCTTCTGTGCGTCACGTGAGATAGGGAAAGAAAGGAGCAACCAGTAATGGATGGATAAGGGCAAAATATTCATTTTTATTGGTAGGCCTTAACTGTCAGAGCTTCTCTACCGTTAATTTTTAACAGAACATGGACATAAGAGTATAGGGGTTAACAAAACTTGGCGCGAGGGTATAGAGGTACAAGTCAATTTTTAGGGGTATGGAGGTCTAGAGCACTTTACATAAGGGTATACAGGTAAAGGACTCAATTTATAGTCTTCCTCTCACAATGTAAGAATGAGATATTTTCTATGTAGTAATATAGAATTAGTCAATAAATAAATTTAGAAAATGTTAGAATGTTTAGTAATTCTCTAGAAGGAGGGACACATGTCACCATCCTATGATCCGCCTTGGCCTATAAATAGAGGACCCCCTCCCTTGCCATGTCATCCATGAGTATGGTAGATTAGAAGGGTGAGTGCTAGGATAGTCACAAAGAAAGGGTGTGTTGTGTACTCTTATGTAATACTATTGTGTTATAATAAACAAGTGTTTTGTAAGTGTTAATCTTTCAGTTTCTAAGTACTTAGTGTATAAATTGTGATCTATCGTAAGCAGGCTCAGCCACCCGGGATCACAAAAGTCTGACCTTTATCGTAGGAAGGCTCTGTCTCCTGGAAACCAGTTTTATCTGTTGGTAGGCTCTGCCACCCGGAAGTGATAAAGCGGTTCTTTAAGTAACTACAAATTGAAGGGGCTAACCGACTCTAGAGTGAGTTGGTGTAGATCCTCAGCTTAGTGATTATTAGTGCCACCTCAATTTTCAACATTGTCAAAGAAAAAGATGGAAATAAGATATGCTAGAAAGATACTACTGTTAATAAATATATACCGTGAAAATATATACGTTTTAGAAAACAGAATGGAAAAGATTACATTCTGTCATGGCCGTAGTTCCGATTAAAGATATAGCAAGAATTAGTTGTCAATAGTAATATTTTACACGGTCGGAGTTTGGATCGAAGATATAGCTAAATTAAAGGGAAAAACTTGTGATGATAAAGCATTTTCCAAAGAACATAACTATAAATACATAATTGCATAATGTTTAGCAGACACTGCAACCGGCGTTTTATCCCCTTCTCCTACCTGCTACTTCCAAGCGATGCGACAATGAATGACGAAGCTTCCATGAGATGGCGACTCCGAATCTCCGATCGCCGCTGCCGCCGTCTAATACGGGCGTTGTTGTGTTCTCGTTAACTGAACAGGAACAGGAGTCGGGTAGACCGGAGATCTCTAAAATAATTCAACTGACATGAGATTGCTTCAGAATGACATAATACCAGTTGTACTAACTCAAAAGGATCTAAGACTGAACAGTTCATACTGCAGTTCCGGAAGAAACAAGGAAACCTCACATGAATTATGTTTGCTGAGCCATGAGCATTGAAATGTGATTTGTTCTTATCAATCCAATCCAGCAGTGGCTCCAACCTATGGGCATGCCTATTCCTATGAAAATCAAGGAACTTAAGTTTCTTAATCAGCCTAATCTGATCATCAGTAAGCAACCTCTGACCCTTTCCTTCCAGACCAAGCTCAGCAAGTACTAGTCTCTGATCCTTGGTAATGGTAAGGCAGGTCTGACGTGGACTGTCAGCAGGAACCTCATAAGTCCCCTAGTTTTTCTTCTTTGATTTTTTTGATGAGACCCCTGGCTCCCCTGGTTGCTCCCCTGGTTCTGGTTCCCTTGGTTGAAATTCAGTGTTGTTTGGAGAACAGAATTGCACTTCACCAGCTACACCTAGTTTGGAACATTGTCTGTTGAGTCACAAATATAATCCTCAGGTAACGCAAATAAGACATCTCTAATGTGTTTTTACTCAAGACAAATCTTGTGAAGTCATAAAGCCCCTTGAACATACCAGAATAGGCTATCACAGGCAAAAGATAATCATGAACGTGGAACAACTCATAGGCTTCAGGATCTCTAGTCATCAAATCAAGCAGATGACAAATGTCACGAGGAGGTGTACATGAGTAACCACATGTGAAATGACATAGCGAGTGGACCTGTAATTGCACCTAATATGCTCAGCCAGATCTTCTGGTGAAAGACCTCTCAGAAATGCCACATTTTTGAACTTGACGTTGCCTGTAGAACTGACCATTACATTGCTATCATCAAAGTCTGCAAAGCACACACCATCTTTCCTGTTCCTCCAAATTGCTTTTAGCATATCTTCTTGCTGATCTCACTGGGGACAGTATAAACTGTTGTTCCATCAGTTTCACCTGGCAGAACTAAACAACCATCATTTGTTAGATATGGCGCAAGTAAATAAATTGTAAAAGAAAAATCAAAATAATAAAAGCTAGAAAGATACTATTGTTAATATAATATATACCGTGAAAATATAACAAGTTTTAGAAAATAGAATGAAAAAGATTAGATTCTGCCATGTCCGTAGTTCCGATTAAAGGTATAACAACAATAATTGTTAAGAAATATAAGATTTTCACACGGCCGGAGTTTGGACTGAAGATATAGCTAAATTAAAGAGGAAAAATTGCGATAATAAAGCATTTTCCAAAGACCTATAAATGCATAATTACATAATGTTTAGCAGACAGTGCAACTGGCGTTTTGTCCGCATCGTCATACTCTATTTTGGAACACACAACCATCTGATCTGAGGCTATTCGCATCGTCATACTCTATTTCCATCCTCTAAAAGAAATATTATATTTTGGCCATCGATATTCTCTTCTCTATACAAATTTCCTTTGCACTCTTCATACTCTATTTCTCGTCCTCTATACCAACTACAAGCTATGAAACCCACATGTTAGATTTCTATTATTTTTTTACCCCCACCCCCTCCCTCACTCCCATTCGCTCTGTTCGTTGTTTGGTTTCTCCAACCAGCCAACAGTATTTTCCTCTCACACAGCTCCAGCATCAGCCTCCAGTCACCAGCCAGCCAACAGTATTTTTCTCTCACACCACTCCAGCACCAGCACAGCGAACAGAGTGATTCATGTCGCCGGCGCCTCCCTCCTCCTACCCTCCTCTCCTCCCCTTCCTCTTCGCCTTCCCTCTCCTTCCACGTCGGCTCCTCGCAGCGGCCATGGCAGTCGGATCCGCGCAGGGCATGGCAAAGCTGTGACGGTTGGCCCTCCGCCCCTCTCCTCCTCCCTCCCGCCCGTCCTTCCATTGCAGCGGCGGTGGTAGAGGCCTCCGCCGGTGAGCCGCGGGCGTGCCTCCCCCGCTCCCTCATGCTTGGGCGGCCTCGAGCTCCGCCATGCCGGAGAGGGCGGGGCCTGCTAGATCCGGATCTCCCTTCACCACCCACACCGGTGACATCCCACTCTCTCTCTCTCGGCCGGCGGCCATAGCCCCAGTGGTGGCCCCGCGTGGGTGCTGGTGGTGGCATCAGGCGCCAGTGCAGCGGAGGCAGAGGAGCGGTGAAGGGAGAGGAGGTGATGGCGGGGCCCTCGAGGTGGTTGGAGCAGGCACAGGACGTCGCATCCACGTTGCCGATGGCGGAAGTCCGGCACCGCTTTAGGAATAGCGAAAACGTTTGCTATTCCTATTTTACCGTTCATTTCAGCTGCGGCGTAAAAAGTGCTAAACAAGATAGCATAGCGTTTGGCTTCAGGAGCTAGTGCGGGCAGCCTGAAAACCGTGCGCGACATTAAATGAGAATCTAGCCCGCGTGCCAAGATATGCCCGAAATGGATTCCAAGCATTACTTGCCGAAAAAAAGGGGTGACGAGGAGTTTGGATTCACTCCTGAATGAGAGCATATCCGGAATTCGGCGGCGGCAGATTGCACTAATCGAATGTCGCTGCGGCCAGTAGCCAGATAACGAGAGCGCGCTCGAGCCCCCCCTGCGTGGACGGCCCGGGGAGTTGTATAAGAACACGTCGACAGTGACTCGGGCCACCCTCACACCACCAACCGTAGTCCCTCCCCCCACCCCACCCCGGTGTCCACATGCTCCCCATCCTAGCTTCTTCAATCATCGGGTCGGACGGTGATTTCGCCCTTTTCAGTTGCTTTCAAGATGGACGGCGGCCACGTGTACCCGCTGCCTCTGCCGCCGATGATGGCGCATCCGCACGGGAACTTTGACAGGAACCACCACCAGCATCAGCAACAGCAGCCGCCGCCGCCATCTAACAACTAGGCGGGCAATGACGCCAACTCGCTGCTGGTGTTGGCGACGCTCCTCACTGCGCTCACGTACCATCTCGGAAGTAGCGTCCCCGGCGGGTACTGGCAGGACACGCATCCCGCGGAGGGTGGCAAGCAGCCGCACGCCGCCGGCGACCCCGTCATGCGCGACCTGCACCCCCAGAGGTACTGTGTTCATGCTGGTGAGCTAGATGGGGTTCGCGGGTCGATGTTGATGACTCTGAGCCTGCTGGTGCGGGTGCCAGTGGACTCGTGCCTATAGAATTCCAAATGGGCCGGGCACGATGAGTGGCCCGAAGCACGGCACTAGCCCGTCCCTTGGCATGATCAATCGGGCCGCGGGCTGGCCTGGCACGATGGGGTGTTAGTGCTTGGGCCGTCACCTTGGCCCATAGCGCCAGCCCTAAGCACGACACAATAATGGCCGGCCCGATAGCGGCCCGAGACATTCAATGGCCCAGCAGCCCATCTCCCCTTATCTCTTCCCCTCCCACATCTAAAATCATCAAACCCTAATTTGTACCCTCACTTCTCTCTCCCCACCCCAATTCCCCAGCCGCCCTCCCTCTCCTCCGCACGCACCCCGCCCACCCCTCCCCCCGGCCACAGTGGCGCCGCCCGCCGCGGCCGCCGTCGCCTCCTGCCCCTGTGCGCCCCCTCGGCCGTCGCGGCCTCCGCCACCTCAGGCCACCGCGCTCCACCGGCCGGGCGCCCCCCGCAGCCGCCGCTGGCTCTGGCCCCCGCGCCCCTGGCCCATCGGCCGCGCCGGCCATCGCCGTCCGGGCCGCCCCAGCCCAATGGGCTGGTCGGGCCGCCGTGTCGGCCCGGCCCTATAAAAAGGCCTTAGTGTCGGGTTTGGACCGCCAGTTCAGCACGATGGCCCGAAGGGCCCGGCACTATCAGGCCTGATGGTCTGATAGTGCCGGGCTGCTTTGGGCCGGGCCCCATCAGGCTAGGGATGGGCTATGGCCGGGTGGCCCATTTGGAAGTCTATACTCGCAGCGCGTGCGGTGGTCGTTCGCCATGGCATATGCAAACTCGTGCTCACCTTCAGACTGTCACAGCCCAAGACGCAGATCTGGCTGGACATCCTCATCTAGGCGGTCGTCACCGCCTTCCTCTGGCTCATGATTAGCGTCCGGGGTGAGCACCCGGCGCGCATCGTCCGCCTCCTCTGCGGCGCCGGTGATGTCACGACCCAAAATTTATAAACATGCTTAACAAATAATCAAGAGCATCATCAAGGCATAATGGAGCATCATGTGCATGTGTTGCATGTATTTATTTAATATTTGTGCTTGCTTGAAGTGTATGCTTGTGAAGTAAGTTCAACTTTTGCTATACAACTATGCCCCTAAAATTTTCTGTAAAATACCATATTTTAAATTATGAATTTAAAATATTTTTTTGGAATTTTATCACCTTTTAACCGAGCCATAAAATTCTCGGAAGATTTAAAAACAGCTAATTTGTTTATTTTACTGTGACCAATCTACAAAATTTTTTGAGTTATTCTTGTTGAATTGTGTTCTTGATGATTTTATATTCGTACAGAAATTTTTTCGTGATTTTTAGAGCTCGTAAACATCTTCGTTTTGAATTTTGAATCTCAATCGTTAATTTCTCGCCCGGGCCCACTCGTCAGCGGCGCCCCCCTTCTTCCCCGCTGCTGCTTGTGCCATGGTTGGCCGCCGTGGGCGGTGTCTGCGCGTCGGGGAAAGCCCGTTGGCCACCGTGGCTCGGGGTCACGCGAAATGCCGCTCCTACCCCTCGCCCTCCCCTCGTTTTAAACCCCGAGCTCGGCCCCCTTGCCCAAACCCTAGCCATTCCTCCCCCAAACTCCATTGTTGCCACCACCAGGAGCTCGCCGGTGGCCTCGATCCATCATCTCCGGTGAGCTCCGCTTCAATTCCTCGCAGCTCCGGTCTCCTCTCGACCACCACGACCGATTCCGGCCCTCACCCTTCCTTTCCCCTCCTATTTCAGGATTCCCGGCGGAGCTCCACCGCCATCGCCGCCGATCCTCGTCGCCCCACCTCCTTATCGCTGCTCCCCATGCTGTACCTTGCCGGTGAGCCTCACAGTCCCCGAGAATGCGCCGTGCGCGCACTGCCCCGCCCGTTTTGCTCCGCCCCGCCGCCGTTCGTCGCCGTTCGCCATCGCCGCCGCCGCGCCGTGCGCGCGCACCGGCCGCGCCCACGCCGCAGGTCAAGGCCCCGGCCTTGCCTTGACGCAGGCCTGGGTCCGCCTGGCTCCTGGGGCCCGCTTGTCAGCGCCTAGGAGTGGTGGGTATGGGTGCATCTAGTGTTTTGGATAGCTTTTGTTTATGCAGCAATTTTGTAAAATGCATGTAAATTCGTATATGTCTCCAAAAATTGTGAAACTTCTTTTTCTTGATTCTTGTGCCTCAGATCTACCATGGAAAAATATTTTTTTACATGTTTCTAAGTTGTAGATTTATTTATAATTTAATGTTTTAAAAGTGAATAAAATGCCTAGTTAATTATTCAGTGCTCTAAAAATGTCAAACTAAATTTTTTTAGACTGCATGTAAAATACTCGTTCCAGTAGTGCCACTTGTTTCCATGCACCTTAATTGTTTAGTAGAGTTTTAATGCGTTTTATTGTTCTCTGTTTGAAAGATTGTTTATTTTATATCTATTTTCTGAAAAGTGACAAAATGGTGAAACTAGTTCTGTTAGCTTTGTATTTATGTCTAGTATCTGTGATAATTTTCTGCGATTTGTTAACTAAATTTAGCATGTGTGTTTCGATTTAACTTGTTTAGAATAGCTGAAACATGTAATATTCATAAATAATTATAGAAAAATATTTTCCCTTCAAATCCAACTCTCATGAGTGTTTTTATATGTTCTCTATGTGCTAAATTTATTTCATGATTTATTCTAGCTGTTAGAATTCGTTTGTCAATTCTTGCTTATGGTGTTCTTGTTTAAGTGCTAGATGTGCATGATTGGTGTTGTTTATGTTTGTGTTGTGCATCATCGCATGTTGAACCATTCACTCTTCATGACATATAATTTCATGTGCAATTATAGCATCATTCTAATGCATACATTTCATTCATGCATTATAGTGACCGAGACGCCGGCCGGAGAGCGAACCCGTTGAGCCCGCCAAGTTCGTCGAGCCCGAGCCCGGTGTTGAGTTTCTTGTTGAGCCGGAAGAAAACCAAGGCAAGCAACTAAGCATGATTCCTTGCACCTATTTAAATTGAGTTAATTTAGTTATCTCATTTGGGTATTTATGGGTTATGTATATTATGTTATCTATTGCATTCTTGTTTCTATCTTTATGCATTACCCTTCCTTGAGATTATTTTATCCTTGTCCTTGTCACATGATAGTTAATTGAATACTCAACTTAACTAGATGCTTAGCCATACTTAGAGTATTGTACATATCACTTGGAAGAGAAGAAAAGAATGGTTTAGAGTCATCACACACACTTGGTTACCCATGATCGCACGTGTTCGGTTTAGGCTATGTTGGAAAGGTTGGGTTGGTTATGTTGGAAAGTTGGTTTCGTGGTTTAGGCGGAATGTTGGCCTAGAGAAAGGAGTCTCGGAGGCATAGTCCGCTTGAACCGATTAAGGACTGTCCGTGGATGACATTGGTTTTTAACAAATTTTCGTGCTACCACATATCCTAAATAATGGTATGGATGAGCCAATTACCTTCTTTGACTTGATCATTGATGTGCAGTCCTAGATACGTGGCCAAGGGGCTATGCAGAGAGGCTTAGGGGTGTCCCCGGTGGATCTATATGTTGATAGGTTTCGAGGTGTCCCCGGTGGATCTAAGTTCTCTACGCGTAAGCTAGGTGTGAAGTTCAATGGTTGAGACTTGTTGGGAACGGTTGACGCGAGTACCCCCTTATTCAACTTTGGCCGGTTGGGTGAGTCGCATGATCCTTGCGTCGTGTGGGTAAAGTAGTACACCCTTGCAAGATTTAAATCAATTCGAATTGCCGCGCTCTCGGACATGAGCACGCTCACTATCCCATGAACTCTTTGTAGAAAGTCTCGTTTATGTTGGTAATGGTTTATGGCATCTCTATGTTAAATTATTTTATTATTGTCATAATCAACTAAAACTTTTGATGGGTTGGGCAAGATTAATTAAGTTTGCTAGAGAGCTAGATGATTGGTTAGAGAGCTCATGTTTATGCAATAACAACTTAACCTTAAAGCCTCTTTGAGCCTCTTGCACGATCCTTGATTATATAATTGCGTAAGTCTTGTGAATACCTTTTGTACTCATCTTGCTTTTATTTAAAAACTAAGTTGCAGGTGAGCCAGAAGTTGTGTTCGGTTGATGTGGCCGCAATGGTGCCCTTGAGCAAGACGCCATTGCTTGTTACGCTTTTACCGATTTATCCGTTGCATAGTTTATCTTTCCTGAGAGCATGTGGAAACACTAAATTTTAATTTCATATATCTTTTATGTCATTCGTGAGCCCAAGTTTTGTAATGGAAGCTTGAACCTTTAATTTCAGATTTGAACTATCTTTGTCATGAACTTGTAATCCTTAATGTTGAATTCCTGTAATGGCTAAAATTGCTCATTATGGTTCATTGGTGATGTATCTATTGTAAACGGTACGTGTGTTCAATCTTGGGCATGTGGCAAACACGTGCC